>NW_006799946.1:2949282-3062753 GCF_000485575.1 Poecilia formosa
AGGTGTGTGGCAAAATACCTAAAACATGCAGGACAGGGGGGCGCTGAGGACCAGGGTTGAGCAGCTAACCAAACAGTCATGGTTTTTCACTGCGGGTGAAGGAACCATAGAGATTCTCGCACATGCACAGAGATAACACGCAAACTCCATGTCAGGATTTGAGCTGCAAACCTTTCTGCTGTAAGGCGACAGTGCTACCAGTTTTTATCTATTTACTCATGAATGTTCACTCGAGCCTCACTTTGAAAACACTGATTTATCCCTTTAATTAGTGATTTCAGCTTGCCGTTAGGTGTGGTTGTCTGCCATGTGCCATGTGTCTCTCTGTTAGTCCTGCGATCTTTCCTGGGTGTACCCCGCCTGCTGTCTGTTAACTATTTCAGGGAGAACCACCAGCCTCCTCCGACTGAACAGGAGGTTAATAGGAAAAGAAAAACCTTTGGTTATATCTATAGTACTCTACAACTGCAAAGAAAAGCTTGACTTGGTCCTAAAAACTTAATCGAATTCTTGATTATCACCTTTATGGAAAGATAAACAATGTCTGTGGGATTTACCATCAACTAAAGTGCTACTTTAAAATGTTTCAAGCTAATTCGTTGGGCCACCATGGGTAATCAGAGTTAGTATTACGCTGTGGAAATCATGCAATTACATAAATGCTAGAGCTGTTCAGATATTTTAGTTTCAGGTGAGTAAATACTCCGACTACCAGTCGACAGTCTGACTCCCAGACTCTTACTGAAACTAAGGGTTCCTCCCTGAAGAAAGCAGGAGCAACCTTTCATGTTTATTTCTCAAGTAATACCCTTTTATCATACCAGAGTAATTAGATGTTATGAGCTACCAAATCTCCAGCTATGCAAAGTCAGCAACATTAACTCCTTCTTCTCACTTTGCTGCAATTTTTAATTTGACCATTTTATGGTTTTGTGCTCTTCATATTAACACAACTTTAAAGAAATACGTTCACCTGTATGTGCTTTCTGAGTGTCAGCGCTAGCCTTTCCCTGGGTTGTACAGCGGAGCGATGAGAGCTAACAGAGCTGGAGAGGCACCGGCATCCCACCGTTCGCCTGGACAGAGGGTCCATTCATCCCCTCACGTCCCCTCAGTCATTCCCTACAGACCTCAATTTGTCGGCCAACCTGCCCAACGTTTGCTGAGGAAATGTTCACTTAGTGCAGGAAATCTGAGGTTTCACTTCGCACGTTTGATTCCAGCGGTTGCCCAAACAACAAACGGGGGTACGAGTCAGGTCAGGAAAACAAGGGTGGGAACTAAACCCAAAGGAGCCGTGAAACCTCATTTCACCTGTATCAGATACTAGCTAAATCTTCTAAAGGCTCACTTAGGTAGTATTTACTTTATTTATTTTTTGACATGCATGGCATCAGACATTTATAAGCCCAATTTGACTGAAATATTATAAAAAATCATTAAAATATTTTAGTTCAACGTTAGAATTTTAGCCAAAGAGCTTCTGATTAAATTATTTTCAAAATGTGGTTATGCTATTTTTGTTTGTACCATATAATGTGTACAAGATACAGAGCAAAGCCCCAACCTGTGTTTACAAAAAGGTAACAAAAAATATATATATATTTACAACAAAGAAATGTGTTCACCAAACCAAACTGGTCCATAACTTTAATATTGTTTTTTTGTTTGTTTGTTTGTTTGTTTGTTTTTGGTCATTCAAACTTGAGTTTGTTGCTGTTTTACTGATCAACATCCTTCTACATAACCCTAACGCAACTGAACTCAAAGTCCCAAGCTGACAGCTCAATGTTATGGTTTATCATTTTTTAGTCACAAAGGAGAACTAATAGTTCAGTCAATCAAAGTTGTTGGTACATTTGGAAAGAGCACTGAGTTCTGTTACTTTTCAAAGAATAATGTATTCTAGGTAGACAATTGTCTAATCCAAGTCTAACTGTGGGTTCTGGGTTGGTAGAGTGCCATTTACATCACCAGCTCTTGCATTTTTGAGAATGTTGTTGTTTTATGTTGACATAAAAAGAGACAAAAATTGTTTGGAATTCTGTTTAATCAAAGTGATGATGCTAACAGTTATCTTCTGCAGGCAAAATATGTCAATATACGGTCATCACCTCTCACATAATTATTATTCAGAATATCTGATCTACCACTTTAAAAGAAAGTTTTATTCCTATTAAAACCAGCCTAAGTTTCAGAAGATAGGTATAAAACATAATTCAATGTCCAAGCTCTTTTATATCATAATAGTTTACAAGTAAGATCCAAACGACAACAGAAAATTCATAACATTTTCCATGCAGCTGATCCAATTCTCCATCTTTTCATATCAATATTTCCACACTTAGAGAAAGTGAGAGCGTCTACATATTAATAATAATAATAATAATAATAATAATAATAATAATAATTCATCACATTAAACAAAGTACAAATATGAAATCACATCTGCCTCCTCCTACATCAACCTATTGGCAAGTCTTTCTCCACCAAGTTTTCGCACTTTCATTATCATCCTGCGGGGGCGGTAGTGAGCAGCAGTCTCCTTAGAGTTTCTTCTTAGCCAGCTGGGCCAGCTCTCTGGCTTTCTTTCTCTTCAGCTTCTTTTTGAGGATGAGTAGGTTGATGTAGACGATTTGATCCAGCACAGTGGAGGCGCAGAGGAGTCCTCCATGCAGAGCGCCAGCAATCCCACAGCTGAACACATCTTGGCCTGAAAGAAAGAGAGAGAGGAAAAAAGACGCTTTATTTTTCTGCTTTGCTTGTGTATAACAAAGCCTAATATAACAGCAAACCATTCACTGATGAAGTCAGTTCACAGCAAAACTCCCTACACACTGTCTATTTCAGAATGTTACAATTTAAAAAGAGATTTCTCTGTCTGTGACAAATACTCAAAGGAAGAGGCTGGAACATTTTCCACACCTGAGATGTAGAGGTTCTTAACAGGAGTGCTGCTTCTGTTCCTGGCTACAGCCTCAGCATAGAAACGCTCCACGTTGTGTTCGGCAGAGTACATGGCTCCACGCTGAGCACCCAGGTAGTGCATGTTGGTCAGCGGAGTTGCCACATCTTGGAAAACAAGCTGAAGAACAGTTTTTCCAAATTAATGTCAAAAAGATTATGTTGTTTTAAATTACTTGAACGTTCAATTACCCATAAGGAAAATGTTTCTAAATATACATATTTTGACAGATTTTACCTTGTCTTTGATTTTAGGAAACAGAGTACAGGCCCAGTCAAAGAGGTTCTTTGTGAATCTCATTTTGTAGTTGTAGTAGTCATCACCTCTTCTGCGCACGGTAGTGTCCTTCCACTCTTCAAACCATTCATATTTGACCATGGTCAGTATTGTCATACAAGACTTTCCTGGAAGCATAACAGACAGCACGTGTTTGTTATTTTGAGTCAGATTTAAGAACAGAAAAAAGATTCCTGTCGCCATTTTTGGTGTCAAAATCAGGAATGAAGCAACTTTATTTACCTGGATGACGTATATTGCCTTCAGGATCTTTTGCAGATGGTACTGTGATGAACATCATTGGGATGTTATCAGGTGCTTCCTCTTTGCTCAATGCAAAAAAGTCCTCCATCCTACAAAATCGATAATAACATTTTTGATGTTTATTTTACTGACTTACTCAAGGGGGCTGCATACAAATACAGGCCAAACTTTTCAGACTTTGTTGTAGACTTTGAGAGCCACGTCTCCTTTTCTTCCACTTTGCAATTATGCACTACTTTGTGTCAGTCTGTCACAGAGAAGATCCCATTAAAATACATCAAAGTTTGTGGTATGTGACAACATTTTTAAAAAGTTCACGGGTGAAGGGTATAACGAGTTTCACACTGCAGCACTCTGTGTGACCAAGTTTTCTAGTTTCTCTTTATGCAATAGCACCCTCTTGTGGCAAATACGTTCAAGTCCTATGCCTTATTTGATTTCTTCTACTCACGACTTATCCATGTCGTTGTCTTTGAAGAGCCAGAAATTTGTAGAGACAAGACCCAGGTCCTCTGCAGTTCCATCAAAGCCAGAAAAGATCAACATTGATCCTCTGCCATGTCTCATCATGCTCAGTCTTTCCTGAATATCTACGAAGTGGAACCTTTATAAACAACTTAGAATATCTTTGCAGCCCACCTTTACTTTGGGTCGAAGCAGTTCCTCGGCATACTGACCATGTCTGACGCGAATCTCAGGTGGTAGGAGTTTTTGGAAAGTGGTAAAGACGCCACAGTTTGAAACCACCACAGGTGCGTGGACCTCAACTTCCTCCTGGCCTTTCTTCACCTTCACACCTAACAAACACAGACTGAAAGTAAAGTCTTGACCTTCAGCGAGCGGAAACAATCTGGTTTCACTTCTCACCATAGGCCGCTCCCTTCTCATCAACCAGGATCTGAGAGACAGGAGCTCTGACCAGGCAGCTCCCTCCATATTTCTGAATAGTTCTGATGATGTGGAAGGAGATCTCACTGGATCCACCTTTTGGGTAGTAGGCACCTCGTTTGTAGTGATGCATCAGGAGGGCGTTGATCAAAATGCTGGATTCCTTTGGAGGCACACCTAAAGGGGACGTGAATAGCATTCTAGGGAGTAAATTTCAAGGACTTATGATTGATATTCCCTTTTAATAAACTTTGAACGCTGACTTTGAGACACACCATAGAAAAAGTAAGAAAAGATGACTTGGAGGTCTTTGTTTTTGGTCAGGGTGTCCATGAAGCCAGTCGCTGGTGTGCCAGATAGACGGAAGACTGGAGAGATGAGATCTGCGATGCCTGACTTCAGCAGAAGCAAAGAGACCCACTGAGGAATCAGCTTCATGGTTGCCAGGTAGTGGGTTTTCTTAGCTGAGAGCTGTTGCAACATGAAAGACATTTATTAGACTCTTTAGAACACTAATTGTTAGATTGCTTCACCATAATCAATACCTTCATGATTTTGAAGAATTTCTCAATGGCCTCTGTCTCGTTTGGAAATTGCTCGATCAGGCGGGCTTTCATTTCATGTTTTCCAGTGAAAATCTTGTACTCCCGCCTCTTATCACCACTGCCGATTTGGACAGTGTCGATATGCGGCTGCAGCTCCTGGAACTCCAGCTGACCCTCAGTGATCTGGTCAAAGGCAATTCGAAGCATACTGTTTTCATGGACTTGACCGATGTAATGAAGACCTGAAGATGAAGAGTGACAGACAAGGTCCTCAACTAATTTTACTCAAGTGCCAACAAAGAACATGAGAGAAACAAATTATGCAAGAGAAAAAAATTATGCAAATGGAACTGAATCCTCATCCATTGTACATGAACAGAAAAAATATTTTTTTTTCTAAAGGAAGTTAGAAAAGTGGCAGTTTAAAAATTGTATGACTTAGGGACACCTTAAAACAAACTTATTCTGGTGGTTAGCAGGTTATTATTTTGGGTATATTTGTGTGTTAGAATGTCCTAGTCAAGGTCCAGATGTAAACTCAACTGAGAATCTATGGCAAAATTTGAAAACTGAAGTTCACAGATGCTTTTCACCTGATCTGATTGAGGTTGGGAGGCTTTTCAATTTTGCATAGTAGAATGAGCGAAAAACATCAGTTTCTATACAAAGCACTTGTAGACATACCTCAAATTATTGACAAACTGGGATTGAATACTAATGCTTTGCACTTTGCAAGTTTTGTGAGCTGAAAAGTTTTGAAAATCAGATTCTGCTTTTTGTTTAGTTCCACAATTCTGTACTATTTGGTTTTGTCCTGTCCTGTCACCTGGAATCTTAGTGTATTTTACTACGATTCCAGTAAACACGTTAATTGTATATGTGGCTTTTGAGACATTTTGCATTAAGTTTAATTCTTCTTTTTATGACACAGTTGGAGAACACAGAGACCTGGCTTTCCTTTAATCGACAACCACAATCAGACCTGAAGCTGTTTTGAAATTATATGGAAAGATTCCTTACCAACATCAAACTCAAAGCCCTTCTCTATGTAAGTGTGGCAGCAGCCTCCAGCCTGGTCATGCTGTTCCAGGACCAGAACCTTCTTTCCTGCTTTAGCAAGCGTGGCGGCGGCTGACAGTCCACCGATTCCACTTCCGATTACAATCACATCCAGGTTCTGGGGCACTTTGTCGACACTGAAACCTGGACAGCAACACGCAGGAATGTCTTTAGTTATCAGGTTTTGTTCCACTCTGTAATCTTACAAAAGTGTTGAGATTGACACATCAGTACGAGTTACATAACTGTTTTTCAGAGCGCAGTCTGAAGGTTGGCTTTCAGGTCATAAATACTGAAGATGTGACAATGGCAGCATATGGGGTCCTGTTATCAAAATTTCCAATTTCCGACCTGATTTAGATAAAACACCCATAAATATGTAGTCACACTTTTGCTTATTTAGATATGATCTCCAGTTTGATAAATGGTACGCAAAGAAAGTGTTTATACACATGTGTTGGTTCAAATCCATAGTGGTCATAGCATAAGTAAAACAGTTTCAGGAGAAATAAAAGGGGAAAAAAAATCTAACTCACAGAAAGTACTGGCTGAAAATAAAACTCGCTTCAATTGGAAATAAATTAAGCACCATGGATTTAATCACACTTCTGAAGAAGTCATATTCAGCAAATAAAAATATCCAGGGCTTGTTTGTCAGATTAAAAGTACTTTTGGTTTGCAGTTGGTTTCAGAGGAAGAAAATCAGGCAGCTAGCACATAGCTGATAATTTGTTCAAAGAAATCAAGATCAGACTTCCTATTTGAGGCTCCTGATTGGTTTGAAGGTAACTTGTTTGGTAAAACAGAGTTAAAATCACTTCTGAACAATTTACGAGACTTGTTTTTCCCAAAACAGGAGATCCCTTGAAGCTATACTAACAAAGATATTCAGTAAATGGGTACATAGTGGTGCAGTGAGCAGAACTGGGCCTGCATGGATTTTACATGTTCTTCCCATTCACTTTGGCTTCCTCATACAATTAAAAAAGCATAACTGTCTCTCTAAGTTCCCACATTGTATTAGCATTTTTTTTTGTACTGTGTGCCCCTGGGATGAACTGGTGACCTGTCCAAGGTGCACATACCATGGACAGTGGTTTATGACCACTGTAGATGGGTACCAGCCCCCCTCATGGTTCATAAAATAACACTTTACTTTACATCAGTAGGTCTATTACCAATAAATTTACTGAGAAATATGCTGACATATTCAACATTTGCATTAGCTTTACCTTGTTTGATGACTTTGTCTCTCTTCTTCTGGTCAAACTCACGGGGTGCTGGGGGTCTCACAGACTTCAGGGAGAACGGACTGGGCTTCCCGAATAGGTACCAGTAGGTGCCACCGGCCCATATAACCAACCAGACTAAAAGAATCAGCAGCCACATTTTTGAGTAAAATGAGATACGCCGACAGAGTCCTCAGCTGTACTGCACAACAAATGGTTCAGAAGTCTCCAAAGAAGAGCCAAAGGTCTGGGGACTGATACGAAACACTATCTGCGTTACAAAGAGCAGTAAAGATAAAGCAAAGAAAGACCCACTTATTTATGATTACAAAGCATACACAGACCTTCAATAATAACTGTACAGAGCAATATAAAATAATGTTCACTCTGTTTTTCTGAATGTTTTTCATTAGATTGTCCTTCAGCTTGGCCACATTTTGATAAAGTATTTGATGGATCACATGCAAACATTTCTACTTGTGTTCCCCAAATTCTCCAAACTGGGCAGCAACTCATATGTTTGCTTTTTTTTTTTTTTAACAAGCATATTTTTACATTCACATTTACCAGTACAATAACTAAAACTAATGTTTTCCAGTTTATTTGTTGATTAGCTTAAAAGAATAACTGGAACACTCAAAGAGCACGGAGGAAATCAGAATTGATTAGATAAATCCTTGTGAAATTGCTTTTATCTGATAAGGCAATTAAGATCATTTGCCTCTACAGATGTTTGCAGACTTTATACATGTCATTACAACAGCGCAGCTGATTAGATCAGTGGGTTTCAGAATCCAGGTAATGTCACACATAGACTTTACCCTGAATAACTTGGCAATAAAAGCTTCTCCTATGAAAATTGAGAAAACACAATTCATAAGTAATCCTTCCATACCTGTAAGAGTGTCATTTCACTGTAGAGACAAAAGTATTCAAGATTTTCGACATTTTGCCACAACTTAGATTTTAATTGCATGCACAAAACAAAGCAATGGATACTTTTCAGACACACAGAAAATAAATAGTTTGAGGACTGTGATGAGGTTTTGTATTCAGTCCTGCTGGGTCTGTACATTATAGAATCACTTTTGTTCAAATCACAGCTGCAGGCTTTTTGGGGCAATGTCGTTGCCTACTTTGACATTTATGCTAATAATTGTTTTATTTTATCCCAGTTTTTATTTTTATTGTAGTATTTGCAATATTCTAAACACCCCCTGTCTTACTCAACTTTTTGTTTATTTCATAAAGTTTTGGGGCATAAATTATCTGTCATGATGTTGATGTTATAAAATTGTATGTATTTAAGTTTATTAAAGTAAATATTCTATTCTATAATTCATTTTATTCTATTTATGGAATACTTAGTAGTGCATTATGTTGAATAAAGTCACAAACTTTCACTTAATCTAAGTACCTGATTAAGCTAAACCTGTGTGATCCTGCATGCATTGAGTTTTGATCGTCCTTCTAGTTATGGTCCTTAAAAGAGAGACAAATTATTTCTTTTGCTACAAAGGAAAGAGAAATTCCGTTTGTTCAGGACTCAGGCTGAAACTAATTGGATGAAGCGAGCAGATTGGAAGCTAATGGAGAGTGAAAAAAGGCTTAAAGACTTTGAAACAGGAAGCCACTCTGTGTAAACAGGCCGGCTTGACCAACCATGCTGAACCAAAGAAAATCCTATTAAGGTTAAATTCAATTGGAGGCTTTGGAGGTTTTGCCCTGTTATGCACAGTAACATGGGTCAGCAAACACTGACCAGTAAACATGTTTTCACTGCTTCTTTGCATAAACTGAAAAGGTAAAAAAAAAAAAAAAAGACCTGAACATCAGTGATAAAAGCAGACAGAAGATATTTAAATCTATTTTTATTTATTTACAAATTAAACCCACTGTCATGTTGACAACTACAGTGCTGATAGGAACGCTGATATACACCTTCTGTTTCTTTAATTTATACATTTAAATCAGAAAAACAAAAAAACACTACACAGAAACCATCTCTGACAGAAATAGAATCTCTTCCTTGGATGATTGTGTGCTATGTTACAGTGCAGCCTCCTTTGTCTCCCTTGTAAGGGTTCTTGTCATCTGGAACTCCCTTAATCAGCGGATCGCTTGGCAAGAGTCCTTCAACGTAAGCAATTGTGTCAGCACAATTTGCACTCACCTGTTGAGGAGGAAATATGAGACACTGTAAACATGTGGCCAAAAACAACATAACATTAAACTGTTTGATTTTTTTTTTTTGTTTGTTTTGTTTTTTTTGTTTAGGATTGATAGAGCGAGCTTTAGCAGCTACATGAGAGCAAGGTTGTTAGAATTAGATACTCACTGCTGTTCTTGGTGTGCTCACTTCCTTTTTCAATTGTTCCAGTTCCATTTTCAAGATTTCCTTGTCTGACATATCCCGAGCCATCCTGGCTGCGGAGAGAAAACAAAGTACTGGCTTCCAAAGGTTTCAAGGATAATAGCGACTCCCTAAATGGTTTTCTTTTGTGGTGTCTGTAGATTCGTCCAGGTAGCCTTTCGTCTTTCACTTCCTAAATCAAATAAAAGCAACAAAATGAATGTTTCTTGAGTGTTTACCTGTCGAATGGTGGGATCCCCAACGCTCAGAGAAATGTTTTGGCTCCTAAGAGCTCCTTGACTGTGCGCCTTCCTGCCGTCTGGCTGCCTCTCTCCACTAACTGAGCAGTGCTGTCCCACTGCTCCTCATTTACAGCTGATCCCCGTCACCGGCTTTCGTTTGAGGTCGCCACCAGATTGGAGGACCTGATGTCACCAATCCCCAGTGATGAGATTAAACAATCAAGGAACTTAAATCCTGAAACAGGAAGAGCCCCCTCACTGGCTACACGCAGAAAGCGAGAATATGACATTCAAAAAGTGAATTCACAGCATCACCTGTACTTAAGTTGTCATAGAGGAATACCTAGCAGAGTGCTTTTCAATCTACCATCTAACAATAAAGAATGAAAAAATTACAAATCCACCAAGAAATGGACGCTCATCTCTTTTGCAAAGTAGAATGAGCTAAATTCTTGTTCTCGGAATCTCCAAAATTGATAGAGGTAGACTCAGAAAAGGTTGCAGGTATAGTTGCAGTGGAAGATGGTTATAGAGTATCTAATCACCCTGGATGGATGGATGGATGGATGGATGGATGGATGGAAGGAAGGAAGGAAGGAAGGAAGGAAGGAAGGCCTCTTAGTGTTTTGAAGTTACTTCAGCAAACAAGAGAATAAATCAACCAAGATGTTAAGATCAGTGTGAGTTTCATCGTTTAGGTTCTTACTGAAGTAAGATTCTATTTAGAAATGTACTGTATTAAGTGAGGATTTGATATAACAGATAAAAACATTGATTACTTTGCACATTTACCACCTTCTGTTTTAAGCACATCTTCAGAAAAGCATAAATCCTATACATAAACATGAAATGGGTTTTATTGTTGTTCTTTTTTATTTACAGCACTCTCTTGCCATCACCTCGTTATGACATTTGATGTGGGATACACGACAAGCCAGTGATCAGCAGCTCAGCCTTCCGCAGGACTCACACTAAGTCATTTCCAGGATCTGGGTTAGTACTCAGGATTAACCCCACACACGTCACATGGATTACTGGGTTGGAGATGCTTCTTATGAATGTGGGCAGAGTCACTGTGCACCTAGTGGGCTGTCTTTCTTTTATGGATAAAGGGAAACAGCAACTTTCTAAAAGAAACCTTTCTTTTGTTATTGTATTGATGTAGTTATTAAACAAATATACATGATTATTTTGAACATTTGTATCACCATGTCTATATATACATGGAGATTTATTTATTTATTTATTTATTTATTTATTTATTTATTTATTTATTTATTTATTTATCAGATTACAGAATTTTCCTGGACTTACAGAGTCCTGGATTTATTAATGTTTGCTAATTTATTTATTTGATACATTGAATCTTTCGAATGAATTATAAAGTCTTTATAATTATCCATTTATTGACTGATTATCAAACTAGATTTTTTTTTTCCAATTCAGTTCGTAAGTATCGTATGTCAGTAACTATAACTAACCTGTTGTAAAAAATTTAATAATTAAATTTGTCCTCTAGATGGCGGACAAGGTCTCTTTTTACAATATATATCGCAACATGTAGACAGTCTTAGCCAATCAGAACGCTTTACCTGGGAACTTGACCGCTTCTTCAAAATAAAAGCTTTCCTGTGTCCCTTTGAATGGCACCTGGCTCACTGGCAGCAACGTGGGACAACCACATTCTTTTAATTTGACACGTAAAGGGTGTTTATTGGTCGGAAGTATCTGGTAAGTTGACTGGCGGATGGGATACATGAGCTGGAGCTATGGCAGGTCCGAGTAGGAAGCAGATGTTAAGGTTTCTCGGCCAACTTGGGGCGTTTATTCTGACCCGGTTCGGATTCTGGAACTGCTTCAGTATGCTGATGCTGTTCGCTGAAAGAGCGGACTCAAAGAGGTAAAAGTAGCGTGTAGTTTGACGCAGAGCTTCCAGCTAACCTTAGCTGAGCGAGCTAACGGCAGTTCAAGGCAACTTCTGTGAAAAAAGCAACTTTATGACTTCATAAATACCTGGAGCTAATCCCGGTTGATAAATATTAGAAGAGAGAAAAACATTCAGTGCACGAATTTATGTCTCTTTTCCGTTGTTTGTGGCACACCAAGTATCTAAATGAGCTGTATTTTACTTGCACAATTGAAAAGCTGGCTTTAAATGTTCCTTTATGTTCAAATAGCAGTTTATATTTAACTTAATAATCTTTAAAATTTAGCCCAACAGATCCTTGGACAACTTCCTACACCAACTGACTGTGCTTCCATTTCTCTGTGTGGTTGGGTTCCTGAAACCCCACACATCCACACCCCTCCAACTTCTCCTGTAATTATATGCTATAAGAAGGCACTAATGGAGGCCATGTTAGTACTAAGCAGAGTTTTAACTTTATACTCTTAAACTTTTTTAAATCTGCTTGAGTAAATTACATTAGGTTATTAGGTGCCAGGTTATCAGTGCTCAGTACAGTTTCATTACAGCTTTCTTCAGTTTAGTCTTAAAAAGTTTTTTGCAAGTATGTCTTAATAAATTAGAGTATGATTGAAAAAAAATGTGCTTCCTTTATTATATAGAGTCCTTACACACAGTGGAAAAATATATATATACTTGCTGTAGAGACAATGAAAACTCCAAATGAAGTCGGTCAGAAAATTATCGTTAGTTTATTTTATAACTACAAGAAAAGGGGGAATTTTAATGTCTACATGCTGCCCTACATCCAAAGCATTATTAGAATAATTGGTATTATTCAGAATTCCATTAATTAGGAACAAGACATAAAGCACACAAGGCAGTATTACATTCAGGAAAAACAACTACTGCCCCTCTCTAGTAACCCCTTTAACTTGAAAGCTAATTAGCAGTTTCAACCCTCGGTAGCCTTTTAAAAAGTAAAAGATACAGTTATGTGAAGTCACACTATATAATAATGTAAGATATAGTAGGTCACAAAGCAACTGAATAAACAGCATAACGTAGATATTAAGTCTCCTGATTCTCTTTCCTCTCCAGAAAACCGGACATCCATGTACCATACTTGTATATTGACATGGGAGTAGCCGTCCTCTGCGCTAGTTTCATGTCGTTTGGAGTGAAGAGGAGGTGGTTTGCTCTGGCTGCCGCCATGCAGCTGGCCATCAGCACTTATGCATCCTACATCGGAGAGCAGGTGCATTATGGGGACTGGCTAAAGGTGAGTGAAGCTCCTTGATTTGCAGCGTTGAGTCAACTTCGTCCACAAAGCAAGTGAAAAAGCGCAACATGCTTTACGTAGAAAACAAGTATTAAAAAAAAGAC
This sequence comes from Poecilia formosa, assembly GCF_000485575.1. Taxonomy (NCBI): domain Eukaryota; kingdom Metazoa; phylum Chordata; class Actinopteri; order Cyprinodontiformes; family Poeciliidae; genus Poecilia; species Poecilia formosa. Next base: position 2,962,396 of record NW_006799946.1, read on the forward strand.
AAGATTAAACCATTAAAGAAATTATAAGAACAGAATACATATAACATTGTACAGCCTCAAATGATTTAAAAGAACAGTAGAGCTGAATATCGGCATAAAAATGGTATAAATATATTTGTACTGAGTTACACTTTCTGTTTTGATCATATTCATCTAACAGATCTATGATCTGGGAAGGACTCATTAGAAAATGAGCCAAGCTTTGAGAAGGATCAATATGGAAAGAAGATCTGAATTTGTAAAAGAAGTAGCTTAAGTCAAAGCGCTTTTTATTTTGATCAATCATCTTTTCAATTCATCCACGCACGCGTCTGGTCATTGATACTTCTGTTCAACCATTGATTAAGCAGGCAATCTATCCATCAGTATGTCCATTTATCCTTTTGTCCATACGTCTAACCTTTCATCAGTCTAACGATCCCATCATGCAGGTTCTATATTTAATCTTGAGCTCATAAATTGACTGCATACTCTGAGTTTTGAAAACTGTTAAATATCTTCTTGCAGAACGTGTAGGAACATTTCTATATTCAACACCGATCCTTGTTGTCCTGCAGGTCCGGATGTACTCCAGAGCGCTAGCCATCATCGGGGGCTTCCTGGTCCTGGCCAGCGGAGCGGGGGAAGTCTACAGGCAGAAGGCCCGCAGCAGATCGATGCAGTCCACTGGGCAGGTCTTTGTGGGAATCTATCTCATCTGCATGGTGAGGCTCTTTGATTGGAAGAAGAATGTGCTTCATGGCTTTTTTTTCTTTTTTTTAATTAATTTATTTTTCTGTTACCTTACCTGCACTTCCACGTTTTCTCCACTAGGTGTACTCGCTGCGGCACAGTAACGAGGACAGACAGGCCTACCTGAACCACATTGCTGGGGGCGAGCTCACTCTGATGCTGATAGAGGTGCTGTTTGGCGTTCTTGCTCTGGCCTTCCTCACCGGGTACTACATCCGGATGGCCGCTCAGATCCTGACCACCATCCTTCCCCTGGTCATCCTGCTCATCGACGGAAACCTCGGATACTGGCACAACAACCGCAAGGTGGAGTTCTGGAACCAGATGAAGCTGATCGGCCACAACGTGGGGATTTTCGGCGCCGTGCTCATCCTGGCCACCGACGGGTAGAACTCTCTGGCTTTTAAAGACAGTTTTTTTACAAATGGGAGCGTCTGTGCAGAATGAGATTGTTGTGGCTGGATTGTGCCGGAAGCTGCTGCCCGCCTCAGGATTTAAAGCGCCCAGCTTGTGAGAGCTCAGACGGTTCATCATTAGCTACCAGATGGCTGCTTTCCTTCTACAAGAAAAACACGTTTCCTTTTTACTTTTTAAATAGCAAGTGGTTTTATTTATTTGGTTTCTTGTTTACATTTTGTTATGCTCTGAAACTTTACAACATGAGTGAGTATTATGCATTTGCTGGGAGCTTTTACTTCCCTGGGAAACCCTGAATATCACAATTCATGTTTTAAAATTTTCAAGTAAATGAAAACTGTTCTATAATGGTATGTTGCTTTTAAGATGTACAAAAATGTTTGTTTTTTTAATAAATTTAAAGTACAATATCAACTTACAAAATACTGGGCACATCATTTATATGGAGCGATAATATTATCTGCTGCTTTACCGTGTTGGACAGATTAACTGCAACCAAAAACTACAAGCATTTGTTACAAAAATGCACCAGATTTTCTTTGTTGTTTGATCTGTCAGATGAAATTTTTTTTTTCTTTTAAAGATTATAAGGCATAAAAGAGGAAACAATTTTGTAGGCTCTTTAATAAAAGGTGTTGGCTTTGCATCCAATAGAAACTGAAGGATGAAAACTTTTCTCCTTGTGTTGCAATTATGCAATATTCTAGATGTTGCGCACATAATATTGCATAATTACAGCAACAAAAACCAAAGAGACCGCTGCAGATTTAAGGTATGACATCAGCTGGATTTATACCAAAACTGCGTTAAACACAAGATGAAATTTATTCGCTACTTGGGCGACTTCTGGAAGTAAGTGGTTGCGTTGGACTTTTTTTTTTAAAGTGGTATGAGAGCAAACTTTTAGTGAATTTTTTTTAATATACATTAAAAAATGGAAAACTATTGATTTCCTTCCATTCCACAGTAAAACACAACTTTGGATTAGTCTAGCCAATAAAAAGCCCAGTGGAATATGTTTACATTTATGCTGATGACATGATTCAATATGAAAAACATTTAAGTTTCAATATTTTTGCAAGCAATTGTAGAAAGCCTTTCAGTAAAACTAGTCAAAGGACAGAAAATAATGAAAAAGTTTTGGATTGTTTTCCACTAACTAAAAAAAAAAACACCCGCTTGGTCTTTCTCCAGTGGCTGCTTCATGTAGCGTCCAGCAGGAGGCCGTCTGTGTGTGTCAGAGCTCCATCCTTTAACCGGTCACTTGTCTGCAGATTCTGCATCACTTGCAGCTTGTTTGTTCTTCCGGTTGCGCTCAGCTTTGACCAGCGCACCAATCACTGCCAGCATCACGGTGATGGTGATGACCAGCACCGACGCCGTCTCCGCCATGCACAGCTGGCTGTCCATGGACGCGAGGGGGCTCCCGGCCTGCTGCGGAGGGGCGTGGCAGAGGATGGCCTTGTAGTCCTCCACATGCAGGTGTCGCACGTACTGGATCTTACCAAAGACGCGCTGCAGGTCGCAGTCGCAGGTCCAGGGGTTGAGGGACATCTGCAGGTGGGTGCTGACGGTCTGCAGCTTCAGGAAGGTCTTGAACTTGATGTGCTGCAGCCGATTTCCGCGGAGGCCCAGCAGGGTCAGACCGCGGAGAGGGGCCAGAGCTTCGGCCTCGATCGCCGAGATGTTGTTGTGGCCGAGCAGGAGAACCTCCAGGCTCTGCTGGCGGCTCAGCAGCCCGTCTTTGAGTATGTTCAGCCTGTTTCCCTCCAAGTGCAGGAGGCGCAGTCGAGAGAGGCTGTGGAAAGCCCTGGCGTCTATCGTTCGGATGCGGTTGTAGCTCAGGTCGAGCTTCCTCAGGTTGTCGCAGTTTCTCAGGGAGGAGGAGTCGACATGCTGCATCAGGTTGTGGTCCAGCCGCAGCTCCTGGAGGGAGGTCAGATGGAGAGTGAAGTCCTGAGGCAGCCAACGCAGTCGGTTGAAGCTCAGGTCCAGCTTCTCCAGAAACTGCAGGGATGAAAGGGACTGAAACACAGACAGCCAGTAAGAAAGGGTCACTCTGAACTGGTAAGCACATTTTTCTTCTTTTGTTTGTTTAGCACAAATAAATTCAGAGTACAAAGATTCAGAGTACAAGTCCATCATAGGTATTACATTCAAAAACTGAAACAGTTTTTAAACTGAAATGTCCTGGCCTAACGATTGTGGGTGAGTGCTGTATCTAACCTTACTAAAGGAAGGTGGGGTGGAAGGATGAAGTGCGACAGTACAGTACAGTGCATTTACTGTACAGTACAACTGTACCCTGCTTCAGTAAACTTGAAGTAGGATACAGCTTCAAGTTTATACTATTCAATAAACTTGAAGCTTTGAATTTTTTTTTCTTGATCTCAGTTTTTATGAGAAACATTTTTTTTTACATTTTCATTATCCCATCCACTCTGAGTCTGATGAATCTAAATAACATAATATAGTTTCATAATTTTGAAATAACTGGAATAATTTAATCTTCCAATTGTATTTTGTCAATAAGATGTGTTAAACGTTGCAGATTAGAATGGAAACAATTAACTATGGAAAAAGTGAAGAAAAGCAGAATAGTTATGAAGAGAAATAGCTCAATATTCCCATAAAATTTTAAATAATAATTCAGTCTGGAAAACAATGTATTTGGATAACTTTCTTCCCTTCCCATTAAAAAAGGGGGTAAATGATCATTTTAATGTATACATACTTGTGTTATTTATAAAAATGAAAGCTGAACAAAATAAATAAAGCAGACCATTAGAAAGATATTTTAGCAAAGATCCTCTATTTTCTCTACAGACAAGAACGTAGTTACTTTTCTGTGTTGCTCAGTTTTATTCAACGTGGAAAAAACAACAACAAAAACCATTTGGGTATTTGGATGTCTCTTTCGAAAACAATAACTGTTTGGTAAATATTCAACACAATTACATACAAAGTCCCAGTGTGAATTTGCATTCACTCATCGACAATTCATCAACAAGGGTGACATATAAACCATTTCAGGGTGGATTAATAAAACATGCAATTTAAATAATTTTGAAAACGACAGATGCAGAAGTTTGGAATGTCCTACAAAATGTTCTCTAATTCATAATTGGTCAAAGATATTTTTACTCTACGTTTAGGGAATCTCACTAAAATGACCGTTTCACTTTCTGAAAGAATACTGTTTCACTTTTACGCAAAACTGCAAATTAAAACTGTAATTTAGAAACACGCGTAGACTCAACCCCATTTAAAAAGAAGAAGAAGGGGGGTGAGGGGGAGCTTTCCCATACCTGTGGATGCACAGCATGTATGCTGTTGTTGGACATCAGCAGAAACTTCAGCGACCACAGTCCCACGAACGAATCACTGCGCACCTCTCTCACCCTGTTCCCACTGAGATCCAGCAGCCAAGTGCCGCGGGACACACCGGGGGGGACCTGCTCCAAGCCCTGAGACCTGCAGTCCACCAGGTCAGAGGACTCGTAGCAAAGGCAGGGGCTTGGACACTGCCTGAAGTCCGACATGATGCTCGGAAGCGGCGGCAGCAGCAGCAGCAGAAGCAGGGGAATCAAGCAGAGCATCTTTGTGCGCTCAAAGTGAAGACTCTCCTGCCGAAAGCCATGGCTGACCCTCCTGTGCGTACACACAGCGACACATCGGGGACACGGCGAATATGTTTTGCAAACCGCATAGAAATGTGTCATATTCAGCAGACTCCCGAGGCCCACGCATGGAATATTCCCGATTAGACGGGATTATGGGCTTAAACTGATGATCACATAACCAAATCTGGGGAGAGAACCTGCAGTCCGTTTTGAACCCTTTCCCAAATGAAGGATTTACATCTGCTTCTCTATATGGATACATCAAGCGCAGTTGCATGATAGCAGTCGGTTTATCCTGTTTAGTTCTATATTACATAACAACGAACGGATTACCTATAGACCAGTCTATGCAGACAGACCGGACTGAATCTGAGCGCCTTTTGTAAATGCCTAACAGCACAGACACAGGCAGATTTCAACATTGTATCACCCAGAAGTTACTTTATTGCAGTATTTTAGTCCGAATGTTACTTTTGATAATTATGGTTTACAGTTGAGGAAACTTAAAATGTTACTTTTCAGAATCACATCAGGCTACATCCAGAAACGCTTTTATATTTGCTGCACCAAAAACAAGCATCGCTTACTTGTTCGGGGCTCCTTCTGCTTGAAGCGCAGCATCAATGCAGCGTGTAACGGAGATGATCAGCTTGTGGCTCTGATTGTCTCTCGAGTTGGATCTGGTGTCTACTCATCCTCCTCTCCACAATGCTCCACACATTTTCTGTGAGGTTTAGGTCAGTCCAGTTTGCTGACGAATCAATTCCCAGCAATATCCTGATTATTATTTAGCGCTGGTACTTTAGGCTGGATTGGGCCTTGAATACTGCGGCAGACAGCTGCTCTGACAAAACACAGAGGAGCAACAGCAGCAGATGACACGTCCCCAAGTCCTCAGGCTGTGGGAACTTGGATTATGTAGCTCTCCAATCTTCCTCCAGAATCTGGGACCTCGATTTCAAACAGACATGGAAGATTCACTTTTTTATCTCAAAGTAGAACTTTGGAAGACTGAACAAACCGGTTCTTTTGGATCAGTTCAGTCAGCTACTTTAGCAGTACCCTTTGGTGGCTTACACCATCATCATCAGTATTGCCAATGATTACATAGGACATCATGTTCTGTATTAAAAACCCTCAATGATTTTCTCTTAGCATTCTAATTTTCAGGTAAACGGAATTTTGGGTTCATTAGCCTAAAAGCCATAATCATCAGAACTAACACTGCATATATATTTTTTTAACTGAATTAGACTTTTCTAAATAAAATGTCAATATTTGTGTTGACATGTGCCTCTATCATTTCAAATATTTTCTGTTCAACAGTTTTTAACCGTCATATCTAAATATTAAAATCAACAGGTTGCAAAAAATGAATCAATATTCATGCAAGCAAGTGTATCCAACTGACTAACAGTATTCTATCACGCAATAAAAAATAGAAAAAGCTCTTATACACAACTTCAAATGGATTATTAAACTCATCATAACTTTCTTTTAAGTGCCAACCCCAGAATTCGCCTACAGAATTACCACAGGCTGATAAAACGCAAGTAATTTCGGTTGAGTGCTTTTAAACTGCAAGTTACATGTTAGACATAACCTGAGCATCTGTGGAATAGTGAATTATGGTGCTTATAAACATGTTCACCTACAATTCCAGTCTGTATTCATTTCCTCTTAACCCTAATCCATATCTCACAGGTACCATCAACATGTAATCCCCCCCCCTTCTGCCCCCACACACAATCTTTACAAACTGCTCAAAAAGTTGTTGAAAATTACAATATTACAGTCAGAATTTTTGTTACTTTTATTTTAGAAAATGTCCTTTAAAGTGTGGCATTTCAAGTCACATTTTGTTTTAAAATACAGAAAATACAGACAGTAGAACATGGATACAGAAAAAAAAGGAAACAATGACAGAAAATAAAGCTAACAAGCCTTTCTGACTGCTCTAGTTTTTTCTTTGAAATGGAACTGAAGGCAAAAGGAGGAGGGCAGAAAAAGAAAAAAAAAAGGTTTTAGGGGACGAGAAGAGGGAGAAGGAATGGAGGAGGGAGGTGGGGCGGGATGAGACAAGTTAGTTAAGGAAACTATGGTTTGCTTTATGGATCATGTTTAAATTATTCTTTATAAAGTCTAATTTAAGATTTAATCTTTCTTCTCTCTCTTTTTTTGTCTTTTTCATTTAATGGTATTTTGATCTTCAGGATCCAGGGCCCTCAGCGCTCCTCCTTGTGGTCTCGGACTGAGGACAAGGAATGCCGACTTTGTCTGGCAGTGGGAACAGAATCACCCGCGTCGCCTTCCCCCGGCCGATCCGCACTGCCAACTCAAGAAGATAAAGTGGAGTCCTTCTGTGTTTGCTGTGCTTGTGAACGTTGCATGGACTTCTGACTTTCCACGTCTCTAAAATGTTTCTCAACCTGCAACGACGACGGAGGGAGGGGGAAGAGAAAAAAAAAAGAAAAAAAAAAAGAAACATTTAGATCTAATCTTCAACACTGCCAGGACAAAATATTCTCAATTTAAATGGGAGAGAAAAGTTCGGTCAAGGAGATGCTTCAAGATTTGTTGTTTTGAGTAAAACTACACACACACACAAAAGGTAAAAGTAAAAATCTGCCGGTGTAAGTAGTATTGTTAGAAAATAAAAGTACTATGATCTATGAAAATAACCCAAAATGTCCTAAGGTTGGAATAATAGGAGAAGCAAGCAAACAGTAAACCCAATTAGCTTAGCACAACAGCGCTGCGACGACAATAACTGTGCAAATGGATGCATTTCTAACACAGAAGGTCTCGGCCCTCCCTGATCAGATTCCTATTCACTGCACGTTTTCCAGTCACTAACTCCAAACATGTTGCATTGCAGTCAGACTGGTAGCTCAGCTCAGACTTGTCTGCTTCATGAATGAATTTTAAAGCTGTTTTCTTCTGCACTCTGCCCTGTTGAGTGTGCAAAAAAAAAAAATAGACTAAAAACAGATTTAATCAGGGAAACATCTGTCAGTTACGCCACCGCTGAGGTTTCTGAGAACACTGGCAATATTCTGCTTTCTGCAACAAAACAAAACGGGGGACTGCAGGGATACAGACAAACAAATCCCACACTTTTTTCCCCCCTGAAGATCTCTTTGACTCAATGTGTAATTAAACCTTTAAATACAACTACCACAAAAAAATAAAAAATAAATAAAAACGGATGGATGGTTACAATTTGATCTGTTTGCGAGATAAATGCCTCGTCTGTTTCTAACATGGGCTGAAGTGCTAATATTTATCGCCACTAATGGAGTTATTGGATTTAGGTTCAACTTCAATAAAATGTGAACTTCAGCTTCACGTACTCTTAGCTACCAGAAAGTTTTTAGGTTAGGGAAGGAAATCTATTGCGACCAATGTGTTTAACTGCCAACATTGATCAATATCTAATCAAAGCTTTAAGTGCATTTCAGACTCTACATGCCTCAGTATGTAAAATAATTGTGGGACATTAGGAGAGCCATACAGAAATTAATCTCTGCAAACCTAAACAATCTGAAAACAGTGTTGTGATGAGTGGGCTTACATTTTCCCACAGTGATGTGAAACTGATAGTCGGGCTGAACAAACTACCTCAAGTTATTTGACTGCTAAAGTTGGCTCTGCGAGCCACTAAATATGGAGTACTCTATCCTCGCACATACACATTTTCTCTTTGTCTGTTTCGAATAATAACTGTAGCATCAGCTGGGTTTGTTTGCAACTGCAGTAGCTGGGAAATATCAGATCACTTTCATTACATCCCTATTCGCGGCATACTGCGTGGTTCCAAGTCATACTTACTATTTTGCGTACGTGACTTAAAGCGCTTCCCTCTTTGCCTCTGCAGTTCTCAACCTGATAAGGCGGCGAGATTACAACGTCGTCCATCACAATAATGTTCTTCTCCTGCCATTTACACTCTTTGATGCTGCAAAGAAACATTATTATTATTTTTCACTAGTCCATGTTTTTTTAAAAAAAAAAAAAAAAAAACATTTAAATTCACAATGAAATACAAGAAATTGCAACATGAATACGACGGTCACAATGATAGCTGACCCACTTCCTTTGCTTTTTTTGTCAGCATGATGTTCCCACACCTTCCAGTGAGTTTTAGCAGCTCACTCAAGTGTGGGCATCAACGGCAGTGAAAGATTTTAGAAACACACAAAGGGATTCAAGAACCACCTTCACTTATCCAGGACAGGGGCCACAGACAGCGCATTCGTGGAGTTAAGCCCCTCCTGGACCACGGGCAACATCAGAAGCATCTAAACCTGCCTAACGACAAGACTCAGTCGTCTAAAATCATCTTTTCAGATGAAAGTGGAGTTTGCATCTTATTTAAAGTTTAGGGGCTTGGGGAAAGAGAGGAGAGGCTCTAATTTTAAGTTGTTTGTTGTGGTCCTGAGTGAAGTCTCTTCACTTTGTGATGATGGCTAGATAAATGAACGGAAATGAAAACTGAATTTCGGTTTGTGGAGCCACGTCAATAAATGCCATCGCACTACTGCGTTTTATTTTTATTTTTTATTATTCCTAGTCAGTGCCACCATCGACAAGGAAGTTTGAGCAATCCAACGTTCTTTCTTCTGAAGACGAGCAGGGCTCGGCACATGCCTGTCTTGCCAGAAGCAGCCAAGCCTGATTAACCATGGCATCAAACTCAGAGATAAACCCCGTAGAGCACTGTTTCCCCAACCCTGGTTCTCAAGGCACACTGCCCTGCATGTTTTAGATGTTTCCCTGCTTTAATGTGACTCATTTAGCTGATTGCAGTTCCACAAACACTTGTTAATTGAAATCACCCAGCCTGAAGCAAGGAAACACCTGAAACATGCAGGGCAGTGTGCCTTGAGGACCAGGGTTGGGAAACAACCCTGAAAATCGAGACGATGAGACTCCAGACCCAAAGATGAAGACCAGCTGAAGGTCACCATTCAAACCAACTGGGTTTCAAGCAAAATGAGTCATAACCAAGTGGTGGATGCATATATTATAGGGTTGCCAGTATTACTGACATGCCAAACTTGATACAGAAGTTTATTAAACAAGCAGATCATGAAAGAAAAAAAAAAATCAAAGCAAATATTGGGGAACAAAAAACAAACCTACTACTACATCATGAGCCCTCCCCTCAGTCCTGTAAATTAATATTAATTTACAGATCTGTCAGCAGGAGAAAGAATTAAAAACATTTGAAGGGAAATTGATAATTTTTTTAGACTGTTTGAACATGTCAAAAGCCAAGGTTGGGATCAAAATATTTAGATCTTAGGAGGTTTATAGAATCCTGAGGAAATGCCTGAACCTGTAGGGGTGGGCATTTATTATACAGTTTATCATTTGGGGTGAGACATTTTTTTATAAGGATTTTGATTTATCCGTTGTCACCATAAATTCCATTTAAACACTCCCAAAACTGTCCGCTTCGTTGGGGTTGATAGTTTCATCTCCACTGTTTGATAAATGAGAGCATTAACAAATATCAAATTTTGAAATATGATTAAATGTAGTTACTGTGTGCAGTTCTATGTGTCTTAAAAAAGCACATTACACTTTGGTAAATTTTTCAAGAGAAATATTTGTGCTTGAGGGCCTACGATTGCTGTGCCATGCAGTCACAGTCATACAGTTACCTAAAAAAAGTAGTAATAGTTCTTATTGTGACTTATCGTTATCACAACAGTGCCACAAAATATCGTGATAAAGTTCATATTGCCCACCCCTATGTACCTGGCACTTCACTTTTTATTAGCGGTTCCTGCTCCTCCTCCTCCTGTCCCTCTTCATCCATCTCTTTCTCCTCCTCCTCACTCCAACTGGCATTATGCTGTCCCTCTTTTACAACTCCACAACCTCAGCTGACATGGTCCTTGTCTGCTACTTTACAGCAACAATGATCAATTTTATCGCACTTTTGCCACTGTCAGAACATAAGTACAATATATATATATATATATATAACTAATTATGAAAAATGCTAAATACACAGGTAGTGAATTACTGACTATTTGCTTTTTTGTTGATCTGGTTTAAAAAAAAAAGGTACGGTATATGTTATTGAAAAAACAAGACAAATAGATTGTCTGGTTTATTTATTGAAATCTCTTATTTACTTTGAACATAGACTTTCCATTAAAATGCCTTCTTTTGCAAGAAATGGGTGTCTTTTTCTGGTCAGCCAGTATGAACTGATTTTAATTGATAATCTGATCAGGTTACCATTCACTGAGCAACAGCAGGAAGTCCTTACGTTTTGTGAATAGTCTGGAATAGCTGCTGGCCCTCCACAGAAACCCCAGCACTGATTGCATAGGCTTGGGACAGCTTGTCTTCCTTTTCTGTCCGTGCTCGATTGGCAAGCTGCAAAAAACAGAGGAAATACAGTGAGCTCTACTCAGAATTCGATATTTCTATATATATTGAAGACTGATGCAGGTACTGCGTGAAACAGTTGGGAAATGAAATTGTAACTGAAACGTTACAAAAAAAAGAACATTTAACTATGTTTTTTTTTTCCATATCCAAAGACTAATGTTTTGCTAACCAGATACATTTAATATTTAGGAAACTACTCATCAAAATGAAGCATCTTTATTCAAAACAATTTGGAACTTTTTGACTTCCAAAACTGTTGTTGCACTTTGTTTATGTTAAGCAATCAGCAGAGGAACAGCACTGGACTCTAAATAAAGCACATTTAAAACTCCTTTCATCTTGTGAAATGATTCCATGTGTTTGAATGACTGAATGTGCGGAGCAGCTTTTCGCACAGTGGGGTAATTAAAAAAAAAAAAAAAAACATTTTCCTAAAGTCACATCTGTGAAGCTTTTAGCTATCACAGAGGGAAAAATCATATCTATAAGTGAACTTTCTCAATGAGATCAATCAGATTTTTCATAACCAGTGAGGTTTAGACAGCTGTACAGCTTCACCTACAAGACAATTCTACTGAATCTCTGCTGAACTATATTTGATAAGACCAAAAGAACATTTATTGTGATTTAAACAAATGTACTGAATTTATTTACTCGACATCTGCAAATTAAGGTTATTTGTGAGAAGGTGGTTAGAAAACAAGGTTGTTAAATGCTTATAAGAATCACCAAAATACAACAGTACTATTAAAGCCTTTCAGATGTCAGTGATGAGGCGATTCAGACAAGCTTTCCCTTTTTTTCTTTAACTAACTAACAGATTTCTACCAGCAGATTTTAAATTCAAAACAGAAAGAATATTAGTTTGGACACTTCTGATGATAAAAACACCTGAACATGTTTCTGAGTACAAATCATTTCTAATGAAGGATCCAAGTTCCTTTAAAAATCAGAAGAAACATTTAATAAATCATAGCGAGAATCTAGGCACAAACCATTACCAATCTGATGGCCTTACCTTGCCAACATTCAGTGATGCTAGAGGAGGTGGAGTCTCAGTACGGTCATGTATTATGTCCACCTTAGATACATAGGCTAAGTTGATCAGGATAACGTCGTTGAGGTTCGGCTTACCGCTGGAGGAAGCACATTCTTAAGGGGGAGACGGGTTAAGGCAGAATATTTCAAAGCAAGGACTTTGGGGGGAAAAAATTACAATTCTCAGCAGAGCAACAAAGAACTTCAACACCACAGAGACAGAGAAGCTTGTGATGAAGAGCGCCGAGACTAACACAGTGTCAGTGAAAGGTCGTGCCAGTTACAGCACGTGACGACTAAAAGCATTATTCAGTTCAGGAAATGTTTTAAACATGATCTTCAAAGCAAACCTGAAACATGCTCAAAACTACAAACCAAACATAAACAACGGGTGATATTTTAGTATTGGTGTGTGCAAAATGAAATCTTTAGGGGGCAGTTTAGAAAGAACAGTTTAGAGCACTATATTTTGATTCTGGTGAGAGGAATTTAAACTCCGCATGCCGGTAATATATTTAGCCCGTTTGAGTTGCTGCAATAGCACAAAGAGTTGGGAACTTCGTAAAGGCAGACGAATATTTATATGCAGGGAATATTTGCATTCGCTGCATATAAATAGAGCTCCTTCATTTGAATCAATTTCTGTCAACCACAGCTGATATATTAACATCAACTTTAGGAAAAGAAAGTCAAACTGAACACAAACGGGCAGAATGTGTCGGACACCGACACAATCTCTCTGGTATAGCTTATTGATAAAATGCATCTACAAGGTTCTTATTAATGGCAAAAAGAAAAAAAAAATCTCTAGACACTTATTGTAACAAGTCAAAATGTTTAAAAAACTGAACAAAGTGTTCATTTATGGAGCCACATGACACCCGTTGAAGGGAATCAGAGCCCCAACAGTCATCAGAACCCATCAGGATTCAACATGGTCCATAAATGGGCCCAACTTTAATCCGTGTGGCTGCAATTCAGACATGGAAGCCTGAAAAACTGCCTGTGCAAAGCAAAATGCATCACCACGAAGTGTGTCATCCAACTCTGTGGTGCACATTTCTATGAACTGGATGAAACGAAACACGACCTGTTTCACCACAAGATGGTTTTTAGAAGAACAAATTGGGGGCTGAAGATTTAATGATCAACTGGATCATTAAAACTACAATAACTGGTTCAACCAGCTATCTGTTGCATTTTCCTTATGTTTTCATTTCTTTTTATGAAGTCCCCGCAACTCCCTGTGAGCGTCAGCATCTTAGTCAGAAAAATATATATGAACTCAGGGCATCAAGGGAATTGACAGTCTAATATTATTGGCATGCAGAGATTGAAAGCAAGGCACAGTAAATAATATGGTGAAAGAAATATATCCTCCGAACAGGGATATTTAACACACAGATACGGCAAAAACAATTGCAGTTGAATGTACTGGGTAGCTCTACAGCTAACCAAATATCTACTGCAACACTGCACACACTGATATATTAAGGATGAGAAGCTATTTTAACATTTGTTACCATAAAAGTAAATAATTGAGACAAGAATTTGGCATCTTCAAATAATAAAGACAGACTAATAATGTTTGCAAAGCCCCAAAACTTGGGCCAGACTAGTTTTCAGCTTTTATACGAGCTCGTTAATGTGCTTACATTTAAATATATATATATATATAATTCAGCTAAGTACAACTAATATTTTTACCAACAAGATTCAAGCGAGAGAAAATAAATAAACGGAAGAAATTGAACGGGTATTTCCAACAGGAGCGAAGATGCAACTCAGCGTTTACTGGCAAACGCCCTCTACTAAACTCATTCATTCATTCATTGTCAGGCTGGACACGTTCACGTTAACCTCATTAATAAAATACGGTATTTAAAAATAAAACGACAACAACAAAATAACACACATTTAAATGCATTTCAAAAGAATATGAGTGAATCTCATGACTCACTCAGCAACTCTCATGCAAGACTCATGAGGGAATGAAGATAGGCAAGTTCACAGGCTAAGGTTCATGGTAGTGATTAGTTCAAGATGTTCCCACGATTAGTTGTAGCACAATTCACCCCAGAAACCCAAGACTGTGGTGACACCTCAAGACTAAAACTAAACCAACAGAGCCAAGAATCCCCCAAAACCGATTTGGAGCTACAGGGCGGTTTGGGGGTATCTGGGTTTGACCGAAACTTAGCATGTTAGCCGAGTTAGCAGCAGCTTCCCTGTAGCGTGGATGGAGGGGAGGACAGTAAAACTCATAAACGGACTCCTGAAAATGGCTGTTTGCATCCCCGACGATGGGAGTGGGTAACTAAGAGAAATAAACGCGTGGACACCTGTCAGAACAGGGTGTGCTGTGTCTCAGTTAGCCCGCTAACTAGCATCGGTGGAGAGCCATGTTGCCTTACCAGGATTCGCTGCCAGATAGTGATCCATGTTGAGGGCAGGCAATACAATGAGTGAATTCAAAACACATGCACATCCGGGCAGGTTATTTAGCACAAAAGCAAAACGAAATAATAACAATAGACTCGTTAAAAGATAAAAAGAGAACAGGTGGGTAGTTTGTACAAAATAATCTAAAACGAACAAAGATGTGTAACTCAGCCAAGACCAATTACGCCTGCGCGGATCACTATTTGACATCTTTTCGGTTACCCTACAGGCCCTTGCAGCCAGGCAGGCCAGCCAACCAGCCGTCAGCGGCGCCGAACAAACAAAGGATACTCAAGGTTAACATCTTGGACTGGTAGTCAAACGCGACCACTTCTCCCTGTAGCTGTTGGCCCAAACAGGTGAGGCAAGAGACATGGCTCCCGACGCTGAAATACTCCCCCGGTCCAGGAGCCGCCATCTTCTCCGCCAGGAAACCGGAGCGCTTGCTTTACGTAAGGCAACGTGATGTCGTAGGAGGACGACATCTGGGCGTGTCGTAGGAGGACGACATCTGGGCGTGTCGTCGTACGTCAGATTTACGGAGGAAGGGGAGAGGAAAAGGGGGCATAAATATGATAGAGTTAACGCAAAAATATCTTTATCCAACTTTTACAAAAGAAAACAATAGAAAAAAGAGAAACAGATTCAATACCCTTCCGATTTCAGCAGAAATAAAATATTTAAACTCGCAACATAACATTGTACTTATTAAGTCGAATGTTATGTTGACATGTGTGTCAAAAGTTAAGCTAAAACAGTGCTGAGATTTACTTAAAAAGTCATTTTGAAAAAGAACATGATATAAAGCTTTAAAAAAAAAAGCTGACATGCACCAATCAGCAGTCATGTCCACTTTTTTTCTTTTTCAGTAAAATAGACCACTTTTTTCAGTAACGACTAATCTAACGCGTTACCATTTCAAATCCAGTAATCACATTAAAGTTACTTAGCCAAATCACTGTGCGTTACTATTTTCTTTTGTAATGTAATTTTATAACATCTTATGACTCTCTGTGCTACCCATTCATTCGTCCTACCTTGTGGTAATGCGCATGCGCACGACGATGCTACGTCACATACTGCTTACTCAGCAGATTTCTTATCAATAAATCACCTGAGTATTAGCGCCTACAGATAACCTTAGATATCTATCCGGGCCATGGTAGGAAAATCTGACGAGAAGCAGCCTTGCCTATGCGTAATTCATTTCCAATGTGGACACAGAATGGGGTTCAGTTCAGTTCAATTCAAATTTATTTAATCAAGGACAGTACATTGAACAATAGTACATGTGGGGGAAAAAAACAGAGAAACTGTTGTTTTGTGCATAGGTTCACTAGCCTATGCACAAAATTCATTTGTACCTTTATTTAAAGACAGTAATATCAGAAGTTAAAAATTCCTGTCATATACACAGGTATATCAGAATGTATATCAGAGAAAGCTAATTCTCCATATGTAGGTCTGTATAAATGAGTCTTAATGTATTTGTTTTTGTTTTAGCCAATGTTTCGTCTGGATAACGAAAACTCTTAAGATCAGTTTCCATTTTTATTCCTGAAGAGCAGAGCAGAGCCACAACAACAGGTCAACTGCTCAGAAGAACTTTCCATGTTTAAATAAAAAGGAGAGGGACAACGGTTAGGTGATGGCAGCATCATGTCAGCCAACACCCTTTTCCAGGAAGCAACCACAGCTGATCAGAACATCAGGCCCGGTGTAGCTTCTGTGGGGAAAAAAAATAACTGAAAAAACGAAAAGCTTAGTTTCTAACTAAACTTTTTAGTTAGAAAATGTTTAGTTTCTAACTAAACTGATTGTTTAGTTAGATATAGACAGGATTCCCGCTTACAACCAGAGCTATAGACAGAAGTCAGAGTTTCTCTCAGTGTTTTGTCAGCCTGGTGGGCCACCAGGCTTTATCCCCCCCAGGCTATGGGTTTTTATTTTAAATGGATATTTACTCCAGGATTCTCCTACTTTTGATATTATTGGTGGTTGGCAAACTTACTTATTATTTATATAATATGAATAATATTGTATTATAATATTAATAATATATTTCTTATATTATTTGTTATATTACTTATTAAACTTAACATTTCCACCACCACTAGACTAAAGGAAACATTTGAAGAATTGGAATAAAACAAATACATTTAACTCTAATCTGCCTTCAGAAACACAATAACCTGGTATGTTCACTGATTTAACCCCAGAGAGCCCAGATAATGTAAAGTCCTATTTCTTGTATAAAGTTTACGGTTTAAATTAATGTAAAATATGTTTCAGCACAGGAACAGGAACCATTTTTAAAATCATGAAATGCTTCTAACAAGCTTTTAAAATGAACACAACCCATTTAATTGAGACACATGCAAATGACAAATTTCACGACACATTTAAACAATTATTTTATGAGTAATTTATTTATTGTAATTTGGAACTCTTAATTCTCCATACAACCCTGGCTTCTCCGCATCGCATCCTCGCGATTTCATCATGGGAATTCAGGCACCTCTTTGGGATCTCGTTCAGTGTGATCACTTCATCTAAACAAACTTAACAAGTGTTCAAAAGGGATACATCCAGACCATAAAAGTATTTTTCAAAAGAGTAGCACCGGCCAACATATAACTGTTAAAGAATCTGACGCATTAGAACAAATCATCATAACGTTTATGCCGTTTCTTCACGTTGGCTCGCACAGCTAGTCAAGCTGGCTCGGGCAAGAACGACACATCTGGAGCATACGAGGATTTCAATTTCAGTCATTATTTCTACCGATCTAATATACTTTAAAAGACGCCGTAGAAATGGAGGCGATGCATACCAAGGGTATTTGGATGGCTGAATATCTGCAGGAGCATACAAAGAACCTAGAGCAGTTCTGGCTCACCGTCACTCACTTCGGAGATCCTCAAGTAGGATTTCTGCTCGTATTCCCTTTAAGTTATTTCGTGTCTAATCGATTGGGAATTGCGGTGCTGTGGGTCTCGGCCCTGACGGAGTGGTTAAACCTGATGCTTAAATGGTAAGACCGTGGAAACGGGTAAAAGAACACATTTTGTTTTTGGTTTACAGCTGCAGTTTAGATGCAATATGTGGGTATGTAGCATCTGAATTTCGTCTTGTACAACAATCGGCGTAACTTATTTCTCTACTCTCACGTATGTCTCCACATTTTGGTTAACATAAAATTTGAGATTCTCTTGTATTTTACTTTAGTAGACGTTGTAGCTTCCGGGACAACACCGCAGTTCCTACTCTATATGTTGTCCGTGGCGGAACAGGCTGTAGTGGAACCATAAACATATGGGAACAGACTCCACCAGAGTTCTTGAAAGACACTTAACGCCACATACGTACGGCACGTACGTCAGTGTCGACTCCATGTTGTGATTGGCATTTGGTTGCGACACACTCATTTTTCCTTGCAATTCATTTTCAACAGCTGTTGATATCGTACAAAATAAATATTTTAAAAACAAACAAACAAACAAACAAAAAGTACCAAGTGGCTGAAATAAAAGCAACAGCTAAATACATTTAAAATAATAGTTGTGCAAGCTAATATTTAGTGGGGTTTAGTTTGATTATTTTTGTAGCAACTCTGAGAGCTTTCAGTTGCTTTTGTTTTCCAGCTTTTTTTTTTAACTGAATGAAAAGAAATATTTAAGTGAAAGTCAAAAATCCTCCAAAAACTTGAGATAATAATTTTTAAAAAATCTCAGTTTTGTATGCAGAAGTTAGATAGAAGTGGCTTTGTAACTCTTTTTGAACTAAAATATGCCAGTTGTTTTGTTTCTTGCCTGTTCTTGATCAACCATAAATCCCAATGGAGTTCTGGTTCTCATTGTCCTTTTGACTTCTCCTAGGGTGCTGTTTGGAGAAAGGCCATTCTGGTGGGTGGGGGAATGTCAACTATTTGTCAGCACAAAGCCCAGAATTTCCCAGTTTCCATGCACCTGTGAAACTGGCCCAGGTGAGGCAAAAACTAAACGCACCCAAGTTGTATACAGCGCCCTTCATTTGGAGTTCAGAGTTCCAGATTTGGTGTTCGTTTCTCAGGCAGTCCGTCAGGACACTCGATGGTGACTGCTGCAGTCTGGTGGGTTGTGGTGCCCCCTCTCAGCTCCTTTCTGCACTCCCGCACTCACCGGTAAACAAAACGAACAAAGTGTGTTCGAAAGGAAGAGTAAGCGCAAAAGTTTTAACTGTTTTTCTTGTCTTTTGTCCACAGTTGGGAGATATCAGCTGCTCCCTATCTGATTTATGGGCTGCTGCTGGGTGCAGTTGGAATATCCAGAATCTTCATCCTTGCTCATTTTCCTCACCAGGTTGTTACTGGTATCACTGCAGGTCTGAATACAGAATTATCACACATGCTTGATATATTTACAGAAATGCCACCTGCCTATGCTGCAGAAACCCTACAATTTAAAGGCATTTAGATTGAATTATTTACATCTTCCTTACTCCGGCCTCATTAACAATAACAAAGTGGAAATTGAATCAATTTCCAAGTCTGGATGAGTTTAGGATATATGACAATAGAATGTGGAATAAATCGTTTTTATTTGAACCTTGATTTGCCACAACCTTTTTTTTTTTTTTTTTGCTAACTCTGACTGTTTTGGTGTTTGATTTCCTGACATATAAATCCAATCCAATTTTTTTAGCTCTGAAATAGGGATTTCAAAGCTGTTTTGGCTTTTTGATACCAAGATAAAAGTTTTAAACCAGTTTACTGGGTCTGATTTGTATGTCCATTCAAAGGATCTCCAGTACCGGTCTGTATTACAGAGGTTCTGAAGAAGCCTCTGACTCCAGACACTTTGTTATTGAATTATAATCTCATGAAGATGATTCTTAGACAGTTCCATCATATTCTTCAGCCACCTGTGGTGGTGAGGTTATCGACAACATTTTATTTTTGATTACAAAATTCAACAAAGGAAATAATTCTAGTAAATTATTATGAATGTTATAAACAATGCTTGAAAATTGATTATGTAAAAGCAAGGAAAATGTGCAGAAACCCTAGAAGGATCTGAATTCCTTTTTTAAGAATCTGAAAACACTGACGGAGGTTATGGTTACATATTTTTCTTAATTATTTGAACTTATTGTCTCCAGGCATCTTTCTGGGGATTTTTCTTGGCCATAGAGTGCCAGAAGGGCGCCCCCTGTTGTTCTTTGTCAGCTTCAGCGCAGGAATGCTGTTCAGTGCTCTGATTCTGAATGTTGGCCTGCAGCTGGTTGGCATTGACCTCCTCTGGTGAGGATCTCAAACTGATGGAATATAAATCAATGCTTTGACGAGAGGCGTCCTCTCTCATGTGGTTTTATTTTGCTTATTTTAAAGGTCTGTCGCTTTGGCGAAGAAATGGTGCAGCTGTGCCGAGTGGGTTCGCTTGGACACAGTCCCGTTCTCCGCCCTGGCCCGGGACTGCGGGACCCTTGTTGGTCTGGGGCTGGCCCAGAACTGGAAGCAAGACGCATGGTGTCCGTCGATGAATCACCGCGCTCTGTCCCTGGCTGTTTCATCCATTGGGCTTTACCTCGTGTACAGCCTGCCATTCCCTGACAAATCACAGGGCCTCTTTTACTGCTTGGTCTTCGTCAAGTTCACCCTGGTGCCTCTGATTGTCATGGTGGTCAGTCCTGTGCTGGTTCACTTTTTCACAAGCAAAATGAAAAAGGATTAGAGACGCACTTCTTCACATGAGTCCAAGTTGTCTTGTCTCGAGTCTTTTACTCTTCTTACTTCTGAATGTTCCAACTTTAAACAATGTTGTATTTCAGATATAGTTCTCTGTTTAATGGTGTTAAACAGGAACCAAAAATGTATGCTTGTATTTTTTTTTTATAAGTGACGTGACCAAGGGTTTTTATTTTTGGTCTGTCAAAATATTTTCGTCTTTGACAAAGCACTTTTGCCCCATTCGTGATTGTGAGAGAACGTTCACGCTTTCCAAATTTGTAGTAAATGTATTGTTGGTGTTCTAAGTGTTAAAAAAAAACAAAAAAAAAAAAACAGCTCTACTGTGCATGGGCCAACATCAGGTTTCCACTGTTTTACAGCTCTTAAAAATGAAAGTCAAAAATTGCAAATTGAACAACAATTATTCCCCTGCTGCTATAATGATCCAGTATGTTGTTTATTACAGTTGCAATAATGTATTTTATAAAAATAAATTACTGTGTAATTTATTACGTACTAATAATAGCATATGTATGACACATACAAATACATACGCGTATGTGTGCGTAATAAATACGCATTAGCAATTTTCTGGAGCTAATTGTGGGACCTTTTTGTTCCTCTGTTTCTGGAACAAAAACAGAAATATTTCCAAAAGTACCATTGTTTCTTCTGCAGTGAACTGCAACAGGAGGAGGAACTACCATATGTACTTTTTCTGGCATCTCATTAAAAGTAGTTCAATGTGTAGGAAATGTTTCATGGATAGTTTGAGATTTCAAGACCATTACATTTGAAAACCTCAGTATTCCTTAATGTAGCTTACACTGGCCCATGCACATAAGGCGACTTAAAGTTGTGTCAAATTGTTTAAAGTTTAAAGCACTTTCATGCATACCAGATGTGTCAAACGTTAGATTTCAATCACATTTTGTTTTTTTGTTTTTTTAACAAGCCCTGGTGGTCGAGATATCTGAGTCTGTCATTTTAAACTGTAGTTTTTTCAGTCGTTTACTTTTGCAGCAAAAGGAAAAAAAAAATACAAAAGCAAAACTATTTCACTGTGCAGTTCAACACCTGTTTTTTTATCTGGACTAGTTAGTTAAATCCTGTAGACAGCCAACTAATAAACATTCCTTGCCTGTCAGATCCCTTCCTATATACTCATAAAGTAGCTAATTAATCCAGATCCACAAAGTCTTAACACTATTTTCTTGATGGGAAGATTTATTTTTGAATTGAGGAAACACTTGTCAATGTTATTCAAATTTATCGAGATGTTCTAATATTTTTGTTTCTACAAATTAAAATTCTACTTAAAGATCCCTAAGAGAGTTGAGTCCAGATTTTTTTTTTCCAGAGTATGGAAAGAAAGAATTGCTAACATTGTGCAAAAATCTTGGTTTCATGTTGTGTTGGAGTTTGACACTCCATCACATGCAGATTAACATCTTTTTTTACCATATCTATGCAATCGACAAGTCAAAAAAATAAATGACTGACATGCATGACGTGTTTCAGTTTATAACCATTTATAAATATGTTCTTTTTTTTTAATACATAGTTTGGACTGTACATGTTACAATCAGTTATCATGAGATAAAAACACATTCTTTTTTAACATTTTTAATGAAACTTTTTATCACAGCGATCTGAAAGCTCACATTTACAGACAAGAGAACTCTGCTCAGCAAGCAAATACGTTTAAAAACTAAAATAAAGGAAATTTTTTACTCGTCTGGTGAGGCTGAAGGAGAATGATGAGGACAGTTCGGGGACAGCAGTAGTCTCCTTATCTTAATTCCCGACACCGTATCACACACTGCTATACATGCTTCTGCTGGAGCTTCATGGAAAGAATAGAACATGCATCGGACTATTTACAGCAAACTAATATACACGTACAGCTCGAACTCGAACGCCCTTGGACTCCCGCAACCGAACGAGTCCTGTTTAAGTTAGGCATGATACAGTTTGACCTTCATTTCTCTGGCAGCTGTTGAAACAGGAGACGAGGAGGAGGTCTCTCTGTCGATCGTCTTTATCTGACATCACAAAGTAAAAAAAGCTAGCGACGAAAAAGCCTATAACTTTTCTCGAATAGAACAAGAACTTGACTATTTTTGTTATTCCACATTACGATGACTCCAAATATGGAGTTTCTGGAGAAAATACCAAGCTTTATTGTTATTATTAGTCTATAATTATTCTATTCTCTTTCAGCAGATTTCTATTATTTCCAACATTTGTGCATTTAAGAAGCTGTTCTTACATAGACTTTTTTTTTTTTTTTTTTTTTTTTTTTTTTTTTTGGGAACAAGGTGAAACATGATTTGGCCTTTAAAAAAAAAAAAAACAAAAAAAAAACGAACCCACAAATCCGAGCCGGATCGAGCGCAGTATCTAAACCGCTATATACAGCTTGTGCTAGAAAGTCTATACATCCTCGCCAGTTTTTAAAAACGTCGTTCTCTCCTCATACCATCACTCACCACCAAGCTGAAAAAAATTATACAGTAATGGAATCTATGACGGTCTGGCCGCATCGGACGCACACCCACGCTCTCCAAATTCACCAAGCGCAACAACCAAAGTAGATAAAATATATAAAGTGCACCCTTAGTTCAAAATGTAAGACGCATTCATAGGGCAGAACTGGCTGGGGGGAAAAAAAAAAAAAAATCATGAAAATAATAAAGTAGAAGAGGGAGAAATGTTTACCAGGAGCTGGTGAGGAGGAGGGGTGGTGGGGAGATGCATTTGCTTGCTTGTAACCTTTGAGCACTAACCCATCACCATTTCGAAGGAGGGACAGAACCAAACTTCAATTGTACTGTCAATGTTAAACTTCCAGTTAATTACTCATCGTTTACTCAGGCAAAACTGTTTTATTGCAATCAAAGCTGACCTCTGTTCTGTAATTCCAACAACTAGAGCCACTAATTAATAACGAATAACTAACATACTGCAGCCAAATGGCTCTATGGACAGTGGATCTACAGTGACTCTTTAGAAAAGTCTGGTTTTTAATGACGTTAAAAAAATGACTTCAAAACATCTCTCTACTGAACAGAAAAATAAACTAATCTGTTTGGAAATAATAATAATAATAATAAAAAAACAAAAAAAATCCTGGTGGCATAAGTGTGTTTAGCTTTAGACAAATGCTTTCTTGGACTCTTCAGTTTCAGCATTCAGTGTTATTGAAATTCACTTCCACGATCAATTATATTGAATTTGTTTAACATTTGGATTCTTTAGCTAACCTATAAAAGGGATCTCACTGTACAAAAGTATCCCTAAACCCAGCAGAAACAAAGTAAATTGAGTGTCATCTTGGGGAAACAACTATCTAAATGTATTTACATTTTACTCCAAAATGGAAAACAAGACAAGGGAAAACATTTCATAGGCATTAAAGCAAATAAAGTCTTTTTATAATTGCTCAGCAGCTTTTTGCATGTTTCCACTGACAGTTTCATGGTTTATCTTTGGTGATGTGCAACTGCTTTAAGGTTGGAAGGTTCTCTTTGCAATCACCCTAATACTTAGCTCACTCCATTAGATTCAAGTTGGGATTCTGGCCACTCCAAAATGTTACTACTTCCAGTCTGAAAAAAAAAAGGTAAAATCAAGAGATGACTTTAAGCATTAAAACCAGTAGCAAAACATTATAGATTAATGGGGGCGGGAGGGAACAAAACTTCAGCTTTTGGGCCACATCCTGTGGCTTCTCTTAAAAAGGAAATGTTTTTTGAGAATGTGGATAAAATTATAAATCAGTCAGTTGTGACCTCAAATCTTCAGATATCTTGTAGCTAAAATGAAGATACATTCCGATTTTCAATATCATAGTGAGTCCAAAGAAAATGGACCTCTGTTTTCTTTGAGATCCGGATGAAAAGTAAAGTTTTGGAACGGCTGAGCCAGAATCCAGAACTAAATCAGACATAAAATCTGAAGAGAGCTGTAGACAAGGAATGTCCTCACAATCTGACAGATTTAGAGAACTTTTAGAATGGACTAATGCCAAGAATGCTGAACACTGTACAGTCATTAAAAAAAAAAGATTCTCAAAGAATTAGTTCACACATATGCAACCAGGTTATTTAGGTTATTGCACCTTTTTATAAAAAAAATGTGTCCCTAAAATATATTCAGTTGGGCTACTTTTTTAACGTCACAATAACCAAACAGTCGTATAGGACTGAGTATACGTTTATAAACCCGTTGTAACAGATATGTTGCCAAGTAAAAGATAAAATTTAGATTTTTTTGTTGTTTTTAGCATGCACAAATCCACAAAGAAGTTGCAGCCTGACCATTTTTTTTGATAATCTGAGTAAGAATTTTAATTATTAACCAGTTGTAATAAAGTTTCATTTTGGGAAATATTACCAATCCTTTGTTGTTGTTTTTTTTTTCCATGTGTTTGAAAAAAAAAAAAAAAAGCTGAAATGTAAAACATGCGGTCTACTTCTGATCAATTTAGTCCCCTCCACAAAGAATAAATCGACAACTTCAATCTTAAACAGTTTGCGATTTTAAGCAATTGCTTGCATCTTTCGAAACAACAATGTATCAAAGCTTGCCTGTCCCTCATTTTTCATCGGTCAATTTTTCCACCTCCACACGACTAGCAGTGTGACACAGTAGCAGGGCTAACAGAATAAACTTTAAAATGCAAACTATTCTTTGTTTCATTTTCTATGTACAATATATAACTTAATTATAAATATTGTCATTTTTCTCTAAGTACTGAGTCGTAGAACCTTTTGCTTTTTCAGAGCAATGTACAGTATTGAACAGATAATATTGTAGTACATAGA
This sequence comes from Poecilia formosa, assembly GCF_000485575.1. NCBI lineage: Eukaryota > Metazoa > Chordata > Actinopteri > Cyprinodontiformes > Poeciliidae > Poecilia > Poecilia formosa. The sequence continues at coordinate 2,987,595 of NW_006799946.1, forward strand.
ATAGAGCCTACACAGCAACCTTGGTTAAGAGCACACTTTGAAAGAACAGAAGATGAGCAGAGAGTCCACGAGCAGAGTCTGATGAGGAGCACGGTCACTCTTTCAGTCCCATCTGGGGTGGTCACTTGTGGTCGCGTTGTGCCACTCTAAGTCTTGGAAGTGCACTGGTCAAAGAATGAAATGAGAACTCAGAAACTTTCTGTTGTTCGGCCTGTGTGCAGATTATGATGATGACGATGAAATGATCATTTCAGTATCAGTTATGTTTTTTTTTTTCATATAGGATTGCGTCTAAAAGCCTAAATGTGGTTTTCTCTCTTTGACTGGAGTTGTGTCTCTTAAGAGTTCTTTTGCATGAGTTTCTCCATGACACATACACAGATCACATGTCACATTTTTTTGTTTGTTTTTTTTTTTAGATAAATATTCTTCCACCCTCACTTCTACTGACGCGCCAAAGTCCAAACTGTCCACTCACACATTCGACTCCACAAATGGTCTCTTTGGTTTGATGGGGGAGGTGGGGCCTTGGGTCCGGGAGTCACGTGACAGCTGGCGGTACATGTTGTCCTGGTAGGCCTGTGCCACTGGCAGAGTCCTCGCCACCTTCACGTCGGGGTAGGTGGGCACCTGGCTGACCCGTTCCAGAATATCACCAGTGCCCCGGGATCCGTTGGCCAGCTTTCCCAGTGAGGAGGGCTGCGTCTGGGAGTAGTAGTCCTCCTCCAACAGGTGTCCATTTTGGGCATTGTTGGTCTTGTTGTAGTAGGCGATGTTGCCCAGAGATGCCGGGGGACTGTAGGTGGAGCCCTGCTGGACTAGCTGCCCAGGGGAGGTCGGGCTAATAGCAGAATCCATGGAGGTCATGGGCCTGGACCGTACGGGCTGATGCAGGTACTGTTGAGTCCGAGCGGTCTTGTCTATGATCCCCATGAAAGGCGTATTCCTGGAGCGGGTGGTTTCGCCCTGATACAGACCGCCGCTCTGAGAGGGAGAGATCGGGGAGATGTCGTCACAGGTGCGCTCGTATGTGGCTTGCAAGGGGATCTCCATCTGCTGAATAGACGTGGAGGGCCTAAAGGCCTGAGCTATGTTGGAAGTAGACCCAGCCGAGATGTTGTTGCTAGAGGGGGAGAATCGCAGGCCTACACTCTGAGAATGGATGAGAGGCCTGGGGGTGGGCACGTGCTGCTTCATCTCAGTAGTATTGGCACTCACGGGACGTCTCACCATGTGGGGGATCTCAGGAGAGCCCAGCTGACAGGGAGGCATGGCGTTTGCACGCTCCAGAACGTGTTCAGAGACTGGGTAGTAGGCTGCAGACTGGCTGCGGCTTATCTGAGGTGTCTGGCTGTAGCGGATGCCCCCCGGGCCCCCGCTGCTGGCGCGGTAGGCAGAGGAGGGGCGCTGGGGTAGCTCATCTTTCAACAGGTTTGACTCCATTACCCCTCCTCGGCCGCCGTGCTGACAGAGGGCCCCAGAGCTGAGGCTGGCCTGGACCTGGGGCATGGACCGCCCGTCCAGGGACGGCTGGTACACCAGGCGGCTCTCCACATCCACTGAGCCCCCCTGATAGCGACCGCCAATGGAGTGGCCCATTGGACCACTAAAGCTGTTGCCCAAGACGTTGGGCTGGTTTGTGCGGACGATTTGGGCGATAGAGGGTTGGAGGCGAAGACCTTGGGCTTGGTGATGCTGGGAGGATATCGACGGCTGTGAGGTCAGCTGGAATGAACGCTGGCTGCTCATCTTGGACAGGGGAGATTTGGGTCGTCCAGGGAGCTGCTCTGTCTGGTAGCGTACCGGAGACCCAGATTGCGATCTGTACAAGCAAACGCTTTCCAACGGTGGACTAGCTCTGTACTGAGCAGCCCGACGTAAAGGAGAAGGCGGTGGGCTCTGGTGATCCATCCCCTGACCCCCGCTGCCCATCGGAGGTGGGCTGAAGCGGTAGGACTGTTGGTGCACTGGGGAAGTGTGAGGAGGGCTGTGTCGGTAGTGGGAGTTTTGATGAGTCGGAGAGAGAGAGGGCGATGGGGGCTGGTATGAACCTCGAGTTGGGGAGGACATAGAGGAGGAGGTCGGGAGGTATTCATAAGGCTGGCCCATGGGTGAGCCCCCAGCTAAATAAATCTGATCCGGGTGTGTGGGGGAGAGAGGTGGGCTTTGTATGATGGGAAGACTTGACGGATTGGTGAGAGATTCTGGAGGTGGTAGTGCCAAAGACATGGCCTCCAGCTCCTGCTCTAAGTAGTCCTCGTCCTCAAACAGGTCCTGGACGGGCTCCATGTCCTCCAGGCGGGGCTCAGGTGGAGGGGGAAGAGGCATGGACAGGGACAGGGACTCCTCCTCCTCTGGAGGGGGTGTTGGGGGAGGTGAGGGTGGAGGCTCCAACTCCATGTCCTGCTGCTGGTGTTCTTCCTGGCTGAGCTGATGATATTCCTCCTCCACCCTCTGGAGGAGTCGCTGGATTTCTCTGTTATTTGGACATAGTTTTATGGCTTCATTTAGGTCCTCTAAGGCTTCGGGAAATTGTCTGAAAACAAGACAAAAATTAGATTTTTTTTTTTTAGAGAAAAGGTCCACAACACACACACACACACACACACACACACACACACACACACACACACACACACACAGAGTATGAGTACATCTAAAAAATATAATAAAAGAATTGAAGATGGTGAAGAATATTTTCGCCACCTTCCTTTTTGTACCCGCCAGGGAAATATTTTTGAGAGCCAATCATTTTGAAGTAATTGTCGAACAACTGATCCAATCACATGCTAATTAAACTGGAACAGACGGTAAAATGTTTTAGCTTCAGCTAAATTTTAAAATCGTCTGGTTGTTATTCCTGCTATTAGCTTTTGGTATCTCTGCCAATTTTATATTTGTCTTACTAGTTTTACTAACCTTGATTTTATTTCTATTTTGTCATCTACCTTTCTGTGATGATTGTTTGTTGTGAAGCACTTTGGTCAGCTGAGGCTGTTGTAAATGTGCTATATAAATAAACATTGACTTGACTACAAAGTTAACATATTATGTTTTAAAATACAATATAACATGCCTAACTTTACAATTGACATAAATTATACTACGGATAGACAATTCTATGATCATTTTCAAAGACAAGAATGGTCTCAGGTCCACACAACGTTACCAATCAAAGGTTTTATTAGATGCACAAGGTGTGCCTGAGAGAAAACACTTCAAACGACAAAACCCTTTCAATGGATCTTAGGAGGATGGAGAGAGGTACCTGCTGCTACGTTTGGCGCGTGCTCTGGCATAATAGGCCTCATACGATTTTGGTTTCAGTTCAAGTGCCTTGGTAGCAAATTCCTCAGCCATCCCAAAGTCCTGCAAAGATTGAAATGCGTAAAAAAAATGTGATGAACTGGATTAAAAACATGAAATGACTAATACAAAATAATCCAATCCCAGTCCGTTGACTCTTTTATGCTTTTCATCTCAGCCATTTTGGGTAGTTCTCCACTAGTCAGAGCAGATTAATCACAGACTTACATTCATTTTCCTCCGACATCGGGACAGGTTGAGGAACAGTGATACTTTGAGTTCCCTGAATGTCTTGAGGTCCTCACTAAAGCCTTCACGTGGAAACTTTTTCAGAGCGTATTGGTAACGTTGAGTAGCCTCCTTCACCTTCCCCTTCTGTTGGAAGAAAAAAAAAACCCACAGTCTTTAATTTCCATCCATACAGTATCATTTTGTGTCCTATCCTATGCTTCTATGCCATGCTGAGAGTCTTACTTATATTATTATTCAAATTTGCAGAATAATAATCTGAAAAAACATTTAATTCAAAGGATGAAATATGCACATTACACTGAAACCCTTGTTCTCTAACCTTGTAGAAGCTGTCCCCCTCCTCAATGAGCTTGCTGAGTAAGATGATCATGATGTCTGGTTTTGAGGTGGCCATGGCCCACGTGGCTGGACCTGCACAACACAGGACGGAGAGGATGACAGCAAAAACGTGGTGAGAAAGACAGGTGGCTGAATAAAAATCTAAAGGGCGTGGGAAGGAGGAAGGAAAGTTTAACTAGGAGACGCACCACAAACAACAGTAAGACCACAAGAATCAGGACAACAGTCAAAAATGGGGAATGGAAGAGAGAAAACAGGCAATCGAATGCAGAGGAAAGATAAAACACATCTGCTCTAAAACCTCAATGTGACCTCGCTTTGAAACTTCAGGCTTTGGTCAAAAAAATGTTTGCAAATGCTCCATTTTTAATTTTGAAAAGAACTCCTGAAAGCAATCACAAAAACAGTCCAATCGGTTTAAAAAAAAAAAAAAAGAGATTTCATGTCGTGTAATGGATCAAACATCTGCAAACAGAACTTGGTTAAAGCAAACTTATAACATAATTTGTGAAATCATCATTTGAAAATCGTATCTTGCATTTCAGCCACAATAGAGGAGATCCATAAAGGGGGAGGAGGGCAAATATTTTTACAGCACTGTAAGTTCATCTGGTTTCCACATGAAAAAACAAACAAACTCAGAAACAAACAAAAAAAAAACAACAACCCAGCGGACGGATTTGTTGCCAACTAGTATGTGTGTGTGTGTGTGTGTTGCATCTGTGCAAAAGCAGCTTTTGACACACACATATACACACACCAAGCGATAAAAACTATATGAGAACTTGCACAAGTAGACATGGTGCAGGTGTGGTGAACAGCACAACGCAAGCAGTGTTGACGGGGGAGAGGGGGAGATGATCTGTAGATGTTAACTGTCCACTGAGCTACAGGTTGAAGGAGAAATGCTGCTGAAACAGCCAGGCTGACACAGAAGGAACACCTGAAGGATGACCGTGGGTTTCCACTGCAGTCTACAAACACATGCACATTGGGAAAATCACTTCCACATAAGCCGTAATGCGCGTTCCTGTTCATGCATTTGCGAGGTGAGAGGATATTTCAGCATGATGTCGCAGGCTGGAGGCCGGGCATGCTTTTATGAAACCACTTTGGCGTTAGCATCTACCTCTAGACAATCCCGAGCTCGCCACTGTCACTGCTAATACCTTTTAGCATGTTATTATTTGTCAGTTTGAGAAGGATTTTGGTAGCTAAGCTCGCCTGCTGACACTTAGGACCACACAGACAACACAGAGAGAGGAGATAGAGCTGTCAAAATGCCTGGTAGGGTGAGAGGTCGACAGCCTTGGCTTTACCTCGGGGCCGACTGGGCAGCGTCTGACATCCTGGCGCCGGTGAAAGAGGCAGGGAGGGGGTTGGAGAGTGGAGGCAAGAGTGAGGTGGTAGAGGGTGAGTGGGTGGGGACGGGATTGCCGGAGAAAAATAGTGGCGTGGGAGTGCAAAAAAGTGTAAGAGGAAAGAGAGAGAGCAGGTGGGTGAGAGAGAGGAAGAGGTGGTGGTGGTGGATGTTGTGGAGGAGAGGTGAGAAAAGGAACACAAGCAGCAGTGAGAAGCGAAGGAGGTAAGTGCCTCAGCAAAAAGAAAAAAAGAAAAGAAAAGAAAAACAGATACCGAAAAGAAACACCGCAGGCGCTAATAACAACCTGTCTCTGAATAACTGCAGAGGAATGGAGAACGAAGATGAGATTGAGAGAGAAAAAAGCGACAGAGACAAACAGAGGCACTGAGAGAAAATGATAAAAAGAGGAAAGCAAAAAACAAAACAAAAAAAAAACAGCAGTACAGTTGTATTATAATAATAATAATAATAATAAAAAGACACATCAGAGCTATAGATAGCTGAGAAGAGGCAGCAGTAAGCAGGGGGTAGAGTCCATGGCTTGTTGTTGCCACAGAATACAGCAAAGAGAAAGATGCATGTAGAGGAAAAACAGGAGGACTTTCATCTACGGAGTCACCCTTTGCAACCTTTCCATGCAGCTCATTCTCCAACTGCACTGCAGGATGTTGGACCAAGATGCTACTTTAACTTTTGTTTCATACCCCTTGAACTCTTTCATGTTTTCTCAAGTTTGTCAACTACAAACTTAGTGTAGGGGAATTAGATGTGAAAGATCAACAATTATGAAGTATGTCTCTACTAGTTTAATACATTGTAAAGGGCCATAATGTTGAAAGGCCCAAGGCCTGTGAGTTCTTCTCTGATGCACCGTGTCTTAAAACATTCCCTTTATGATGTCAAAGATGCTGCAAGCTGCAACCATGGTGCGCCTCACTATAAGGCTCCTCAGTCTCTCAGAACTTTTCTTACCAATCTTGGCTCCTTTCTTGAGCAGGGCCACCACCACCGACGTGTTTCTGCAGCCCACTGCTCGGTCCAGAGGACGCATGCCGCTGTAGTCGACGTGCTCTATCATGGCCCCATGGTCGACCAAGAACTGGACCTGGGGGCGGGGGAAAGTTCATACACTGGGAAAAAAAACTGATTCCAACGTAAATGGCAAAATACAGTAGCCATATGAGAGCAAATTGGTTAAAAATGTAATTTTTGTATCTTTCCTACCACGTCAGAGTCGCCGTAGAAGGCTGCTAGGTCAAGGGGCGTGCGTCCGTTCTTGTCTGCGTGGTCAGTGGCAGAGCCGCTCTCCACTAGGTAGCGGACCACGGGTAGATGTCCTTTCAGACAGGCCCAACTCAGTGCAGTCAGACCCTCCTTATCCATCAGAGGCAGAGAAGCTCCTGGGAAAAGTAACAGTAGCAGCTGCACCTTTAATTTGACTGACATTAACTGAAACTATGCTCATTGTTTCTCTAATTGATGCATAGTTTTACTAAAATTGGTGGAAACATAAAAATCTACTAAACACTTCTCATTTCAAAAGTTCATTTTGAAGTTTTAACCACTGGTGAATGCTTTTTTTTTTTTTTTTTTTATATATATTAATGATCTCTTATTCAAACATTTTTTGTCCCCCCCACAAAAAAAAATAGCGCAAAATCTTCTTCAGATTTTGCGCTATTTCAACTCAGCTTATACAGAATACGTGCTGAGTATTTAAAGTATTTAGAGTATTTGTCTATTTTGTCTAGTTTTCGGTTGTTATAAACGTCTAACGGTGAAAGTAAAGGCAAACTAGCATCATCAAGCTAATGTTTTCTGCCATCTTCCAGTTCATTAACGTTTTACTGGGACTTTGTACCTTGGGAGAGTAAAAACTCAACCGTTCCCAGATGTCCCTCTGAGGCGGCCATCATTAGAGGCGTGCGGCCCTGCTTATCAGCCATGTTGATGTCGGCTCCATGAGTGAGAAGGAGGTCTACAATCTGCAAATAACAAAAAAATATACATCAAATGCACAATCTAAACTTTGAACTAAATGACTCGTAGTTCGTTTATAAGTTCACTTTAACCTTACAAAGACAAATTTTTCATTTTGTCCAGGGACAGCTGATGAAAAAGAGTCAATTAGAAAATTCTGTTAATTACTTTGCATTGTCCCTACCAAGTAAATGAATACATTTCAAATTTAAAACAAGGAAATGTTCAGTCTTATGGGAAAATATTTTCGTTTTTGCAAGATTGCGTACAAGGATAACAGCATGGACAGCGACCTGGATCAATGAGGAATCTAGCCAACAATCAAAACTAGCAATTTGGGAAACTTGGATCACAGATAACAGATGGAAGTTTACAAAGTGAGACAATGCTGTCGCCGACCTGCCAGTGCCCGTGTCTGACGGCGCTGAAGAGTGGAACAATGCCTCGTCTGTTGGGCTGAGCCACGGCGGCGCCCTGCTCCAGTAAGAGGCGGCAAACCTCCAGCTTCCCGCGACCCGAGGCTGCCGTCAGAGCTGATGGCAAACATACACAGACCAACAAGAAACAAGAGAGTAATGTTAGAAATTCATGCATCATTGTTTATTTTTTTATTTTTATTTCTTTTTTGCCTTTGATAAGGTAACATGCTTCACCCTCTACAACTCATCTAAAATTCTTCTTTCCAAAGATTGGTTTTCTGCGTTGACACACTTCTGGAAAGTTGCTTTATGCGAGGCCTGTACACTTATGAACATTTATTATCTCATCTATCTCATCTTCAATTGAAGATTGGACTTCAATTGATTCCTTGTAAATTTTCCCCAATGACTTTTGCTTCTCAATCCTCTCAGTTTTCCTTCCACTTAGCTTTCTGTTATAATGCTGGGATACAGAAATTTGCGCAGTCAGCTTCTTTAGCACAGACCTTATGCAGTTCACCCTGTTCAACAGCTGCCTAGTCGTCACCAATGTATTTTGGAATATAAAGTTGTTTTCTTATTGGATTTTAATGCTATAATCACCAAAGGAACTGCTTTCAGTTTGTCACACATTGGCTATACAGAATCACCAATATAAGTTAGCGTTTGAACTATATTCAAATGAATTGTTTTAAACTTAAAAATGTTTTGGAAAACATAAATGCTGCATTGGAAAAACCGCAATCTTCCCCGATACATTATCCTGATAATCGAGGAGAGATTTGTCTCATTCAGTGATAATAATTAGGATTTTTCAAAAGCATGACCTTGTTTCTAACACTGAAAGCGGTTGCTGCCCTGTTGGGATGACCTTGCATCAGCTTATTTATTTTCTACTGCAGAACACCTTGGAGATAAGGTGTGTAGCTGGGTATATTTTCCCGCGTCACTCTTTAAAAACCGGCTCTCAGAGCATCTGTTGGCCTTCTCATCCTTTACAAAATGATAAATATGTGACTGAGTGAGAGCACGTTCCCGCCTCGGCAGACATTCGCGAACAGCAGTTTCCACGCCGCAGCTGGGGGAAGAAAGATTGTAATGAGGTTTTGTAGCTGCAGGTTACAATGATGCATTACATTTCTCAGCACCCTGCCACAGCACAATCAGACTAGTCATTTGAAAGCCCCCCTGGAGCGACTGCTTCTCCTCCCCACCCCTTTCCCCCTGCTTGTGAGCGACACCTCTGACTGCGTCGTCATCAGCCTCTGACGCAGCAGCAGCAGCGGCGCGCAGGCAGACGCAACGAGCGAGATCGCTTACATCCGCACTGCAGCGCTCTTGCCTCTCGGCGACATTCAGGAAGCACCCTCTCTAAGAAAAACAGTGCCTGTCTGGAGAGACCCCAGGACGTTCTCTCCTGCAGGACTTCACGTCAAGACATCTTTTGCGATTGATTTTTGCGCGGGTTTTGTGTGTAATGCGGCGGTGTTGAAGGTATTCCCACCTGTCTCTCCCCACAGGGAGTCAAAGTTATTGATCTGAGCACGCTCCACTTCCTCTTCATCTTTCTCTGGCAGGTCCAGCAGGTAGGAAACAATCTGATGGAAGAAAACACACATTAACATCCTGGTTCACTTTAATATCTCCATTTTCTTTTTTTGTTTTTCTTTTTTGTTAAATCACATGTTTCTCCTCTTATGTGCAGTCTTGATCTCAGTCTAATCTTATTCTTCCATGTGTTAGGTGTATGAATATTTGGGATGTGGAGTTTCTTTCCACCACAACCCATTTAAAGGATACTGCAAAAGTATTCAAAAACGTCAATGTATTTTATTCAGGATTTTATGTTCCACTTCACAACAACCAATTGTGCAGTGGATGCAAAATGACACATGGCTTTCATTTTTTTTTTCCTCCTTTTTTTTTTACAAATAAAAGTCTGGAAAGTGTGTGTGCATTTGTCTTTGCCGTGTTTTTCTTATTTAATTTGATGGTTTTCTGAGTTTGCTCGATGAACGCGCCTGAAGTTACAGAAAATACTACAGGAAGACGCAAAAAAAAAGCAAAAAAAAAAAAGCACCAAGCCAAATATTTCAGGATATCCGTCTCCATGAGGTGGAGATTGTGAATATCACCACTGTCAGGTAAATTCCACATGACACAGAGAAATGCGAAGCGTCACGGTAACATAGACAAAAGCAGATGTGCCGCACCTCTGTGTAGCCCATGCTGGCTGCAGCAACCAGGGCCTGCTGGACCGCTTGGCTCTTGGTGAAGGCTGCCTGCTGCTGTGCCTGTGGTGACTGTTGCTGCTGCTGCGAGCCCACGTTCCAGTCACTCTGGATGAGGAACTTCACCACCTCCATGTGGCCCCTCAAGGCCGCGTGAACCAGGGCGCATTGGCCGTTCTTGTCCAGATGGTCCACCTTTTACACAAAAACACAAATATTAACCCAAATAAACAGGGTCCGATGGAAGAGTCGTGCGTCATTGTGCCGCCCCCCCCTCCACACACTTTTGCTCTCTTGCGACACAGTGCAGTGACGATGGCCATGTGTCCGCCGGCAGCGGCGTAGGCAAGTGGTGTGAGGCCGTTTTCAGACTGGGCATCCACGAAGGCACCAAACTCGAGCAGCAGAGCCACCATGTCCATGTAGCCCAAATGGGAGTGGACGCAGAGGATGGGGGCGTTATTCAGCACCTCCGTGCGGTAGTTCACGTTTGCACCGCCCAGCATCAGAAGCCGACTCACCTAAACACGCACACGAAGAGGAATGCGTTAGGATTCATCTGAGAAGTGCTCTCTGCGTGTAATAATTAAACGCAAACTTCGTTTATGGATCACTGTACCTTGATGTTGGGAGTGTACAGATTTCTGAGTGATGAGAGCGCCGCAGAAAGACCCTCTGTGCTGTAAGATATCCACAGACCTTGCAAGATGGACGACGAGACGCCGACTTTCTTGCTGAGACCCTTGAAGACAGAACGTAAACGTTCTTCAGTGCAATGCTTGAGCACAGCTGCGTGAGTGTGTGTGGGTGTGTTTGTCTGGTTACAACGTCCCACCTTGAAGATATGTGCTTTGAGGATGTGATGGCCCAGCTCGATGGTCTGCTGTCTGTTCAGCTTGTTCTGCAGGCGAGAGAACCAGAAGGCCAGCAGGGTGTGTCCGCTCCTGCAGAGACGATGAACACGCGCCGTCAGCGCTGCCTGTACTTTTTAAAGCCAACAGCACTGCTGGTGAAGTTAAGTTCTCTAATATCCACAACTAGTTCTCTTTTATTTTTAAGGGTTTATTTTACATGTGGTGTCTCTGATCCTGGATTTTACTGTTCCATTATCCACCTGCTCCCTCGCTTATCTCCATCTGTGCTCACCTCGGGTCGCAGAGGAACTTTGTCTTTTCTCCCTCTTCTCTCCAGATCAGCCACTCCCTGAAGGAAGGGTGAACAAACATCCTGGTGCCGTCCCTCCTCTTCACGAGGAAGACTGACAGGTTGTCGACGCGCTGCTGAAAGTCTTCCCAGTCCAGCATGCCCTGCCACCAAACACAACGCACGTGTTAAAGCTGGAAGAAGTCGATATTTGTCAGGGCTGGAATTAAAGACAAAGCTTTATGCATTTTTTTCCCCAATTCCCACAGGCATAAAGACAATCATGCTGTCCAGCATGGCAGAGGAAGACCGATGATTTGGGTCTGTTTTGCCACCATAAGACTGTTTATACCTTTGCTACACATAGGCTATGTTCACATTGCAGCCTAAAGTGACTCAAATCAGATTTTTTGTGCATGCAGGTGTGAATGGTAGCCGTAAAGTCTCCGTCGCCCGACGCGCCGTTTTCAGGCAAATTACCTCCAGTGAACCAGCGTTGATGGCCTGGTATATCTGCTCGTCCGTCAGCGGATGGAGCGACGCCACGGCCACGTTGAGAAGGGGAAGAGCCCGCTCGAACGACGACTGCGTGGGGAAGCGCATGTTGCACTGCAGCAGGTACACCTCCGCCAGGTTTACTGGAACCACCTGAGGAAGGAGGGAAGCAGAGAATCTGAATGGCAATGCCGATTTCCTTTGGATCCCTTCTGCACAACATGAATAATGCATCGTGTTTGCAAGCGGAGCGCCTTTCGCTGCTCCACACGGACTTCCTCGGAGCGGAGAATGTAAATTTATCACTTGTCACTTCTTTATGGAGTCTGGAAGCGCGTCCGAATACATGAAACTAAATGAGTCTGGGGGTGCGAGATAAAATATTTCATTACGAAAGGCACACTGAAACATTTCAAATGCATTATTAATCAAAGGACGCGCTGGGTCCTGGCTGTTCAAAAGAGTTTTAAACTCTTTTGAACAGTAGAAAGGAAAGAGGGAGTGGCTAAACTCCCTCTTTCCTTTCTACACTTCCACTGGTCAAAATTCTGTTTTTTAGAATCAAATTTCTACATTTACAGAGCTTTTTTATATCCTCACAACCAGACCTGTGGGAAGGCATTTCTACGCCTCCCACATTTCTTTGATTTTTATTTTTTTGTTTTTTATTTTTTTCCCCTCAGACTTCAAAGCTTGAGATTAAACACATTTTAGCATGATACAGATATAACCAGAATACAGAAAATGCAGTTTTCAAAAAGCAAGGATATAATGTACTCAGGGAAAAAAAATTCTACCTAAACCAGTTTGATTCTATGTGGAAACGTAATTGCCTCCCAGTCCTAATAACTGGCTGAACCACCCAATACTGCCGTAAGCGAAAGATGGCAGACTCAGGCTTTAACATTGCTGTAAAAACATAAAGGCGCACTCTTCATGGTGCCGTCGCTCTAAGTCAGCTACATAATATAGTTTTTAAGCAAAGCAGCCTATGTAAAGTCATACCACACCATCGAAATCAGATTTAAGTATTGACTTTCACTAGGCCACTAAGCCTTGTACTTTGAATTATGATTCCCGAGTTCGTTTGAACTTGAGGTCAGAAACTGATGCGAGTCGTGCAGGTCCTTACAAAGACAAGCAGCCCAAAGCCATCACACTACCACACACACATGTGATGTTTTGTTTCCCTAAACTGTGAGGTTTAAGATGGATGTAAAGAGACTTTCGAAAGAGTTGCGTTTTTGTCTTCTCAGTCCACAGAAAATATTCCTAAAGTCTTTGGGATCACTGTGGGGAAATGTTAGATGGCCACTGTGATCTTTTTTGGAGTAAAAAGAAGGAAAAGCAGAAGAAATCTGAATGTGGAAAACAATGCAGTAGTTTCCCAGACTACTTTGAGCATTTGTAGACGTCAAATGCTCAAAGTTTAAACGTAAACCTGAACCACCCACCTTGTAGCTGGAACTTTTGAGAACAAGGTAGCCCTTCTCAATGAGGTCAAAGGTGAGCTTGAGGTACAGGTAGGACCCCTGGCTCAGGGCCTTTAGGTGGCCGCTGAGCTTGCCAAAGGTGGTGTTGTCCATCTTGCCGTTAAGCGAAATGTTGTTCTGGATTTCGGGGCTGCTGTGGATGCGGTGCAGGATGTAGCCCTGCAGGTCCTGATCTATGGCGTCGTTCTCCTCCAGGCTGTCCAGGGAGATGCGGTGAAACGGCAGCGCGTTGGTGATCTCCTGCAAGCAACACGTTCGATTTCGGGTTAATATTTGCGTATTCAGGCCGAATGCACCAACGACAAGTCGAATCTGGAACCCACTCAGAAATAAATGAGAAGCGGAAGTTCAGCGACTTAAAAGCTCTCGGTTCGTTCACCTGTAGCGTCGTTCTGACCGTCACCACTAGTTTGAGCCAGGGAGGGAACTTATGAATGGTTTTGGTGAGGAAGGAAACAACGGTGTCTCCGTAGTCCGGCTTGTGGAACTCGGCCTCGTTGAGGCCGTCGATGAGGATAATGAGGTCCTCCTCGGAGCTGATTTTTCTCTCTATAAAATAATCAGTGGGGAGAAACTGCTTAGTAAAACTGTTCTATATTAACCTTAGCCACAGATTATGAATTTAATTGAGTTTTTTCTGTGTTCGATGTATTTGTAAGCTTATTAAAAACGTTCTACAGACGCCCAAACCCAACCCGACCCGACCCGACCACCGACAGCAACCGGAGTTCTGGTAAGGTTCAGGCTACAGAGCTAAACTTTAAAAGTTCACTTTACTAGAAAACACCAGCGTTCCAACACAAACGCTTCAAAATTCACCACAACAAATGCTGCAAGAGTTGTTGCTGTGTTGCTTTAATGCTTTCATTACTTGGGTAGAATTTCCAGCAACGAGGGTCTCACCTTTGTAAAGTGTGTCCAGGGGCTCCAGGACCCCCCTTCTGAAGGAAGCCAGGGGGTCCTGGACGCAGGAGCGCAGACTCAGGACGCTCTGCAGGTGTGGTTCCCTCAGAAGCTGCTCCCTGTAGGCGACCAGGTGTGGCGAGCGGCACAACAAGGCCGCGACGTTGTGCACAAACTCCGGCACCAGGCAGGTGTAGGCGTTGTCTGCCTGGCAGTAGTGATAGGCCACCACCTGGGGACGACAGAGTGCAGAGCGAAAATGGCCGGTCACTTAATGAAGAATCCTGCATTCATCACCAGCTCTCCTGACCTTTACTAGCCTTTGCGTGTTACAAAACGTATTAAAGGTCAGTGCTGAGGAGAACATCTCACCTTGAAAAATAACTGCTTTTAGAGCTGTGTGAGTGCAGAGTCCGCTTTTTCTTTTTTTTTCACCGTCATTTGGGATGGATTCAACTTCATGGTGGATGATTGCAGCATAATGAAACATAATACTTGTTGTTTCACTGTAAGGCTTTAGCTATTAATAATTCATAGCTGCAGGCTGATTCCTAGTCGGCTCACGCATGTGCGAGCTGACTGTGGCACGACGGAGTCAAGTGTTAAACTGTCACATTTCACAGCTGCGAACTGGAAACATGATCAGATGAAAAGGGGAAGAACGGACTCAGAAAAACCTTCCAAAAGGTTTGCGGTGACGGAAAGCAGCGCTGGATTTTTTTGCGAGAGGCTTTCAGGTGAAACAACGGCAGCAGGTGCGACGTAGAGGTTGAATATTCAAAGGTGATGGCAGAGAGACGGGGGAAGAGAAACTCATCAAATAAAATGCAAATTTTTTTTTTTTTAGTCACAATGGAATACGGGGTTTTAAAACAAAAGGGGTGAAAAATGGAGCAAGTTCAATTATTAATGCCAAGAGTTAACAAGATCTAATAGCTTGGCTAGAAAATGGCTTTCTTCAGATATAAATATTTTATAAGGCTCCCTGGCAAAGTTGTTTTTTCTTTTTTAAACACATCTGCATAATGCAGGAGGCTGGGAGTGGGGATGCAGATGGTCGAACAGCAGGGAAAGGAGGGATCGAGGTGCAAAAGCGGCCTGGAAGAACAACAGGGGAAAGTGGGCAGGTGTTCGCACTTTGTGTGCTCGCGCGCGTTCAAGACTCGAAATATGTTCAAGACGGCAAAGGGGAAATTTTAAAGCAGATTCCAAACATTTTAGACCATTGTGCCCTTTTCATCTTAAAAAAAAAGTTACCAGCTACACCAACATTAACACACTTTCTGTTTCAAATTTCGAGACAGATTTTCAAACGTCTCAGGTAATTTTTTTAGACACTTTAAAACAGTTTTGAACAAACATTTAAATGCGTTGATTTATTTAATTGGTTTAACTATTTGTTCTAAGAGTTTGGGTTATGACAACAATGTCCCCAATAAATCAAGAGAGGGCACAGTCAAAGCCTGTTCAAATGTGTAGGTATAAGTAACTGAAACCTCAAATGTCAAGCAAAGAAGTTTATATATATATATATATATATATATAAAACAGGACAAGTTATTATCTTGAGATCATCTTGGTAATGATTACCTTGTTAAAACGAGCTAAGAGTTTTGTTGACAGTTGACTTCGATAGGATAAAGAGATTACTCAAAACGCTGACCTAATTTTGCCACAATAAGCTTCAATATCAGACAAAGTCTTAATCTTTGAATGGAGAGGTTTGTTTGAATAGCTGTGTATTTTCCATACTTGTGACGCCAGCCTCCTCATGGACTCTTCCTGACGTCGCCTCATCTCAGGGGTTCCAGGACAGCTGCCTCCTCCTAGGGTGCCGTGCGTGGGTTGGGGCTGCGTGAGAGGGAGCCCCTCTCCATCTGGACACAAGACGACGAGAACAAGCTAAGGGCCGGCTCGGAAAAACCATTTACCGTGACTCTGAACAGCTATTTTTCAATCAAATATCAAAGCGGTGCTAAGAGGTGGAACTGAAACGGGTTCGAAAGCAGATTGAAGCTCACGTTTGGGTGAGGCCTGCGGGCTGTCCGAGGCGATCTGCCTCATGCGGGTGCCGTGGCAGCTCAGCGCCACCAGCCGGGAGATGATCGCCGTCTTGCCGAAGCCGATGTTGCCCACAATCACGACGCCGTGGTTGCCGCCGCCGTTGGGGTTGTTGAGGTGGGCGTCGATCTCTTGGAAGAGCCACTCGCGCCCCGTGAAGACGGAGTCCATGGTGATGCTGGGTACTTCGAACAGCAGAGGTTTGAGAGCGATGTCCTGAGGCCGATAAGGTGCAAAACGCACTGCGGGATGCAGGGAAACAGACGTTTTAGAGGACCCAGAGCTCCTTTAATTAATTTTTTAAAAAGTTCTTTTTAAAATCAAATTTCAAGATATTTTTTTTTTTAGCTCCCTTTAGCTGTACGTCAGAATTTCCATTATATAACTGTCTAATTTAATGGATGGACGGATGGACGTAGACAAAAATGTTAATGGATAATGTTATGGATGGACAGACGGGTGGATAAATGGTTGCATGGATAAACAAACCGTTTGGACTTTGAGACAGACTGATGGACAAACAGGTCTATGGCTGGATGCAGGGATTGCCAAACGTATGGATGAACACACGGACCGATGTGGGGATGAACAAACAGGAAAGTGCATCGTACAGATGTGTACCTGCTATATCTCCTACATGTTTGCTAATATGTAAGCTAATAAGTTTAATGTGGACAGCTTGCAGCCTTCTGTTTGGTATCACTACACCACGCAGCAGAAAAACGTAGTTAATTAGACCAGATATGATTTCAATGCTTAGAAATTTAGCAGTGGTAACTACAAATAAAAAAAAAATAGTAGTCCAGAAAGGGTTACTTTAAACGTAAAACACTAGGAAAGTATTCATAAGTACAAATAAAAGGAATCGGTGGGATGGTGATAACCTAAAGGAGTAAGATCATTATATAAATCACAAGAGGGAGAAAATGTAACTACAAAGATCAAAGATGGTGATTATTGCTCTTCTCTACCCAGTGACTGCTTTCATCAGTCGCTGCCGACTGCTGCTTTTTCTCACTAGGGGGAGTCGATAAGCCAAAGTCACCCAAAGGCTGGACATGTTCTCTGCAGAACATATGGACCATTAAAGACTAATGAGGGTAAAATAAATCTGGCACGCAGTTTTAAAGTCATGTGATAAAAACCTCTGTAAACTCCAACTCGCTGCCTCTAGGCATCATCTCCCGAGCCTCGTCTTTTAAACTCTTAAAGCATCCCCTGCTTTTAATAGTTATGGCATTCGTTTAAATATTGTATCTTTAGCTGTTCTGCTCGAGACTGAATGGGATTTTTTTTTGTTTGTATTTGTCGATTACTACAACAGAGCAGGGACATTTTATCATGTTACAAATAAGTACAAGTACTTTAAGTGTTTTTACTGCGCCTTGATGTAATATTCCCAACACAAAGTAATGCTTAATTAGTCAACTGTGTAATTGCTGTGAAAAAGATACATTGTTTAGTCTGTAAACTCATAGAAGTTTATGGTTGCAGTTTGATCAAATGTAAAATTTAACGGTTACAAACACTTTCTAAGCCGCTGTAACTAGTAGCCGGCGAGGAGATTGTGTGAAAGCCCGACAATCTGATGCGACAAATGAAATTGAAAGTAACTTACGTGACTGAGATTGCCAGGCATGGGTGTTATTTGCAGAAGCTGAGACGGACAGCAAGCAGAGGACAGAAAGTAAGGAGAGAAAGAAGGGGGGGGAAAAAAAGCAAGTGAGGACAGAAATGAAAACTGCAGCAGTGTCAGAGGACAGAGCAAGAGGCAGCTCAGTGGAACAAGAAGTGAGCACACACAGAAAAAAGTAGCTCTAGCATCAGCATGTTATGATGTTAGAAACAACCAAACTAAGGTCATTTAGCTACTAGTCTTTGAATCAACACTGAGCACATTTTTAAGCGTGTCTGCAGGGCACGTTGGGGAATATAACTAGTTCAATTGTTGTCAACAAGATCAATAAATTCCCATAAAGAGTATTGGAGAGAACTTCTGGTAGTAAGTCGATTTGGGAATGGCGGACTCCGGCCTTGAATCCGCTGCTTTATTTCATTTACGTTGTTAGCAACATTTTAACACAAAGCCATCAACATCTGTCGTGTCAAATCTCATATTTGAAGCCACAGAAACAAGTCGTCTCCGACAACGTGCCAACTCCTATTTTCGGTCGAGTCTTTCTTTTGCTTCCCTTCAGTTAGGTGAGTTGTGATCAGATCCTTGCAGAGAAAAGTAGCTGCTGCTCAGAAGACAGCCTGCGAGGTAGTTCATTTCACACTCTGCGGACTACCAGCAATAAGCATACAGAGAGCCAGAGGTGCAGAAAATATGTACTTTGCAAGACAGCAAGCATGATATGGCCAAAGAGTGCGTTTTGCGAGTTGGCATGAATTTTTATACTGTGCCGTGAGTTCAGAGGCAAATATCAGAGGGTTTCAGTAATGCATCAGAGAAAATGTGAGGGGGGGGGGAAAAAAAGCTGGATGCTTTCAAATGAAATGTTCAGTATTTTGTGTGACCGTCCTTTTGCTTTCAAAACAGAAAAAACGTGAATGCAGTTTTTAAAAGGACCTCGGTCGGAAGTTTGGAGAATCACATAACTCTGTGGGTGCAAACCGCTTCGAGTCCTGGAGCCGTTTTATGTAAACCAACAGACTTGACGATGCTGAGATCAAGGCACTGTGAGGAACATCTCCTTTTTTTTTGTCGCTTTTGCTTTTGTTGCTGCAGTTTTTGCACAAAAACATATTTTTTTCCTCAAACATTTGAACCCCACCTCACACCTGCTTATGCAAAACAAGTGAAATTTCCTTTTCGTCTAAGAGTAACACAGAATTTGTTGTCCTGCAGCAAACAGCTCCCCAAAGGGCATGTATTTCCCCCCCCACCCCCCTCCAAGAGTGCTACCATGAGGGTGAAAAGAAATGTGATGATCACACTGAGAATATTTCAACCAATAAAATCAGGAAAAAAGAGAGAAAAAGATCAATCCGACATGTCTAGAACTGTGTGGAAAGCTGTTTATAAGGAGTGCATAGGCAGCACTAAGCTGCGTGCCAGCTGCAGCTAAGTGTAATAAAAGACGCTTCATCCATATTCCCAGGTCAGATTATTTTTTTGTGCCAACTCAAAAACCCATGAAGTCAGAGGGAAAAGGGGCAGAAAAACAACTCGACACTGATGTAATATTCTCCCAGAAAGAATGATGACCTGATGTAACACTGGTGATAAAAAGTGTAAAGACTGCTCGAAGCTGCCAGCACCAGCGGTCACAGAAAGAAGGAGCTAAACACCCAGAGCTGTTCTGTTTTAAATGGTGCTAATCCAATTACCCTTGGGGGGTGACCGAAAGCCTAACGGGGCTGCAAATCTCCTCCCATACTTGTGGAATTAGCAAACCCAATCTTGCGCTATCTGGCACCATCCCCCTAAAATGATTACCCTGCCTCACACGATTTGAGCCATGCAGCCTCCACTGCGCCACTGTGCCAGGCATTCCAGGAAAACATGGCAGCCATGTTGTGAACGGGGGCTGAGGGAGTAGTTTCAAGGCTGCTGAAAGCAAATGTATTTGTGAAGGATGGATGGATGGCGGCTGCTCATAATCCTGCCCATAACACTCTCCCTCAGGCGACGCAGAGGAAGGTATCACCCCCGTCTCCTCCTCCCCCTCCTCCAACCTCTCCATGGCCAGACGGAGTGAGAGTCCCAGACTTTTTTAATTATTCACCAGGTGAGGATGACTCACGGTGGCAGGGCAGCCTCGAGAGTGAGGAAGAGGAGAAACTGAAGAGAAGTGGAAAGAGTTGTGGGTAGACAGTCAGCTCTACTTGTAGCAAAAGGGTTCTGGGAGGGTGACGATTGGGATCATAAGTTCAGAGAAAAACCTACAGTAATTATACTTTCTAGGGTCGTCTCCACACCTAGCACTCGCCCCATACCCATTGCTGTGCTGCAATAGTGGCGATCCAGCCAGGTCCTGTTTTATCAAAGCATCCCAAAACCATGACACACCCACCTCTATGCTTCACTGTTGAGGTTCTTTTCCTTCATGCCAAACATGTCGTTTGTTAAAGTGTCTAAATAATTCAACTTTACAATCGTCCGTCAAAGGACCATTGTCCAACAATGGTCCTTTGACAATTATTTGCCCAACATGTTTATCACAGAGAGTGAAGGTTTCCTCCTTGCATGCCATCCGTGAAAGTTCAACTTTTACAGTCACTTTCTGATTGTATAGGCACTAACTTCCATGTTAGCAGTAGTAAGAGTCATGTGAAGATGCTCTTCAGGTGGGTTTGGGAAACTTCTTTTTGCATCTTGCATTCTGCTTTCCAGTGTGAACCTGCTTGGTCAACTTGGTCAACAGTTTTTTTGTAGATAAAAGTCAATGCAGATGTGAAACAAAGCAAACAAACAAAAAAAAAAAAGTGTTTTTATCACCTTCAATACTGCTCAGCTCTTTATCATTTTTGGCCTAAAGCAATACTTAAAATCTAAATGCGCTTGTGCAAACTCCCATTTTCAGAATATACTGTAATCTACAGATTCAAACATACTTTTAGAAAAGCTTTACGTTTAGCTGCCAAGGCACTCCAAGTTTGTTATTTCAGATTAAAATAATAACCTTAGCAAATAAGTAAAATTCTTGAGTATATTAATGCAAGCCTAGGCTTTAAAAGACAAAGACGTTAGTCATATTTCATTAAAAGTGAAATGTAGCAAGTACATGATTTGAATGAAAACCAGGGATGAATATTTATTAAATGATCAATTTTAAAAGGCAAGTGTTAATTTCCTCCCATCTTATTTGCATACGGGCTAGAGAGTTTTACCTTACAGCACCATTTTCAACTCAGCCGACTTCCCCATACTGCTTGTTGCAAATGTTGAAAGCTTGATATGGTGTTTTATAGCTTAACTCAGCTTTAAAACCATCTCCCTGTTCATCTGCCACATACAATATCCAAGAAATACATTAAAATCTGTGCCTGTAATGTGACAGGATGTGGGGAAAAGCTAAACAAGTATTAATACGTTTCGTGGCGCCGCACAGAAGCGATGCTTGTTTGCAGGAGAGTTTTGTTAACCGTAAGGAAGTCAGTGCATCTTTCACTCCTCATTTCTTAAATGTATCATCTGTAACGGCACTCAGACGAGTTTCGCAGAGTTATAATTTACTCATCACTCTTGTCACGGAGTAACGAAACCATCTGGAAGTGTAATTATTTTCATACATAAAAGCCCTCAGTCAGAGTCAGGTTTCTATCCATAAGCAAGAGGCAGAGAGACAGCGATGGACAGAAGGAGAGAGCAACAAAAAAATAAAAATAAAAAAAAAGGCGTGAAAGTGAAGATAAATGAAGGAGAAAATGTGTGTGCCGTGTACGGTTATGTGAGGGAGTTTGCAGTGAATAGATAAGGTGGGCGATAAATCTTAGAGGTGGGCAGGCAGGAGCACAAGACAGTCCATTACAGTCTGACTCACTCTGCTCAAAACAGCAGCACTGCTTGGCGCCCCCCCCCCCTCACCCCCACCCCAACACGGTGGCTGGCTTCAAAGGAAGATCGGACAAAATCAACCACAGCTGCATCTTGCCAGTCTGCTACCACCTGACCAGTGGATAACCATCCATGTACCAGTCCGCGTCAGTCAAATCGTTGGATACGATCTACAGAGCAATTATTTTATTTTAAGCTCTTCCAGCAAGAGTTTTGATTTGGATCCGCCAGCCGACAAAAGTCCAGAGAAGATCACAACATGATTCACTCTTTGGTAGCTTGACCAGCTTATGACAAATTTCACAGCAATCTGGACACTAGTTATCAGTGTGGCACAAGACTGCTGTCTAGAAGTAGCTTCATGTTCAGCTTCTACATATAATAACTTCGTTTGTTAACTTCCGTATTTCCCTATTTGTACAGTTTTGCCAAAGATTTCTTACTCCCTTTTTCACCTTCTTGTCATGCTACACTCACAACGTACAATGAATTGTATTGGGATTTTATGATAAGCCAAAACAAAGGTGCATTTCTTTTCTTTTTTACAAATAAGTGAGACGGGTATTTGTCTTTGATAGGCTACACCTAAAATAATGAAGTGCAAGGAAGAGTTCTTAGAGGTCATGTATTAAGTCCACAAAGCTAAATGTTTGGGGAGAAAGTATGGAAGAGCCATCGGTAATCCAGTGTAAAAAGAAAAAAAAATCAAGCTAACAGCATCTGTTTTTATCAGATAAAGTAAAAAGAAGCTGGTGAGATTTTATACTGTGACAGACTGATCTTGTTAGCTTTACGATCTACCAGCTTTTTCCCCCTCATCTTTAAAAGACAGACTCATTGGCAGATGCTGCTGTTTTTATTGATTGAAAGCAAATCAGTTTTTATAGTTATAAAAGGCTTTAATTGCAGTACCTTTTGAGGCGCGTAAACTGCAGCTTTGATGCTCTGGTCACATAAATTAATATCTATTCTCTTGTCCAAAACCCTACTTTACCTCTGCTGCTCCGTTTAGATGCTTATTGATCAGTTTGAGAGAGACAGAGGCAACGCCGTGTCCTGCTGCTTTCACCTCAAGTCTGTGTCATCCGGCTGACAAACAAATCCATTGTTGTATACAATAGGCTCACCATGAACCACTTTCTTGCATTTTTCACCGCATCATAAATTGGAAATTAAGCAAAGTTCTCAACATGTGCTTCAGGGGCTTTTCCTTCAGCCCTGCAAACCAAAACCAAAACCCAGAACCGCCCTCTAGTGGCCACATTGCTCAACAACCATGGCTGTGATGCTTGGCAATGTAGGGAGGAGGGGGACCTATTTAGATGAGTGGAGGGAGGATAAATAAGACTTTTACAGAACTACAAATAAATAAGACCTTCAGATATCTTGGGACAGTAAAGATGACAGCTACTTTTCTGTTCAATCAATTGTCTCTAACATGAGAGTGTGTAACTTCAAGCTCTAAGCATGACCTTGAGTAAAAACCTTTTGTCGTCTCATTCTTCTTGGGGGAGGAGAAACATGGATTTTCGATTCACTCTCATGCCCCGTCTTGCTGTGCCTCTTCCTCTGTCTATAACCAAGAAGGCACAGGAGCAGAGCACTCAGGGAGGCTCTGACACTGATCTAATGGGGCAGAAAGCGTGCTGGGATGCAGTCGTTTGGCTTGTAAACACACTCGGCTGTCCTAAGAGAGGGGGTCAGTTAAAACAAGTGGCTTTGGCAGAACCCGGCAAAGCTTTGGAAAAGAAAAAAACAAAACAAAACAGAGAAATGAGGGACTACCTCATCCCCCTGAGTCCGTCTCCATCCACTGCCCTACATTTTTCCACACTCCTTTCACTCCACGCTTCCCTGCAGACAGCTGCCCTCGAACAGGGGAATCGCATCAAACCTCGGCTGAACGCTCTCTCGGGTGAGCAGGGCCTTAACAGGTGTTTGAAAAGACAAACAGATGCATATTTGTACTCGCTCGGGTGGCAGAGGGCAGCCATGACGGCGCTCATTACAATCCGACAGCGGAGGAGGAGGAGGACGGGCAAGAGGACAGATAGTGTTGTGACATTTGGCTGTTTAAAAAAAAAAAGAAAAAAAAGGGAGGCGCTCGCTGTGCGTTGGAATTAAAACAGTGTGAAGTGAAGCGGACACAAGCTGTGGCTGTTGAGACAAATTTTAGCTTTGTAGTGACACAGCGAGACAAAAAGCTCTTTGTCTGCTCTCTCCCTCTTCTGCTTTTTTTTTTGCGCAGAAACAAGAAAGAAACTAAACAACAGCTGAGAACGTTCAACAACCGAACCACCGCATCTCTGGCTTAATACCTCACAGACACATGCAACTGCAAATCTACCTGCCTCAGATTTCCTTTCGAATGCTAAGTAAGATTTGGTCGTCGTGCTGCTTCGCCTCGCAAGTCCTCAGATGCTTTTGAGTTGTGCTGCTTGTTGAGGACGGGCTGAACGGATCAGCGTAGAAGGCAGCACAACAGGCTAATCACAAACAAACCTGAGACAAAGCAGCATTTTGTAATTGAAGAGAAAATCCATTATGGCTGCAGGGTTCTTTAAAAGGATAAAAACAAAACAAAACAAAAAACAAAAAAAAAAAACAGTCCTGGTATGCAGTCTGTCAGCCACAGGGAGCCTACGATAGACACAACTACAATAAAAAGAAAGTGCACCTTTCACCACGGCTGGGGTTTCAGGTATCGGGACACGTCACATATTATTTGTCCGTTGGACTCGAAGCTCGTCTGAATCAAGCTTCGCCTCCAGAAAAAAAATAAATAAAAAATGCGGGACAGATTGGAACATGTTATTTTTTCAAGCCAGATACTTTGACTGTATTGTATTCATAAGAAAGCATGCCACAGGTGGTTTATCGAGGCCTCAAAGAACACTTCATAAAACTAAAACAGTTTCTGCAAAAATATGAGGATGCAATCGGAGTTTCAGCAAATACAGAACTAATATTATTGATTACACCGAAAAAAAAAAAAAAGGATCCTTGGGTTAAATTCTTGGGATTTGTGACACCATGCAGAAGTTTTCTGTCACAGTCACTTTTCACTTTGCGGTGGAGAAGTCAGACTATCTAGTGACGCTTTAAAGTCACTACAAGCAATATTTCTCAAAGTTTTCTCAATCAAAAAGAAATGAGCTAAATATTAAATGTCACCATATGCCCACATGCTGTGCGATATTTACACAATGCTTGGTCAGGGCTTCTTTCACACAAATAACTGCATCGATGCTATCAGCCTGTAGCTCTGCTGAGATGTTAATTAAGCCCAGGTTGCTTCAGGAGCCTTCAGCTCTCCTGCGCTGTTGGTTCTGGTACCTGTTTTCTTCCTCGTCTCAGTTCGCCATAGATTCTCCATGCGGTTTGCTGACCAATCAGCAACAGTGATACAATGATCATTAAAGCAGCTGTTGGCAACTTTGTTTGTGTGGGCTGGTTCCAAGTCCACGTCTGGAGAATGAAATCAGCATTTCATCAGCTTGTCAGAAGATGGAAGCTTGAAGCGCTCTGAGATTTCCTGGTGGACAGCTAGCCTGACTTCGGGCCAGAACCAGCAGATGAAACTTTGGACCAATTGGAGATTGCCTCTCCAATCTTCCTTCACATTCTGGAACCTTAAATTTTGACAAAATGCAAAACTAGCTTCCATCTGAAGAAAAAAAAAAAAGGACTTCAGCCCAATGAGCAACAGTTCAATCCCTTTTCTCCAGCTCAAATTAGATGCTTAAATTATTACTGGTTCAGGAGTGTTTTTGTAGTCCACATCTTGGATATTTATCTGTGATGGATCTTAAAACTATTGAAACACATTTTAAATTTACCCGAAACTCCTAAAGGGGCTTCACTTCATAATACCATTAAGGTTGCAGTTAGCCCTGAGCACTTTTCTCGATGATACTTTTTTCTTCCACTCAATGTTCCATTAACATGTTTGCATACAACACTCTGTGAGCACGTGGCTTATTTAGCAATGGTCTTTTGCGATTTACCATCCTGAGTGAAAACGGCTTCCTCACAATTATGCAGGATATAAATATTTCATATTCAACAGTTACTATTTTTGGTCAGAATATGTAAATATTTCTCTGAGAATCTGTATAATAGTTCAGCTTGAAACGTACCACCACACGGAATGACTCTATATGACAAAGCAGTTTCACTTGTTGAATTGCAATGCAATAAAATGCATGTTTTGATGATATTGTAATGTGGCGAGACACACCCGAGAGTGTGTCCGAGTGTTTGCACTCACCTCTCAGGTCCTGCCCGGAGCGACCCGGCCCGCAGGTGGTGCTCTGCCTAGGCATGCGCAGCGAGGTGCGTAACGGAGTGTGCCTCTGATCATCCAGGTACGCCAGGTCCTCCAGGTGGGCCGAACTTGTAGCTGTTGTCGTTGTCGTGTGCGTGACGGGGGGGAAAGGGAAACAGCAGGATATATCAGAGGAGGAAAACGGAGAGAGAAAAAAAACATACAAATGCCAGAATGCGTGTCAACAAACTCATAGTGTGCACACATACAAAAGAGCGTGGCAAAGGTTTCAGAGAAAGCGGTTCCAGGCTCGAGCTCCTGCAGGAAAGATGGAGCCGTTGCTTCAGCCCTCGAATTCCCTCCTCTCCGTGTCTGTCACGCAGCACGGAGGCAGATGCCATGCGGCCCCTCTCAGGATTAATTAGCTTTGCAGACAAATGTCTTATTCATGGAGCGGGCGCTGTCTGACGCCGGCTGATGATTGTTTCACACCAACACTGTGTCTCTGAGGCCGACACTCGGAAACCACTGAATGCTGAATGAGATCAGCGGACGTGAACAACCCGCCTCGTCGTCGCACCTGAGCTTGCACGGTTCACTCAGAGGTGAGAAAACACGAGCCGGGAGCATTAACATGCGGGGAACACTCGGAGATCGAGATGCACAGGGTTTGGAGCCGATGAGGCCAAGAATGAATTTTAAAATGGATTACTATTCTATTTAAACTTAATATTCCCTCTTCCAAACCATTCTTATTTTATACACGTTTTTCTATGAGGAACAAGTTTTAACATTTTGCTGTATTAAAGCATATTGAGTAAAATGTTTTATTACAATTATCTCCACTAGTTATTGTGTCTGTAAAAACTAGACTGGAACAAAACTGAGATACAAAGCATCCTTCACCCATTTTGGAAAAAAAAAAGATGGCCAAATGGAAAAATAAATTCAACAAATGGAGCAATATTTTCTTTATCAAACAACTTTTAAATGCCTGGATGTTACTTTAAAAATTCCCTGATTTTCCGACTGCTTTTGTATCTCACTTCTGTTACAGCAGTTATGGTTATTATGTTTGACAGCAAGAACAAACAAAAAAAACCTGTGGAAAAATAAACAGTTTTAATAATTAATTCACTCTTTTTCAAATGTTGCATGATACCTGAGGTCGTTCCTAGATCCAGTCAATTTTACGGGGGTGTCAGTGGGCATCCATCAGCATTATCTGTTGTCTCTCACCTTCTCTTTTCGCAGGCACAGGAAGCTAAGGCATTGTGATTCTCCAAGAAGAAGGCGGCCTTCTCTCACCTTAGACTCCACAACACTGACGCCTGTCCTGTCCTACGTCTAAAAACAGGCGTTTACATGTATAGCTTAGAAAAATACCGAGCACGTCCGCTCAGTCGTACGAGTTTGTTGCTGGGTGTCTGAGTCACTCAAGTGACAAACCTTAAAAAATGAGCCACATTTGTTTCTCAAATAGGAGGGAAAATGGCAGCTGGGAATGTTGTTGTTAGAGGCTCAACCCTGATGGGAATGGGGGGCTGGGGGGGTTACTGGTCGCTCAACTGGGCTAAAAGCAGAAAGTGTGGAGGCATTAATCTGCAGCTAAACCAAGGAAGAATGACTCAGGGCTTCAGGGCTGGGAAGTCTTTCTCCCCCTCTCTCTCTCTCTTCCTCTCTCTTTCAACTGTGTTTGAATGTGAGAACTGAAATCTGTGTGCTCATCATTCCTATCTGCAATGCAGCAGGCTGCTGGGGATCGCATTCGCAGCCGCTGTGCCAATGCGCTAAGACGGCACGCAGAGCGGAAAGAAATAAAGTAGGAAGGCGGAAAAGAGTGGAGTAGGGGAGAAGAATAGAAGGTGTGCATTAAAAATTGGACTGTGTAGATGAAAGCTTGGTGCAATGATAGCTGCACTTCCTGTTTAGAGGACAGACAGATAGCAAGAAAGCATGCGTGCACAGGCACACACACACACACACACTCACACTCAATCAAACAACAGCTAGGCTGTCATCCAGCACCGGTTACAGAATCAGCTGGCAGGACAAGTAGTTGTTTCATATAACGGTTAGCTACTGGCACTTTAAGTGCCTCATTCTTTTTTCTTTTTTTTTAAATCTGATTGACAGGAATTTATCATCACACCTCAATGTGGATAATAGAGGTGCTGTAGTGGCCTCCTATCTTGACTTGGAGAAAGTCTGGTGCAATAAAACTTGAGGTCCTTCCTGCCAAGTAATAACATTTTATTTTTTTCTATCAGAGAGCTACATGAAAACCTATTTAAGTAACAGAAAACACAGTTTCAAAAATGAACAGCGTTTCTGAAATGGTTCATAGTGACGTTGGTGTACCTCAAGGCTGTGTATTCGTTCCTTACACTATTAGGCTGCTATATCAATAGTTTCGCATTGACATAGCAGTATGTGTGTGTGTGTGTGTGTGTGTGTGTATGTGTGTGTGTGTGTGTGTGTGTGTGCGTGTGTTTGTGCGTTTGTCCACCAACGTAAATAGGACATTTATGCTAATAGTACAGAGGAATATCTATATGTAGAAAACAAGCAACAAGTTCAAGAATACATTTTCTGAACTGGCTGTAAAGTTCATCTTTACATTTTTAACAAGATTGTCGGATGTGGTGGCCTGGCTCAAGGGGACAAAAGCAAATACAAATCTGCGGTGAGCGCCGTCATTTTTAGGCAGGAGAAAGTCCTAATAAAATGTGAATATTTGCTCTATAATATATATATATATACATTTCTCTGTCCTATTTTTTTGTTTTGTTTTATTTTTGGCAAAGGGAGCTAAAATATTATTCAAGCCAGCCAGGAAGAATGAAAACTCCTTTGTGTCTGTGTTGGAAATCGGATAAGGACAGACAATTAATACTACTGTGACTTCAGATGAAAATTGGCCTGCATGTTTGAAGGGCAGAGACCTGATAAAATCAAGTGCTTTTAATTTTTCATTCGAAATATATAAAGACAGATAAACATTCAGACTCCCCAACTAGCATTAAAATGCCAAAGTGATTTGGACTTTTGCAGGAGACATCTTAAATCAGAAATTTACTCCTCCAAGTACATTGGGCAAATGTCTTAAACAACTTAACCTTTTTATAAGCAAGGAGAGCATCAGCATATTGTGTAGTGATTATTTAAAAAAAAAATCTAATTGTAATTAAGATCATTTTTAATTAGCAGGGCAGAAAGAGAAAACATAATCTAAATAAAATAGGTAGACATGGTTTCACTACACAATACCTGTGGTGTCATAACTTAGAGTGAAAATATAAGTTTGAATTTCCTGAATTTCCTCTTTTCTGGGACAATGAATGCTTTTCCTGTTCTTTTCACTATTATGCAGATTTTAAGGCAATGTCTAAGATGACCTATTTTCTTTTACTTAGAAAAGCTCACCAGGCACCTCACAGCTTATGACGTGTAATGGGTGTTGCTATTTTTGTTTCTACACAATAACTGTCAGATTTTTCTGCCTTCTTTAAAAAAAAACGTCTGCTTAATCCTGTCATAAAACAGTTCAAATCTGTAAAAACATGTTACTTTAAAACCCATTTTTCCTTTTTTTTTTTTTTTACACAGTCTCCTCTGTATGGTGATTCAGTAAGCTTATTGAGAGAGTTCACAGATAGGTTTAGTGCAATAATAATAATGTTGTTTCTACAAATGGTGGGGAGCTTCACTGCCACAAACACAAACTGGACGACACCTGTGTGCGTGTGTGCGTGTGTGTTTGCGTGGCACTGCTGCAGGGTGGCAGGTCTGAGCAGCCCGCAGCCTCCACCTAAACGGTGCAACAGCATGCAAAGTGTTTTTCTATTGAAATTTATCTGATTTCAGTTGACTGAGAGACACCCAACCCCTGTTAGACCACTTTAAAGTTCAAATTTAGCTCCTTTACCATTCCCCTCCATAGCTGTACACCGTCTGAATGAAGAGAATCTAACAAGACAAAGTTTTTATTCCTAAATGAAATGCACGGGTTGAGCCAGAGGACAAAAAAAAAAAAAGCCGGCAATTATTTGCAATTGTATTTACTTTTAGGAGGGGGAGCATTGTATTACACGACGCTCCAAGCTCTGAAGTATGTTTCTGGCATCTCGTTATCAGAAATTTAACCCACAGGAATTGTATGACAGAACACCGTTTCGTTGTTTTGAAACATTTTAAACACGTCTTATTAGCGATGACCAACCATGTCTAAAAATAGCACACCTTCCACTTCCAACAGAAGACATGAAGGATCTTGCTTTTTTTTTTTTTTTTCTTCTTAGCTTCAATCAAACTAGGACACCCGACTCTCGCTGCTTAAATATTGACAATTCCTTCTTTTAAAATCTCTCACCTCCCACCCCCCCCTCGTTTTCACAATCGTAGTCAACTCCTCTCTCTAATACGTTCTGGCAGCACAGTCGAGAGAGAAAGTGCGATGAGCATACTTGGTCCTAGTTTCTGCTTCCTCCATATCCATCTTTCAGCTCTACCAACGCACATGCCTTCATTAGGTAATAGAGTAGCCCCCTCACTCCTCATTCCTCCCCGGTCGCCTTCTGCTCCGGCTTCGCTTCTCTCTCCCTCCCTCTCCGCACATCAAAGAGAGTCTCTCCGTCACTCTCGGGGATAGAAATGGTTAATGCCTGGGGCTTTGATGTTCCTCTGCTGGGTGAGCTCAGCCAATCCTCGGCCCGCGCTCGCCTCCCATCCCTACATCGTCTAATAATTCTTTGTGGAGGAGAGACGGCAGTGTGAGAAAGAAGAGATTATGAAACGCTCTTTCACTCCTCTTCCACATATATCCATCTCTCTCTCATAAATATGGAGTTCCTGTCCCTCTGAAAAACACAAACGCCTTCTGAAAAATCATCACATCTTTCCCTTCTCCCCCCCACACGCCACCAAATTGCCTAACAGCCTCATTTCTATTTGATTTTCATCATCTGTAGCTAGCAGCGTGTATTTTAAAGCCGTTGCTAGGCTAACTCGGTGCCATCTGAAGACGTGTGTCGGAGGGCAGAGATGAAAACGAAGATGAGTCCTTTAGCCCCGGTCGCTCTGCAAGAACGGCGGTGTCAAAGAGCAGAACACGAGCAGCACGCAGACAGGATCACCACTCCAGTGACGCACCTGAAGAATGAACAAGTTTTCACACATACAGTTGAAATCATGATTACATTTAAGGGGAAAAATGCCTTCCAAATTTGGCGCGAAATGTGAAAAAATTATTATTATTATTATTATTATTTTTTTTTTTTTTGGAAAGCTGAGTTCAGTTTCTCTAGTCAACTAGAACTTGTCTGACAGCATGAAGTAGGGTGTAGGATCTCAAAAAGCAACACACGGAGCTGTGAGGCTCCAGCAAGCCGCAGTGAGACCCACAAGCTCCACTGAGCGGTGGAGAACCTTTCCCAGGAGTGGATGGGAGACACCAGAATTACTGCCAGAAAGCATCGACGACTCTTCAAGGAGATATCTAACGTCCTGCAGGCTTCACTTGCCTTAGTAATGATCAGAGTTCAGGATTTGACAATAGGAAAGAGACTGAAGAGGGGGAAAAATGGCATCCGTCGGTGACTTCAAAGGAAATAAACACTGCCGACAATAAACAACAAGAAGGATCATCTCAAAAACAGCCTCGTGATTCCCGACACTTTTGGGAAAATACTCATAACAATAAATGTGGAGTTTTGGTGGTTCGAGGGTCACGAGATAATTTGCCGCTTTGGGTCTTGGAAAACTTGGTCAGTTGATGGAAACATGAACTCTGCCGTGTCCAGTAGGAAAACCTGAAGAAGAATGCTACGTCTATCAGTCGTTGACCTTCAGCTCAAGCTCACTGAAGCTATGCAGCAGAACAACAATTGGAGACAAAGTCTGGACATAAATCTCATCCAGATGCCGCGGCATGACCTTCAACTAGCCACTTGTGCTCATAAACATCTTCAATGTGGCGCAAGCTGGAGTCAGGCTTAAGTGGCAAATACTTTTTGCCCTCAATAAACAAAATCATAATTTGCATTTACCTACGTCATTATTGGTCTGACATGAAAAAATGGGGAAACAGAAGAAATCTGTAGGGGAGCAAATACTTTTCAACAGCACTGTGTAAACAAAGACTTTTGTCCCGCTGGGAGTGGGAGGAGTGCATATTAAAGCTCATCATCTGTAACAGAGTCTCTGCTGATTAGAACAATAAAACAATCAGACCCATTACGAGGGCTGCCTCCGTGTTATGAAACTAACACTTTTTTTCCCCTTTGTTTTTAATTCTCATATGTTACTTTTGGGATTCTGTCACAGCAGCTACAGAAAGAACCTCATATGAATGAGACCTTTAGCCAAACAAATGCCAGCTTTATGCTATGTGATGTTCCTCCAGCCGCAGTCTGTAATTCTGCAGAAGCAGTTTTTCCCAGACAGTGTTGTTCAGCTCTGCGGTGTCGATCTACACCAGAGGGCTGAGGGAGCTTAGACAGAATGTCACTGTGGATTCGCTACTTCCCAGAATTTTTATCATCACTGCATAAACGCTAAACACAACAGTAGTTTCAAACTTCAAATTTCAAAGGAAAAGATGTTGAAAAGGTACATAAACAAGCAACTAACCGGCTTCGGAGGAGAGCCGGTTAGTTGTTTTACTTTGTAAATATCATATTTAATGGCTTCATACCTCAAACAATGAATGACATTGTTGTAATTAATTGCACATCTCCATTCAGATCAAGCAGAGGAAAAATACTGGGATTGTAAACCGAAACAACAATTACTACTTCGTTGCAGCTCCTCTGTATTTTTGACAGCTTGAACTCTTTGAGGCAAAGGCGGTCTGCACAAATGAAAAACAAAACTCTTCATCAATCGGGTTCCAATTAGGGCTGGGGTGACTTGTTGGTGTAATCAATGACACTCGCATCGATATTTTTTCATCAACCCATGAAGTTTTAAACCAAGTTTTATCCATTTTTGGTCGATTTCAAAACAAACATGAAGGCCAAATCAACTGCTTCTCTATTCAAAAAGGTTGGGTGTAAAGGTTTTTCTACATTTTAAGGGAGTATTTTAAGTCTAAAAAAAAACAACAACAACAACTTGGATTTGGATGCTCTGCGAGGTTCTGTTGGGAACCGCAGCAGCACAAGTACGGTCCACAATGAACTGCTGGAAAGAAAAATCAACACGGTGAGCTGACACTAAACACAAAGCAACGTTAAGTTTTTCTAGCTGCTGAAAATGAAACAAATGCCAGAACAGACTCCAAGAATAGGAAGGTGTGAATAGTACCATAGATTGAACAGTGATAAACAGATCAAAACTGGTTTTGGAGAGACAAAGCTCTCCAAATGATAAATGATCTTCAAAACACGCCGACCTTAAAAACGTAGAAATCTTATGGCGTATGCTTACAGGAAAAGCCAATAATAGGATGAAAAAATAAAAAAGTAAGTCTTCTGATTCAATCAGAACAAGGCAAGAAGCTTGTTGATGGCATCAAGGAATAGTCGGGGTGTATGTATATATTTGAGCTTGTGTGTATATTACTGGCCCTGTTTGGACAAAAAAAAATCAAAAAATCAAAAAAAAATCCACAAATTCAAACTTTTGAACCCAGTTTCTCAAGTTACATGTGAAATCATGATGAATGCATGTGAACTTGTGGCCAAAGCTGAATCCTGTAAACACGTTGAGATTTTAAGAAAAACAGGCAGAGCCAGAGCTCACTCAGTGTGATCCAAAAACACGAACATAGACTAGAAACTAAACTGCTGCTTCTCATCTTAATTATAGCAAAAGAAGTGTTCTTAATACACAATTATTTTCAAAAATTCACAAGCCAATCAGAGACGAGTTAGTGAGAAATTAACTTCAGACAATTTAAACTTTTAAAGCAATAAAAACACGTTTGACTGACAGTCTCAGTCTAAAACATTGAAAGTGTTCAATAATCTGACGTAGACTTGATTAAAAGCCTCAGAGAGGCACATCAAAGAAATCCATCAATGCATTAATGATTCTTCTCACCAAAAAACCCAACAAAAAAATAAAAAAACAAGCAGGGTTGAAAGGAAAGGAAGCACAGAAGGAGTCAACAAGAGGACAAGACGTGACTGAACAGCAGCACTTCAACGCAATCTTTCTAGAACAAATAATTTGCTCCGGAGTGCTGTGTACACCGCGTTTAGTACCTGTGAATCACCGCTCAGAGAAACCTTTGCCACACACCGTTTTGTTTGGTTTTAAAAACAGGAGGAGAAGGGGGAAGAGGAAGGAGACTCACCGGCCACAGAATTGGGACGGGGCATGAGGTACAAAGGGATGGAGTGGGCAGAATGGGAGGACATGCTCTCCAGGTTGCGCTCAGGGATTTTATTCAGGCTGAAGGTGGAAGCGGTCATGTTTTCATCCACCCTGTACAGGAACGAGTCCATGCCTGATTTCTGGGACTGCCACAGCTTCAGGTTCCCTCGCGAGCCCTCGCTGTATTTGCCGCCTCGCTCCATGTTCTCCGAGTAGCTCGTCAGAGTAGCTGGACAAAAAACAAAACAAAACAAAAAAAAACAACAGATAACGATTAAACATTTCAGACCATTTCTCACACTTTCTTTCTAAATCCGCTTCCCCATACGTCTGATTTCACATCTGTTTACTGTTGCTCTGAATCAATATCGTTGTGCCAGTGTGTGTTTTTTGTTGTTGTTGTTTTCCATCTAAAACTGCAGGTGTTTGCCATTGTTGCCAGGAAACAATGATGGCACCTGTTCTGACATCTTTAAAGTGCCTCACATCGGTAGGCATTTCAGCTCTCCTGTTGTCTCTTTAAATCATGCACAAAAGCTACAGTTGAAGTCAACATCGGGTACTTGAATTAGTTCCCAAAGGGAAAAGCAAACCAGGTACTTGTACTATACACCACATTCAACAATCCCTGAGGATGTGGTTTTACTCTAAAGAGAAATGTTTCACATTTGTAGAGCAGATTGCTGTTTAGAAATTACACAGTGGATCATTTTAACTTTACATTTTATTGTTTTAAATCCAGCTTCAATGTGTTGTAATTATTCTTTTAAGAGGCACTACTACTACCAAAACTATTCACTCATTTGGTATTTACACAGGTGGACTTATGTGACGGCCCATTCTTAAGTCATTTGTGAGGTCAGACACTGATGTTGGACAAGTATGTTTGAGGAGTCTTCAATCTAATTAATTTCAAGGGTGTTTATTTTACGTTGAGAAAAATAAACACTCAGTGTTTATTTTTTTTCCACTACTAGTGTTTTGTTCACTAGTAGTGGATGGTTGTTGGAACACAAAAGGTCAATCCCTTTACCATTCCCACAGTTAGGCACATGCAACCACATTATCACTGTATGTAACATATATATTACATAGCCTTGAACTGCAATATTTATTACATAATTATTAAAGTACTATACAGGCTAGCAATGCCAGTTGTGCCTGTTCTTTAATGCACCTAAAAAGCAGATGTAGCCAGATGCTGCGTTTTCAATTAAACAATGTTGCTGAAATGGGAACAGTAAATTTCATTATGACTCCAGTGCAGAAAAGTAGTAACACTATTTACTTAAACACTTGTTTATTTACTGTAATATCATTGTTTCCATGTTTCCCGATCTCATTGCATGTTTTCCTAATATTGAGTCGTATCACTGAAGCATTAAGAGTTCCTTTCACTGACAGGAGCTGAAGACAACTCCTGACAAACATATTCCCTTGTACACCAAATGTTACACTTGACCCAAAAAAAGAATGGCAAGCACCATTTTTCTAGCAACTGCTAGAGCCAGAGTCTTGCATTAGATTTGTAGTCACAGAGGTCGAAGCCTTCACTCCAGAGAACGTAACAGTGGTGATGTGCTTTTCACCAATGCGTAGCAGATTTTTCACTTTCTGATGAGAATGAAATTACACCGCAAATATTTATCTTGGGAGAGTCTATGTAAGCGCGCCGGCGGATCTCACCTATAATCCCGCTGTCTCTGCTCTCCAATGTTGAGGTGGGGCTGGTGACAGAACCGTAGGCACAGTCCTTGTTGCCGACCTGGCCCGGCATGGCCGTGGGGAGGGTGGAGCAGGGGCTGCCTGCAGGCGGAGAGGCAGT
This sequence comes from Poecilia formosa, assembly GCF_000485575.1. Classification (NCBI taxonomy): domain Eukaryota; kingdom Metazoa; phylum Chordata; class Actinopteri; order Cyprinodontiformes; family Poeciliidae; genus Poecilia; species Poecilia formosa. Next base: position 3,023,494 of record NW_006799946.1, read on the forward strand.
GCTGCTGGTCAGGGTGGAGCAGGGGCTGATCCTCTGGTTCTGGCCCTGCCACAAACACACATTCACGAGTTTTGTTCAAGCTTTGTTTGCCCCACCCCCACCCCCCCAAAAAAGTGGGAATGAATAAAACAAAAAAAAACAAAAAAAAGACTATGTTTGAACTATTATTATCTGACTCATTCAGAAGGAAAAAAGTCATTTCAACATTTCAGTTTTCAAAAGCTTTGCCGCCCTGCTGCTTTCACAATGTGAAGTTCAGCATTCTTTGGATTGGTTCCCGAACATGTATGCAAACGCACGTTGTGTTACAACAGCAATAAATCTGCTGCATTTATCTTCAATCATCAAGTGTAAACTAGCTACGGGCTGCTGTCAGATTCACCTCGAGTAAAAATAGCATGATTTTACACCATCGATGTGTTAACACTAAAAATAAACACAAATAATGCGTAACATAAAATCAATTATAAAAATAAGAAAAACAAAAATCATAACAGTGCTGCTCAGTGACCAAATTTTTACAGATACAGTAACACTATATGCTCTATTTACTGATTATTTTTTACACGTAGGTGAAAGCAAAAGTGCAAAGTAGCCACCTGTTAAATTTTGTCGTAGTTTTGAAGTGATTTTGCAAACAATATTAAACTGTTTTGTAGACTAAACAACAAAATAACAAGTTCATATTAGTTAAAATATTCCAATCAGCTGAATTTGTGGTGCTTTCATTTGAAAAATTTTTTTAATTAAGAAAAAGTAAGAAAAAAAAAACTTGAGATTAACTGGCATGTTGTTGATTTAGGTTTTCCCACACTCATAATTCAGAAAATCAAAGTCTCATAAATGTCAAAGCTTTTAAATCCTCCGACTTCTAACTATTGTTCATGTAATCGTGTAATCATTACCCAACAGCTGCTGAGACATTGTACAATTACAAAGCCTGATCCCCTTAAACATTTTCAAGATCTTTTTTTTTTTTCTTTTTTCCCCCCCACTTAGAGTTTCTCTACTTGTTAAAAAAAGAGTGACTAACACAGATGGTGCAGGCCAAGTTCTGCTTTACAAGACAAAAACATTCAGAGCAAACCTGTTGTGCATAACAAAAAGCAAATTGGACCCCCCCACAAACCACTGCATGAGACCTTCTGGAAGGCATCAGAGTTTGGAGTTGCAAAGAAGTATGCAAACAAGCCTGATACATTTCTGTCAAAAGCTGAAGCAGCTGGCAGTGATAGCAGTGGTATGTTTGGAGTAAAATAGAGCAACATGTCAAGTGAAGAGCTCCATCTGATCAGCATGAGGAAGCAGAGAAAAGGATTTGTGATTGTGTGTGCAGGCACAAGTCCTTTTAAAGGCAGCAAAAAATAAATTATAACATTACAAAAGTGCACTGTGGTAAATTAGATGCTTATTTTTAGCTCAATCTGCACTTATTAGCAGTCTAGTGGTTGTGAACCCTTTTTTCCCCCCGTCTTACCAATTAGAGACCACGTTGCACTGATAACGTCTGTGGGGAAGTTGTAAGTGAATATGACTGTTTGCTCATTTCGATATCAGTGACGTGTTTAAAAATGAAGTCAGAGGAAGGCCAGAGATGCACAAAGCTTCTAGAGAGGAAGCTGTATGTTCTGTGGAGGGATGTTGGCTGTTTGTTCAGGCTGCTGCTTATAAAAGAGCAATGACGTCAACAGATAACAGCAAGCTAAATATAATGCAGCGAAGGTGCTCTAGTTTATCATTTTCAAGAGTTGCACTCTGTCACTTTACGTGCTGGATTAGAAGATGCAGTCATCTTTTTTTATAGCTCACGTTTAAGGTGAGGTTCCTCTTATTCTGAGGATCATACACACAAACTGATATTTACGGTGAATAAGCTAACTGTGCTAACCAAGAAAACCATGCTGTTATCCTAAATCATTAATGTAAAATGCTATGGAGAGTTGAAAATGTCTACTGTGTCATAATTTTGTCTTTAAGAAAAATGTATTCTATTAAACTGTGAAGCTGTGGTACACCGATTCTCTCACATGGTGTGACATCACCTCTAGTTCTAACATAAACACTGACCAATCACAAAAAGTTCCTTGAGCATCCTGTATAGTTACAATAATTCAATGGTGATTTAAAATCCAGCACAAAAATAAGTAACAGCTTCTTCCTCTTTAAGAGTAAGTAGCAGAAAGTCATTTCAAGATAATATTTGCACAATGTCTCAGTCCAGTAATAAGGAGAATTTTACTGTGTTTAATGATTTCCAATAATGAAGAGAGGGACAGCTCTGTAACTCTGGGTTGTTTTGGGGTGGGGGGAATCAGTGATTTATTTGACTATGAACTGCTTACAGTTAGAAAAGTCAAAGTTAATCAAAACAGTAGAAAAAATATTTTGTTGTTCATAAATTGCTTTTGACAGGTCAGAGCTAAAAAAAAACACCAAATGGTCACTAAATGTCTTATCTACTTAAAAAAACATCTTCAAACAATGTTTCCTCAAATTTGATCCCTGTGATAAACACACTTCATCTTTACATCAAGCTCTACAGAGGGCATTTTGAAGATCGGTGGAATTAAAAAGGGTTCGCTGAAGAAACCAAAAAAGTATCTAAAGCGTGTAGGACACTATGGCCCCGAGGACCCAAACTGGAAAACTCAACATTAAAGTTTTTCCCTCATTACCTCAGGAAGTACTTTGTTTCCAGTGTCATCAAGACCTGTTGACCTTAAAGGATTTCGAAAGACCAAGAAAAACAGCACGAGCAAATATTTCACAGACCTCCAGGTCGTTCTCAGGAAGGAACGAAACAAAACCCAGTTCCTGATTGCAGCTGTCAAATGATTAACTTTATGTTGGCCTTTTCACAGTAAAAGATGCAAATAAAAACGTAAACATATGAATCTCACTATATTTTAACTTTTCAGAAAAAAATAGAAAAGCATATTTTGGTTCTCAAAATTCTCAAAATGTTTGGTAGAGTTTGGAGTTGAAGTTCCAAACTCTACTGAAGTTAATCTACTCTAAAGTCTACTGAAGTAAATCTGAGCAAGACCTATGAACTGAATACATTCTACACATTTCAGTAGATATTTTCTCTGAGTTCAAGATGTCTAGTATTTGCAATAAGAACCTTGGGTATAATTGGTTTTAAGTCTTTGTGAAAATACAGAAATACTATAAATCTGCAGCGTTTATACACAAAGCTATCATACAATAAAATTCTCAAATCATGCCCTTGAATAGATGATGACAATCAGGTTCTTTTGTTGTCATTTGCTTTCTTTTGGCACCCTGCAGGGACCTTATTCTATGTCAACTCTGGTTAGGAGACAAGCAACCACAGGGGACAAAAATAAAAACACCCATCTAATCTGCTGCCGTAAACACCCACTGATTCAATCGTACTCAAAAACACACAGTTGCACCGACTCAAAAGACAGACACGCACCTTCCACAGAAACGCCAGTATGCTGTGAGAGGTAAAGTGGCTATATTTCTATATTTGACTGAACAAAGAAACACTCGGAGGTCTCTCCTTATCGGGGCTGTTGATGAGATCGGATCAAGAGTGGGATGAACGCAACATGGCCAGGTTGGGGGGGGGGAGAGAAGTGATGCTCAAGGCAAATCTTAGTCTAGATTAATTTGTCAGAGGAAGACTGAAGGACGCCAGCAGTCAATTTGTATTGGTGCTGAAAGTCGTTATTTCCTAGACATTTACTTGTATTGATTCATGTGTCAATTACGGGTTGACGGCCTCTCGAGACTCTGGAGAGGAGATAGGCAGTCAATTAATCTCCAGGTTGGATTCATTCGTCTGCATGTGAAGGTGTCCTTCAGAGAGAAACAGTAAGCCGCGTTATTCTACAAACAGAAAGCCATTTGTGAAAGTTTTAAAAATATATATATTTTATTATTGTTTTTTTTTTGTATACTTCACAAAAAAAACACTGTCATGTAAAATGACAACACTGTCATTTTACATGACAGTGTTGGTCTGTCATGTAAAATTAAGATTTTACATGACAGACCAACACTAATTTGAGCATATTTCTACAGTTTAAGTGAACTGGTACATTGCTTTACTAGTGTTTAAAAAAAAAAAAAGTTTCTGAAAAGTGTGGTTATTTTTGCATTCAGCTCCCTTTTTGCTATGAGTTGGTCGCACTGGATTTATTGACTACAATGCAAATGATTAAATTGCATAACCAACTCTCATCTTTAGGTGGCTAAGAAAATACAAAAACTTAACTATTCAGTTTAAAAAACGGCCAAGACGCCTTAAAAACAAATGGGAGTTTTGTGAAGTAAAGGTTGCTACATATTTTCCATTTCATTAAAACTATAAATTTTCTAGTCTTGAAATGAAAGATTTAGATATAATGTCTTTGATCTGCTATAAATGTAGACATATAAATAAGAGATCCACCAATCAATCACCAGAGACCTTTGATGAGCTCTAATCAAATATTAACAAATCTCTTTTTTTTCTTTACAAATATTACATGCAGCAAAACTGAGAACTCCCACAGTGTGCAGCTTGATGGCATTTTGAGTTTAATGAAAATTTGATAAAAATTAGGGGTATATGCTTTATCGCATAAATGTGGATTTTCTTATGTTTTCATTTTCTGTAGGAGTCAATGACCAACTTGCAGCACTTTTTTTTTTCTCTCTTTGCTTGCTCTTGTCCTTAGTAAAAGAAAAAAAAAACCAGCATGGGGAGATTTGACCTTAAAGAAAACGACCTCAATACCTACCAACTTAAAATAATGAATCCAGTGATAACTTATTAAACCTCGCTTCCTTAAATTCTGTGATATCTTCACTGCAGTGACTGCCTCTCAAACGTAGCGAAATTTACACAGAGAAACATTGGGAAGCCTAAAACTTGCACCAAGTATAATAGGTTACTGACCCCCAAACTTGTGAGGGTGTGACCTTAAATGTCTCATGAGAATTGGACTGCACTTGTAACACGGCATCTACTCAGGCAACGAGAGCACAAGAATATGAGAGGCAATTAACTGAAGCCTCTGCATGTTAAGGTCACCTTGTTTTGCCAGATGGTGAGGCATCGCAGGCCTCAACTTTTGCACATTTATTCCTGAATTCCCTTTAAACTGGAGGACGCTTTGCATGTCTGTTGACTACAGCTTTTTTTTCCACAAAATGGCAAAGAGTTGCAAACAGGCAACAAGCATCGTTTCTACTAATACATAAAAAAATGAAGACGCATTCAAATTTTACACAGCAATGTGCTAAGATGTGCAGCAAACACTTGTGATACGCAGACCTTTTTTTTTTTTTAAATACTGAAACCATTTCCAGGAACAAATAACAAAATTGAATGTTTTACAAAGTTATATTTTAGACAATTCAGTTCTTGCAGTAGGTTTTTCATAAGATGTATGCCTTTTTTCGTTTTTAACTGAACAGAAACATGTCGCAAGAGATGTCTAACAAGCTAATTGATGTCTCTGTTTATATTTGAAAAAAAAGACCTTAAACTAGAAACATTCCCCTTGAAAAGGAGAGCCTGTTGACTAAAGCAGAGTGGAAAACCAGTCAGACTCTAAGGAAAACATTGAAGACCACCAGAAAGCATAAAAAAACGTAAATATTACTTTGAAGAAGAAATGTAAGCAGCTAAGGATTGAGTCTAGACTTTTGCACTATAATCTTTGCCATCAGTTTAAAGTTTAAAATGTATCAAACTTGGCCTTAATAGGTTTTAAGCTAAATCTAATCTTCCCCTTTTTATTTTTATTTTTTGTTGCAAATTAAATTTATCGTAATAATCCAGAAAACAGTATTTGGGCCAGACATCTACAACAATAAGTTTGTGCCGTGCGCACGATGCAGCGAAGAGCTGATATGAGTCACATCTCTAAAACGAGCCGCTCGAATGAACCTCTCTCAATTTCTACACCCCCACTGCTCTGACAGTGCTTACATCGAGCACAGGCGGTCCATCAGCCTAATCGCTTATTCACACTGTTTTAGTGCAAACCCATACGTACGCCTGCATAACATACTTCAGCAACAGGTTAGCCGCCCCCTTTCTCTTCCCCTCCTCCCCGTTTCACCTCCTCTGTGTCTCTCAGCTGCAAACGTTTTTCCTCCCACAGTCTGCGAACAATTCATTCCTGTCAAATCAGGTTTAAATAGAGAAACCAGGACATCTGCAGCCGCCCCGCTGCGCCAGGAGATGTTTGTTGCACAACTGTCAAATTCATAAGCAAAAAGGTGACGGCGCAAAAACAGTAACCCACATGAGGCACTTAACGCGAGGTGCATCAACCGAGGATACCAGCTGCTATTGGACAATGTTAAACCGAGAAATTAGAGTTGCATATTTTCTCTAACCAAAACATAATTTTAATAATTTTATAGGAAGGCTCAGATGCATTTAGGCTAATTATTTAGTTACATATTCTTCAATGAGTTGCGGAGAAACCACAAACTTTTGCAGCCATCGACAAGCTTCTGGTATAATTTGGGATTGAGTATCAAGATCCTTCTTATTTTTTAGAACTGGTAGACTCATTTTAAATTGGTTGGTGTCCTGACACATATTAGCCTCAAGCATCATCAACACATTTTCAAAAAGGTTTGAGGTTGGGGCTTCCAGAAGGCCAATATATAATCCATCCCTACAGCAGTTTCAATGTACTTTTTGGGATCACACTCCTGTTGGAACACCAACGTTTCAACCATGTGGTTGTCGGTTTGAGATGATTTTAAAGATTTTCCACCCACTTTTCACACTACCACTTCTAGTAAAACCTTTGCAAATCATCATCTTGATTGACAATCGGTACCCCAACTTCCCTTCTCCAAATATACTTTGTGCCATTTTGGCCAAGCAGCTCAGTGTTTGTCTTCACCAACCAGAAAGTTTCTGGTTTGTTCACACCAGAAACAGCTGGGGATTTCAGACTTGAAGTGGTTGATTTTGAAGCAGAATCTACTTTCTCTCAGTCAATATTGATATATAATTAGTTTTACTGCTGGCAGTGACAGTGGTGTTCCAGCGGGTTATGGGTTCATGGCAGGTTTAGACATCGTCGGTTCTCAAGTCGTTTCCAAATATCCCCCACCCCCAAAAATTTCTGTCTTTCGTCTGAGAGATGTAAATCGGTGGCTCTTCCAGATCTAGGCAAAGTAGAGGCACAACTGAGTAACTTGTACTTGGAGTACTATTGTTTGAAGTGATGGTCAAATATTACAGCTATTTAGAAATGCCTCCAAAAGACTTTCCCAACATCTGTAGACACTCAATTATTCTGTTGAAATGTCCACTGAGTTATTTGGACATTTCCATCATTCTGAGCTTGAGTCCACCCAAATGTGGTCAAATATAACATATGTTTTGCCTGACCATTAAACATTTCTTAGGAAGGCATGTGTCTGAAAATCTCCATCATGCTTGAAATTGTTGATTTCGGAGCAGATGGTTCTTTTATTTTGATGACGTCTAAGTTTGTGATGATTTAAAACCTGCTCTATGGTGGAGAGCAACACTGTGTTCCAACAGTCTTCATTTTACGATAGCCTTCAGCCTGCCTGGTTCCTGGATTGTTATTGAATATTTTAATCTTTAATCAAAGTTGGGGCTTCTGACTAGACAATCATACCAAACACAGATCAAAACTGATTTTGGAATAAAGAAAGCAGCTAAAGACCAAGCATCTGGAATGGTCCCAACCTCTATATTATTGAAAATGTATGGGGTAAGTTTGAAATGCGGGTCAGTCTCCTGCAAACCAACCACTTTAATTAAACAAACTCTGCCATTTCTGATAGTAAAACGGGTCAGGTATCCAGCTAGATTCAAATCAGAAGCATGCTGATCAATACAAAGTGTGGTTTCTCTGCAACACTAAAAATATTCTATCAAATTTCAGTATATTCGAACCTGAATGTATAACTTTGACCCTGTGTGAATTAGTGGAAACCATACAAAATTCAAATCTGTGGATGTCTGAAATCTAGTAATGGCTATGAAAGGATAAGTCCATCTGAAAATAGTTTAGATGCTTCATTAGGAGGCCAGAATTAATGTGGAAATCATGCCGGCGATGTTTGAATGCTAACATCTCCCCAGCACTGTAATAAATATGGATGTCAAAGATGTGTAAGAACTAAACAAAAAGGAGAACAGCAGTGAAAATAAATGTCAAAAGAGATTGATTTAGACATTAAGCGTTTCCTCAAGCACCTGAACACAACTTCTCATAAAAGGAAGTGAATGATATTTAAACACTACAACGCTTTTAGATGTGACCTGTAAAGTATGAAAAACATTTAATCTAAAACAAATCTGTGGTGACTTAAGAGTCCGAGACAATACTCTTTTCACTGTGAACAATGAGTGTCAAATATAACACTGGGACACAAAAACACCTTCATGGGAAAGAGGAGATAAAGACATCTGATCACCGCTAAGACATTTTTAGGGGGAGGTGTTTTATTTGAATAGAATTGACAAGTCTTTGTTGTTCAATGAGGAGAGCAAAGAAATGCCATGCTCTTAGCTATACATCCTAATTAGCTTTAAAGGAACTTTGAAAACAGAGGCAATCAGATAACATAATAGAAATGAGAAGTGCTGTTTGTAATGTCTTTGAAGTCCTGCTTTTAGAGGAAGTTTCTTGCTTTTAAAAATAGCAGCAGTCACTATGCCTTCTGTGTGTAGGATAAGTAGAATACAGAGACAGAAACATGTTGCTTACCGATTCCAAACAATGCACCAACTTCAACAATGCAGTGCATTTCATCTAAAAATGTCACAAGGAAAAACAAAAACAAAAATATATTTCAAGCCAGCTAGAAAGAGGCAAGAAAAAGTAGTAATCGTCAAGGTGCACCAAGTCTGGCTCAGTTCACTGCTCGGCTTCACCACTCCAAATGTGGAGGTGTCCTTGGGCAAGGCACTGTCCATCCGAATGAACCACTTTGATTCTGATGTGTTCCCCACAGTCACCTCAAACAACACAAGTCTTTGAATCTGGCTGCACTGAGACAAAATCTGAAATTGGTACTCACAAGACAAGTTTTCACATCCTGCTTTCCTGCCCATCCTACCTCAGCGTTTCTGCCGCATCATTACACACTAATCATACTGACTCCTCGGTAATTACTTCCTGGGATAGACACATTTTGTCTTTAAATGCAGTTTGTAACAGCACAACCAATCCCAGGTGCAATTTGGAGAAGGGTGTGCTTTTCACCTGCTAGAAACCTAATGGATGTCAGCTTCTGTGTGCAAGGAACGTGAATGTGGTGCAGTACATGCTGATAGGGGAAAACATGAATATCCTACAATGTATTGGGGAGATCGATTTGATACGTGTCAAAAAATAGCTAGCTGTGACACACGTACCAGCTGTGGTACCAAGAGAAATCCTTTGGCCAGATACTGTCATTGAGTGTGAACCTACAGATTCTTTGACTGTGCTGAGATCAAGGTACAATTCAAAAATCTCTATTAAGACAGCTGCAGTGCTTTTTCAAAAAGGTTTGTTCCATGCTACGTTCTCCTCTGTAATCAATGCTTCATCCTCAGAAAATAAAAATCTTTACATTTGTTTTCACTGATCACTGTCAGTCAATCACACTGACACCAAGTCAGATTATTTGAAAATTGTATAAAACATCTGCCGCTACACTTTTCACTTCAACTTGTCTTCCTCCTCAATGCTACACTAGTGATGCTACGTATTTATCTTCTTGCATCTCAGAATCCTCTCAAGACTGCGGCTTTCACCTCGATTATGCACTTTTTTTTCCTTCCAGTCAACTTTCTAGTGATATGCTTGAATGCAGCACTCTGTGAACTGCCACCTTCTCCAGCAACGATCTTTGCTCATCTATCCTCCCTACAGAGCTATTCGAATTTCTGGATTTAGAGTTTAAAAACTAACAGTAGATAATTATTACAAAATGTCACCCAATAGTGAATACATTTATACATCAGGTTACTATTGCTGAAATGAACATGATTTTCGATTCTGTTTAATTTATTGAGATTTCGATGTAGAACAAGATAAAAGCTCTTTAATCTAAGCTAACAAAACACATCTTCTTCTCTTAATAGAAACCCATCGCCCCACAGTCAGCCTATCTCAGTAGATTTGAATAAAGGAGGAAAGTTACCTGTCTCGCCTCGGGTTCCTCCATGCTGTACTGCGTACCAGCTGGCCCCTCACTCACTTTGTCTCCCAGAAGGAAACCCAGCCGCGTCATCAATGTGTTGGCTGCCTCATCCACCGACGGAGGGGGCCCCAGCTCATGGCTTGACTCCCCTGCAGAGGTAGATAGACAAAAGGAGGAGGAGGAGGAGGAGGAGGAGGAAGAATGGTAGAAAACAGAGAAATACAAGTGGTGAGCAAAAAATAAGGGGACAGTTCATTTCACCATAAGACGCAGCTTTTAGCTTCATGTCCGTCTGATTTAAACAACCGAACACAAAATGTATATCCGCTACAGCCGTCCTCCACAAAACACAGCAGACAGAGGATACACAGCACCTGCACTCAGGCAAACAAACAAAACACCCTGTCGCACCTGAGTTTTCCCGTAGCTCAGAGCGGCGCATTACAAACACATTCCTCGAAACAAATGGACGCCGTGGCTTGGACGATCCACTTACATGAACTCCAAAAATCCCTTCAGCCACAACAAGGATCGTTTCCAGCTGTACTGAAAGACCTTCTTTTCACGCTGAACGGCAAAAAAGTCCTCCAAACTGACGACAGCTGCTTCCGCACCACTCATTGCCACTGCAGCGTGGGTGACGTAATGAGAAACACCCTTTACCTGAGAGTGTGTGTAAGTGAGAGAGGGAGACGGAGAGGCGTTCCTAACCAAAGTGGGTGTGTACGCAAACACACACACACAGATCTCTGTCCTATTTATGGAGCCTGGAAGCGCTAAGCAAAGCAAAGAGACACTGTGGGGTGAGCCCGCATGATGGTAAATCCACCTACAAACACTCAGAGCACTGGTGGGGGTTGCCGGCTTTTAACCAAAGCAAACATCTCTCAATGACCTCATCTTGTCACCTGGTTGCCTGGTTACTCTTCAACCGTAACAAACCCTCGTTGGTAGTATCATGTTCTTCGGTAACACCTGGCTAACGTGCCTGGAGGAGCCGACTGCATGGATCAACTTTAGTTCAATTCAACGCTCGTCACAGCAGTGTCGCTCTCAGGCGAGGAGGTTTTGTTAATTACTTTCCTGCTCAGGAGGAAAAAGTAACTATTGGCCAGTAATTCGATGTATGAACCTCTGAATTGGTTCAGACATTAATGGCATTTAAGCCAACAGCTCTGGGTGGCCAGCGTTTAAATAAACAGCAGTCGAGACAAAGACAGCTTACTGGCAGGACCAGTTTTTTTTTTTTTAAAACCCTTTTCACCATACAGCAGGTCGAACCGGACAGACAGGTAGCCAGATTAGACTCTAACTGACAACTGTTAGACAATCCAAGCCACCAAAGCACCTCTTTGAAGGAAGACAGCTCCCCCGAAGCCTGCGGTCTCTCACTCATCAGCTCAAAGACACATAGGCAGGCAGGCAATCTAAAGCCTGGGCTCCCCTGTCCATTCCCTTATGGACAGCAGCCTCATTAGATTGACTCTGAGTCGCTTTGAGCGAGTAAGTAAGTGAGGCAGAGACCTTCTGAGAGAGAGGGGGGAAAAAAACAACCACCTTTGAGTCAAATGGGAATGACACGCTGCAGAGCTTCAATAAAAACACACAGCAGCATCGAATAATGAGGTAATCACAGCACACATTAGATACAAAATAGGCTAATCACATATGAGCTTTGATGCTGTTTAGCTATGTACTGTACATGGATACAGGCTGTAATACTAGCAGGACATAACATCTATGTTAATGAAAGGATTTTGCTTGAGTTTAATTTTTTTATTTTTTACAGAGTTGCTCAGTCTATGAAAGCTGGCAGAGAGTCTGTAAAGTTGAGGGAGCTTTTTAAATGGTGGTTATTAATCATAAATATTAAAACAGACTGAAAGGTACAGAGCCCATATATTATAATCATTTTATCTGCTAAATGATCCTCATATGGCAAAAATATAGAGGAGTTCATAAACACTTGCAAGATTTATGAAGAAGCAGCTCACCGGTGTTTGACACTCATTCTATTTTTACTTCCTCTGAAGCTGTTATGTTTGCTCGTGAACAGTGACAACAATTCGATTCAGTCATCAACTTCCTGTTTTTTATGAATTGCATAAATAATAAACGTGCAAACAATCCTACAACTTTGAATAAAGTTGCTGTGAGTTGTTTAAACCTGCTACTTTTCTCACTCCCAGCAGTGACTGGCTGTACTGCACTGCTGAGTTGTGCATAAACAGAAAAAGAAGCCAAAACTCGGCTTCCACTTCAACTTTCTGTTGAACCCATGGATTTTCCATATTGCAAAATAACAGGTCAAAAAAAATTACAAACTTAATAGACAATAGTTCAACTTTAGATCACTGCTGTTAGTGATGTTGATTTTCACATAACAGCTGATGAAAATCTGACATTAACGATTAGAATATTACATCAGACTTACAAAATCAGTTTCACAGACGCTGCTTCCGTCTATGAAACTGAATGTCAGGAGTTTGTTTTAAAAAATAAATGACCTACATAACCTTGAGCTTCACTTTGTGGCCTTTTGCAAGTTAGCTGTAGTTAAGAATATTTTCTGGTCTCATATCATTGCAGAGCTCAGTGTTGATGAGGTTTAAAATTAATAACTCTTTGTTTACACTGGAGAAACAGCCAGGACTGTCATGTTTAAAGCTGTATGTTTTGCTCTCCTCGAGATGTGAGCTCCACCTTGGACACACACACACTACTGTTATGTACAAACCATTCATACAAAACTTGTTCCTGTTTGTGTTCCGCTCGATGGATGCTCACAGACTCACTGCTAAAACCTTTATGTTAGAAAAGCATGATTAAACTCTACTGCAAGTAATTTAAATATAATGTTAGCAATAAGAGTGAATTGACATGCTGTGGAAAATAAGTGAACGTAGCTTTGTGCAGCGTGGCATGCTAATGTGGTTCTCCTCTCTGAGGTTATGCTTGTGCAGTAAGCAAACATGAGCAAACATTGGTCTAAGAAAACTATAACAGCATAGAAAAGACAGCAGCAAAATGCCACATCTACTCTTCTAGTATGTATGTACTGCTGTTGTATTTTTTAAGGATAAGATCTAAAAAAACTACTAATAATAATAATAATAATATTGAGCCATATGACATGTCTCCAGGAACAAATAACAAAACACCAGCACACCTAAATCCACTACTGCACTTTTCATTAGAAAGAAAGAAACCGGCAACATTCTGAGCCAAGGTCTTGTTTTTTTTTTTTAAATTAAATGACAAACAAAACAAATGGCTGAATAAAATGAATGGTACCGACCATCAGCCACATTGAGCTTAAAACAATATGTCTGCAAAGAAAAAGGCCAATTGTCTGACTTCTGCTGTCAAATGAGCTGTGATCGGTCAAGTTCTGTGATGCTAAAACAATCTGAACAAGAGTCAATCAGATTTTATTTATTTCTAATATATTAATATTTATTTCTAATATAACCAAAGGCAACACAAAGAGGTGATGCAGATGTTAAAAAAATAAGCTTGTATACAATCAACCATTAAACTCACAAAATTCTAAGCCAGTAGATTATTATAAGCACAAAAAAGTACAACGCATAACAATATAAAAAGTCTGGAATCGCAAAAATATAGATAAAATATAAAGCAATATATAATTTGTTTCTAAATCAAAACAGAGATAAAAAAAGAGATAACATTAAAGGCACTGCGATGAAAAAATGTCTTAGAACAAAAAAAATCTATCTTGGAATGTGAGACTGAAAAAAGTAAAATAAAATGAAACAATCCCTAAATTGCAAAAATAACAAATATTTTTAAAAAAAGTTTTGAAAGATGCATAATTTTTTTCCCCCATATAACATCACCTGCATTTCATGTCTTTTTAGGACATTTAACTATTCTCGTGGTGCAATACCAGTATACTTGTACATTTTTAATGCAATAGCTGCTGCATCTTTATGCCAGTGTCTGCTTATAGGCAATGACGGCTTTCCAGTTGACAGACTGCAAGTCGTGAGGACTGAATACATTAGCAGTGATTAGTCAACTGCTCCTGGGGGGCTTGTGGCTCTGAGCGAGATCAAACAGCAGCTCTGTCCGACTTTTCCACCTCTATAGGTGCAACCCATACCTACCACTCAGTCTACGTTGCAGACTTTCTGCCTGTCGCTTCATTTACTCCTCTTCCCGTTAAAGTTCCTGTTTCCTTATCACAGCATCTCCGTGGCGGCCAGCTGTTGGCCGACCCCTCGTCTATGTGCCGTTTGATACGGGAGCGGAATCTCTAATCTGGGTGTCTGAGCTCAAAGCCACTCCCAGTAAGGTAAACACAGGCAATCCCTCTGTACGTACTCTAACCCTCCAAAAACACCAGCGGCAAACATACGTCGAGACCCAGTTTTTCCACCAACACTGAGCCGTCGCATCAAATCGACACAAAAAAAAAAAATCGTCTGACTGCAAACGAAAAAAACAAAACAAAACAAACAAAAAAATGTCGCACACATGTCACACAGCCTACTTCAAACTAATACAAATGAGCTGCTTTCAACAGCGATTCATTACCATAATGCAGGGGTTGTATGTTGATTTCGTTCTGTTTCCAGTGCCTATGTTTTGCTCTTTAAATACCGATTGCAATTATATGAACTGCCTCTTACTGAATCCTGTGACAACAAGCATCTACACCACTTCAAAGCGCCTTGACAGCACCTTGGAATGGAACAGGCATCTAAAAAAAAATAAAAAATTCTGACGTTTCTCATCAGAGACTAATGACAAGTTATGCAAAGCAGAAAATAAACATTCATTAAACATAAAACAGCATTTTATTTATTTATTTTTTTGAACCAGCCCCCTAACATATACACACTTCTCTCCTCTCTATCGGATTCCAGAGCTGCGAAAGAGACAGATGGTTGCCATAGCAACTATCTTTGCACGCAGCTAGGAATGCATTTCAGTGCAAGAGCGCATCTGTTTCTGTCCGGCCGTGCACAGATCTGGCGCACCCACCTTCCCCATTGTACGGAGAAAAGCCAGAGAGAAGCATGTGTGCTGCAGGCGGGGGGACTGGACAGGACAGGAGAGAGTATTAATAGGCCCAGGTAGCAGGTGGGGAAGGAAAAAGAAGAAGAAGAAGAAAAAAAATGGTGGCTCTTATTTCATCTAAATTCTTGAGCTATATATTTTACTTCATCTAGATGAAAAAAAAATCTTTAAGGGTGAATACAGCTCAAAAGATGCAGAAATAAAATAAAATAAATAAAAAAAACAAACAAGCAATATGGGTAAAATATAAAGCACAAAACCCAACACAAGCACGGATTCCTCGCAACCAGGTGATGGAAGAGGGAGTACTAGATCAGATTAGGGAAATTCACATTCCTGCTAAGCATATTTTCAGATCTTATCTTTGCAATGCCACTTCAGGTGTTTTATAAATAAAAGCACAGGAGCAATCAGTAGCCAGGGCTTTACGTGTCAGTGAACTGATGACGTTCATCATGAGATTAGGCTTTAATCTTTACGCTACTTTGGACAAAGTTACAAATCAACAAGCAAAGTGTTGCAGACATATTGTATGTTCAGACAACAAAGTTTTAGAGAGTTTTTATCTATACTGAAGAATGCATGTGTTTCTTTGGGATAAACTGCATTGCTTCCCCAGGGGGCTGTGCAATATACATCAACATAACTGTTTAAAATTTGAATATTTAATTTTAAGGAATATATAAAAGATGCTTCTGTTAAAGTGCCATGTATTGTACACAATCTTAGCTCTGACATTTCTAAAAGACAGTTGGCATTTCCAAAACCAGCATGACCAATGACAGATGAAACAGAGGAACTTTCTTGGACTTCCATCAGCCTTCCAGTTTTATGTTGGAAGTTTCACTTTCCTGTACTGTAAGAATACACTAACCCTTAGCTGCAATAGCGCTGACGTTTTACAGTGGCTTCAGAGCTTTCAGTTAATGTTATCAAATTTTATGTCTCCACTCATGGAACCCTGTGGCTGGTTAGGATGTTGAAAAGAACTTGTTCCTTTCCACTGTCGCCACATCACTCAGGCAGAGGATCAGAATTTAGATAGACTTTTTAACAATTGGTAGTTTTTGGATAGTCTATTGTCCACTGCATTGCTATATATATATATATATATATATAAAATCAGTGGTCACTTAATTGGGTACATTTGCTAAATTGCCTGCTTACATAAGTAGTGAGTCAGTCCATCACATTGCAGCATTTATATAGACGCATTTAGGCATCTATGCAAACTGCGGGAGCTCAAACCAGAAAGTGGATATAAGTGACTTTAGACTTGACATGGCTGTTGGTGCCAGAGAAATTCAGAAACTGCTCATCTGCTGGGACTTTCAAGCGCAAACATTCTTTTTGGTTTAGAAAGAATGGACAGAGAAAGAGAAAATAGGCAGTTGCGTGGAAGAAAATGCCAAGGTATGTGAAATACTTTTGAACACACAACACTTTGACCCTTTAAACAGACGTGCTACAGCGCAGGAAAGAAAAAAAAAAAGAATAAGAAACTTAGGCTACAATTCAAAGAGGTTAGACAAAATGAAAACACTAAGACAGGGAAATTGTTTTGTTGGTCTGATGAATCTTGATCAGCTGCCACATTCAGATGGTAGAGCCGGGATATGGAGTAAACAACATAAAAACACAAATTCATCCTGTGCGTTAATGGATCAGGCTGCTGCTGGCGGTGGTATTATGATGTGGGGGATTCTTCTCAGCACTTTTGGACCTTACTACCAAGTAAACATCGTCTCAATGCCGCAGCCTGTCTGAAAGTTGTGGCTCATCATATCATTTCCTTTATGAGCACAGGGCTACCTGACGGTTACATTCAGCTGGTTATTGCGTAAGTCACAAAGCTCAGATCACTTCAAACTGGCTTTTTTGAACATGAAAATGAGTTAACTCGTATCCAAACGCCTCCGCAGTCATCAGATCTCAATCCAACAGAGAACATTTGGGATGTGGTGGAACATTATGGATGTGCAGCCAACAAATATGCAGCAACTGCGTGAAGACATTATCTGGATACAGACCAAAACCTCAGAGCAACGTTTCCAGCAACTGAATGATGCGGTTTTAAAAGTAAATGGGGTGTTAAACTGGTACTGCGAAGGTGTACCTAATAAATTGGCAGACGAACGTAATTATAAGGAATCAAATCACGTCAAACTGGTTTCTTGAACATGAAAATGAATTAACTCATCGTTTTATATAGTTTTTTTTTCTTTTGAGATGATTGTTGTTTTAAAGTGTTTCTAGAGGCTGAAGAGAATTTCGAACTGCGCTCAAAGCAAGGCCACTACACGACATAAAAACATACAGGAAGCAGAGGATTTTATTTGTAGTCTGAGGCTGTTCCAGACTGTTAGAGCATAGCTTCTGTCCAACATCATCATGAATGCTTTTCCATCCATTATAAATGATGGATTGCTAGTGGCAAATTTCACAAGCCATCTTGCAAAATATTCACAATATTTATGAGCCCACAAATGTTTTTTTTTTTTTTTGTAGGCCATAAAAATAAATAAATAAATAATAATAATTTTTTTTAAATAATCAGCTGATACCTACACTCCTCCAGGCGACAGTCAATGTCAGAAGCAGCAGCGGCTGCAGCAGAGTGTGGACTGGCAAGCAATCAAGTGTTTAAGTCACTGCCCTGCTGTTACACATGCCAGGGAGGCCTTGTTAAGAGCTCAGACCTCCATCTGTCCACCTGGGAGGTATGAGTACTCACCCTTGAAAAAAAAAAACTCATCCCGACCCTCCCGGCTGCTTTTCAGCTTGAGTTATTACTCCACACACGCAGAGAATTCCTGAATGTAATCAACCGCTTCCTCTGTCGATTGTAGCGCAGAGCACCATTTCATCCCTGATATGTCACATCTTACAGCAGCTCTTGGCAGCTCATAGCTCATATGTCACAGTCTATTTCACAGGAACGATGCAAAATAAAGAGAGGGTCAAGAGTTATACAAGCCATGCGAAAACAAAAATAATGAGGAAAAAAAGAAAAGAAAAAGACTGCAAATCGACACATTTTTCTAGAGGTTTAAAATCAAACTGAAATACGTTCCAGTGTAAATCACATACTTAGAATTCCCCCTGGGCAGAAATTCAGCAGAAGAGGCCAACAGACGGAGAAGGCGGGCAGTGCTCTCTCAACCATTTTTTTCCCTAAATCACACAAGGTAAGCCCCGAGGCCCCCCATTGTTGCTCCACTCACGTATTAAGTCCTGGCCCGAAGTGCTGAGGTCCACAAAGCCAACAGAGGTTGAGCCAACAAGACACGAGAGCGCGGGCCAAAACCGCGAGACGAGAAAGCAGATATATATCAGAGCGCTGTCCTCAAGTAAACTGCTTTAATGTCCGTCCTGATTGAGGAAGGGAGGAGAGCGTCGGGTTTGACAGGGCTGTCTGTGGCAGCGGGGGGTGCATATATGCGTGTGTGTGTGTGTGTGGGGGGGTGGAGGATAGGAAACTGGACCGTCTGCGGGATTAACGAGCAAAAAGCCGGCAGTGAAGTTAACAGAAAACGGCGGCGGCACTCAAATGAGCTCCGAGAAAGCGGCAAGGGAGGATTAAAGAGGCAAAGTGGGAGGAGGCAGCGAGGGCGGGCACAGGCAAAGCTATCTGATTAATGATCTTAGCCATGTTTTCATCTTACAGGATCCAGCAGAAAATCTGTCACACAGATAAGTTTTCCCCTCTCTGTTTTTGTGCCTCTACAGTTGTAGTAGCACAACATGCAGAAACGACAAAATGAGGGATAAGCTGGCCAAAAAAAAAAAAAAAAAAAACTTACCAGGGCAGTATGTGTCCAGGTCTGTATTCTTGGCAGTAGCAGAGGTGTGTGTAGGGGAGCCAAGCTCTGATTGTGGAATGCGAGGGCTCTCCACAAACTTTGCTTTCCGCAGAGGGGCTGGGAGCAGAAAGCACATGCAGACACACACGCAGACACATATACATCCATATAGAGAAGGAGACAACACACACAGACACACACACACGCACGCATTCAATAGGGAGATGGTGGAGGACAAGAAAGAGAGAAGTGACAGGGACAGGACAGAAAGAGGGGGGGAGGGAGACAGAGAGCTTATGAACTTGGAGCAGCACACTGATAAAATGACAACATCCTGCAGGCTTTTCTGTGAAGCTTTGTTTGATAAAGAGTAAACATGGAGCAAGGGCAATCAGGAAACGGGCGCGAGAGAAACCAGCATCACCCTCACATAACATCAGCCCACTGACAAAATCTAAAAATACCTCCATACACCGTGTTCCCTGGCCAACATTAACCTCACAACACAGAGAAACGGTCCAGGAAAGATGCAGGTCTGTAAATGGGTAAAGAGGAGTACGTGTGTTTTGTCCACTGGGTCCACAATCACACCAAGAACGCCAGTGACGTCCGCCGGCGCAAAACTAAAGCGTCGAATGGGAAATTTACAGTAGAAAAAGATGTGGGTGGCGGTTGTGATGTAATCACAAGAAAAATAGCTTCGCTGCAAAGACAGGGTTGTTAGCGGTTGTGTGTAAACATTGAAAACAATGGCAGCCATAATCTCCCGTCAGTGCGTCCTTTTCAGTGTGTGGAGCAACTTTTCAGAGGCGATGTGAAAACCGTGGCCTGTTCTCTTAAACCAAATCAACAAGGACGAGATTTAGAGATGCGCCACAATCTGACGCTTTCCAGCCTGATTATCAGTGACCGGATGGTTGAAAACTCAAACGCCCGATCTTTGTCTGATCGGTGAACTCATCATACCGTGTCAAAACAACTACACTGTTTGGTGTGAGTAAGAAGGATCCCAAAGTAAGCAGTTTACATTGTGGTGCACAAAACGAAGTCAGATGAAACACAAAATATGCGAGAAGCTAATTCAGAGGAAAATATTTTCGACAATATGTCTGCAGCTCATTCAGGCTGCGAGTGGAAGACTCTCAGCAGAAAACGAGGGTTCAACAAGTTCAGCAATGTTGCTGGGTTTAATCAATTTAGGCTTTCAGCTTCCATCATGACACATGTTGGATTTGGTAAATTTGACAAATTATGACAATCTCAAGAGGCTTTAAGGAATATCTGTCGTCTTAATCGCTGCCTTAATCGCTAATATAATATGCTTAAGATCTGCTAACTCTGTAATTATTTTTTATTGTGAAACAGTAAGACCTTGTTTTGGAATCAATGCTATACATGCAACATGATCTCAACCTTTTTCCTAATGTAAGTAATTACTGACTGCTCACAGCAGGAAGACCAGAAAAAAATATATAATATTTTGAATGCTGCGGAAATTGAAATTTCCTAAAAACACCACAAGGAGGTCAAAACATACACCGGTAATTGTCCAATAACATTTCATCAGTCTGTTAAAACTTTTTCAATATGTGTGTCACAAGATCTCTAAGTATTAAAATATCACAGTGCTTCTTATGTGAAGAAAATACATTTCTACAGCGGTATCCAATTGCTGCTAGTGTAAGTTATTGGGGCTAAGTTTGCCTGGAAGAATACTTCACTAGTTTAAAATAATTTGTGTTGCAACATATTGGGCAGCAGACTTAAAAAAAAAAAAGTCAGAAAATGACAATAAAAAAAAAAAGTTGTGAAAAGAGACTATAGACTAAATGCAAAATGTGTTGTGTGGGGGAAAACCATCAATGCACATCACACCAAACAACATCTCCATAGTGACACATCGACGTATTTGGCATAAATAGACTATAGATGCACATTGATGGTATATGGCCCATTAGACCATTAACACTAAATATTTATTACATTTGTGCAAATACACAAAATAGACAATTTTAATGGCTGTAAAATGTAAAATATTTAGACCGACCAAACTTTAACTTGATAATACTGAGATTTATTAAAACAGTTTGCAATCTATGACACTTTCATTCTATTTGTGAAGAAGGAGAAAAGGTCAATTGTGATTCTTTTTCTGGAATTGGGGCCAACCTAGATGGGAGGCTTTTATTTATTTATTTTTTTTAAATTCCAACATTTTCTACTCTCTGTACTCGTGGAGGTTTGAGATGGGTAACAACTGAGCATAATTTACTCTTAATCATCTAATCTGGTTAAACAAGGGTTTTAGGATAGATTATGTACTGTACCCTGCAACTCTTAGCCATCATGGGTGAGTTCACATGTCCAAAGCAATCCGGCGGAGAAGAGCAGCGCTGAACCAGTCAGCAGTGAGCAAAGAGCCACGAGCAGCAACTTAAACATATGTTCAATGAACAATGACTTGAATGAGTTTCTCCACGCTCACAATTGGGTTTCATGTTATGTTTAATGTCAAGATAATGTATCAGCCTGTAGTGAATGGATAGAGAGCCAGGCGTTCTTTATAAATATAAGCCGAATCAGAAGAGACTGATGCACACAGAGTACATGCTCTACAAGAAATAAATATTATTACTGCATGCCGCTATTATTACCGTCATCCTTTCTATTAAAACAAGGCTGCAGACTTCCACTGTCTCGCTGTAAGACATTACAAAATTAGACTTTCCAGATATGTCAGATTTATACTGGGTGACGTTACGAAGAATGTTTCATTTTATCCTAACAAGAGAATTTCCAGGCATAGTAAAAGCTGTGAAGAGGCATGTTTAGACGCAGACGTGCTCTCAAGGAACATCAGCAAAGGTGACAAAACCACAAACCAGGATGCTGGCATAATGATGTTCAACTGGTAAAAAAAAAAATAAAATAAAATCCTGCAACTGTATTCTACTATGAGACCTGTTACATTTAGTTGGGTTTTTTTCAGCTTTTTCTCCTTATGATGTACACTGTCCATGCATAAACATACAAGCAACTCTCTAGTAGTGTATTGGTTCCATTTTTGGTGCAAAAACAGCTTAGACCCATCGGGGCATGGACTAGGCATCTGAGAGCCTGCTATGGTATCCTGTACCAAGATTTTAGAAAGAGATTATTTACAAAAAAAAAATACAAACATGAGAATTAAAAAAAACAAAGATTTCAAAGAAAATACCAACATCACGAGTTAAAATTTAAGAGTTACAGCACTACAAAAGGAGAAAATATGGGGTCATTTAAGTAATCCATGATCACTCAAAAATGTTTGAAATTTGAAAATGCAATAATAAAAAAATATATATATATAAACATTTCTAATTGACAGAAACTTTAAACCATATTGAGATCCTGCAAAAATGATTGTGGCTATTTAGAATATTTGTGGCAAAATAAACATAAATCAAGTTATAGGCCAATACAAAGTTAAGACCAAGATTAGAAACCACTTAGAAATTTGAAGACAGAAACCATCTAAACTAACTTCAATAGAAGAAACATCCCACAGTAAAACTTTAAGACCAAATGAAGAAGTTAAAAATAACGCCTTCTTATAAAAACTTAAACGCTTAGATATCTTGACGAATCTGCAAATTCCCGGCCTTACAAATAAACTCGGCGTCTTCCTGGCCGAGTGAACTCCCCGGATCTATGTGACGAAGCATTCGCTGCCATTCTTGAAGTGTTAATGCTGTGCAGCTATGGACTGCAGAGAAGTCTGTTAATTGACTACATCCAGGAAGTGAGCCAGCACAGATGCCACAGAGAAAGTACAGCTGACAGCCAGAGGAGGAAGAAGAGGGAATCCAGGTTTTTCATGGCCAGATCGACTGCCATCACAGTGACTGTCACTTGAAAAAGGCTCGACTTTTCTGCCTGTCCAACCGATTTACATGCTGATTTCTTTGGCTAGTATCAGAAACGAAGGTGTCAGTTTTAACACCTGTATAAGCTTTCTGTGAAGGTAATTAAATGATGGTTTTGTTCTTTTGTTCAACATGCGTCCTGCCACTCGTCTTCAAAGTTTAAAGCTGTCGAAGGGCTTTATTTTATAAAAAATAAAGCCCTGTTTGTGGTCACATGACTGTGTCCATTTGTCCATTTATTTTGCAGCAAAGTTTCTGTCTTCAGTTTGTGCTACTGGCAATTAAGCAGTTGGACATAAAGTGCAACTGTAGACAGGGAGTGCCACCAAAGCAGCACAAACCTAAGCCAAAAGCTTGCACAGAATACATAAAAAGCATTCAGTGCCTAATGCTGCATATTAAGAACTTTAACTTCTCCGTATTTTGGCTTAAAACCACATTAAAACTTCAGACTTCAACTTTACAAATGTACAATTGTACAAAAAAAAAGTGATGCATGTGGTGTGCCTTCGTCGGATGTCAGATTGTAGCTGGCTTGAATACGAGAATACTTCTTAGACAATGATTTACTTTTTAAAAAAAAACAAAACATGAATGAATTTCTACTACTTTCCAGTCAGAGTATGTGAATGCTTTTTCAAGGCACTGTATTTGCCCTGCGTCATTAATAACCAAAGCAATACTGGTCTGAAGTCTTCTCTTACATTTCACAATATGTTTTAATCAACTTCTAAACGATTAATAACTATTGTTTTCATGTGACACACGCACACCCACACACACACACATGCATGCGCACACAAAAAACCCCAAAAGACAATTGTAAAAAAATTCAAATGCTTCATTTTCAGTTGGAACAGCCAATCTGACACTTTAAAAGACGCTTTTGCCACTCAGGAATATGCATTTTTGTGAGCAGCAGATTACCATGTCCTTTGTTTGCCGTGTCTCTGATCTCACCTCTACAAAGAAGAAACTCGGTCTCTACTCTATTGGAGTAAATCCTCCCTCTATCACTGGCTCCAGGGGAGTAAATCCCATGGACTCCTCTCCGGCAGCTCCGTCGTCAGCTTGTGCCAGGTTGAGGAAGGGTGACAGTGTGATGGATGGCAGCAGGCAAATCCACTCCTCTAATGAGCTTATGAATAAATATATCTTGTCTTGCATGTGCAGATCCACGTGGCCGTGAAATGGATATTTGTTACGCGCCGTGCATGCGAGGGTGGGAATATGAATATGCATGTGACATGTATGCAAGTGCACATGTGAGCTTATGATAAGAAATGGTGCAGAAAAAAAACAACAACAAAAAAAAAACCTGTCACAACAAAACACTGTGTGAAATGTTTCAAAGTTGACATCTATTCCCGAGACTATTACCTTTTGATTAAGTGTTCCACAGAAAATAAATCAAAATCAGTGTTCTTGAGTACAACAGTCGAGTCATGTCTTCGATAACTGGATCACGAGCTCTGAATAAGAACAAGAACAAGCTAAAGCATGCGACGCACATTTCCTCGCTGCTTCTGGAAATATTCTAATGCGCAGGAGTCCTTCTACAGCGATAAATTACCATTTCTGCCACCGTCTCCATTACATACGACCACTCAGACAAAAACGCCGGCGCCTACACACGCATGCATTAACATACACACAGCGATGATGTGGGTGAGGACATACATCGGATCGCTGTCTGCAAACCCAAGCAGAGCTCTGCAGAAACCCAACACGCGGCTCCCGTCTCTATGGCAACAGCAGAGAACAGGGAAAAAAAAAACAACAAAAAAAAACAGGGGGGTGGGGTGGGAGAGTTGTCCACCTCTCGAAGGTGGTGGTAACGCATGGAGAGGCCAACTTCATCAACACTAAAAGCCTGCGATGTATTTTGCTCAAATGTAATCAGAGAAGCTCTTTGTCTTGATTGATCTTAGTCAATTTACAGGAGCAGTTCTTCCTGTTTCCAACTCAATTCAACTAGCTTGGCTTTTAAGGACTTAAGTGACCAAGGTTCTGCACCTTTTATGTTCGAGCCAGTCTGCTGCTATCCAGCAGATCTGACAACGTTTCTTTACATTATAAGTTGCATTTAAGCCTGCTTGATTAAAAACATTATTTTGCGAGTTTTGATGAAAGTGAAACAAAACATATCACTCTTCTATCTATGTGGAAAAAGTCAAGCTTATGCTAATGTTGCAAACATGTCTCTGCACATTTTCCTCGTCAAAATGTCACACCGTTCCAGGAGCAGGCTTTCGTATTCCTACTCCTGACTTCACAACTCGTTACTCTTTACTAGTCGAAAGCTTGGAATGATGCGTTGACATCATGAGGTTTTTCCACACCAGCAGCCTGACGATGGTATTGATTACAATTAGTCAGCATTTTCCTGATGTTTTTCGCTTCCGCCCTCCATTATGCTGTCCAGCATCGTCTGTTATAGGCATTTGTAAAAATAAAACAAATACATGAGGTTACGGCTAACATATTTTAGCCGTAATTTGCACCGCAAAAGAGACCCAATCAGTGCAATATGTTGTGCAGCTCTGGTTGCCAATTCTGAAGTAAGAAATTATATCATGTTTATTACTTAAAAGAGGTATTCCGTGTTAATTTTATGCACAAGGCAAAAAAAAAAAAAACAAAAAAAAAAACTAACTCATGATAGACTCAGTTACATTTCACGTCGACCTAAAAATCATGCTGTGGTACACTGCTGCCCAATTGGAGAAATATTCTTTACATGTAAAAAATAAAATTTTAGCATATTAGTATTTTGTGACACTAGTACTCTAGGGATTGACTTATAGTCAGAAGCAAAACAAAAAAAAAAAAATGGTTTAATATTGCTCCTAGGGAAATTTGTCCGAAATCATCTGAAAACTACATTTCTTGTAAACAGAGCTAAAATAATAATTGATACATGATATAGGTAAAATTAAGTTTAATAATCAAGCTTTCTCATTCATTTGGCATCAGTTGTAAGCAAGAGTAAGTGCTGGTTTCCATTTAAAGAATGCTGGCAGTTGCACTGTGATATTTTTCTTCAAGGTTGCTACACTATGAGAATTCACCTTGGGCTCTTACACTGATGTGTCTTCTGTAGCCAATCAGAAGTATCGTCTGAAAGCGTTGATGATGAAGAGGATGTTCCAAGATGTTCAGAAAACTCCTAGCATAGTTAACAGATGAAAACAAAGAGTGGAAAAATACAGAGGGAGATGGAAAAAAAAAAAGCTGCTATTTGTGGTTGGATTGTGTAAGGAGGGAAAACATCCAAGGTACACAAAAGGTCGGACAACAGGCATATTTACTTTTGGAAAGGCTTTTGTGATGTTAAATGTTGTGTAGCAGAAAAAAATTAAGAGAACACAAGGAGAGGAAGGAAGGGTTACCAGAAATCTGCTCATACTGTGCAAAACAGAGCTGAAATAGGCGTGGGCATTGAGAAGGTGACTTAAATTGACATAAACAATCCCAAAACGGATGGGAGAAGCAGTGACACAAACAAGTACATATCTTACTAATTATAGACCAATAACATGAAAAATAACAACCAACCATAAAGAGAGGTCACTATACAAATAACACATTTTTACTTTGCTTTTTCCAAGTCATTTGACACTGTATCTGTTTGAACCAGAAGCGGGAGGGCTTGTAATCACAACAGGATGAGAACTGGAGTACTTGAGATTTGATCAGTTAGCCAGTCCTTAGATCTGACCCAGAGACTTGATCCCCGTGTGCTCATCAGTAATCCGGCTCAGAGACCACATATGATTTTGTGTGCAATCCGTGTCGACTTGTCAAGCAACAAACAATGCAGACCAGATGTTGCCGTGGCACACAGCAGCCGCTGACAGCGAGCGCAGACCAGACTGCACGTCCATTAGACAAGATGCCTCTTCCTCCTATTTTATGCATGTGTGCGTGTGAGTGTGTCTGAGCGCGAGGCTGTCTGCACACGTGCACATGCGGATCCATTATTACAGCCTAGGGAGGATTAGCAGAGCAAGGTGAGGCGCAGCCAGAATTTTAAGAGGGCTACGGAAGGGGTATGATTTCTAAGAACTCTTATTAAGAGAGCTCTCCCGAACACAAAAAAAAAAGCTGCTAATTCACCTTTTTCACGTAGTCCTTAGCCGGGCCTGGATTAGAGCCGTGGCAGAAAAACAAAGCGATCCTAAAGGTATTTCTGATCCAAGAAGCAGTTTAGAATCATAAACACTTTATTTACATAAAGTAAATATTTAGAAATAGACCAGCTTTCTGAGGAAAAAAAAAACAGATAAATTGCATTTTCTTTACACATATGAGAGACAGATGATCTCCCATCACAGTTTGACATGTTACAAACTCAACCTTTATTACGTTTTGTTGGGATTTGGACCAATACAAATGTGTGCGGAATTGCGAAGTGAAATAAAAGGGATAAATATTTTTGCCTGATTTTCCGACTCGATGCAGAGCTCCGTTTGGAGGAAAACTAACTCCATATATCAAACTAAACACTCCACCCCCAAAGTAATGGCAGTATCACACTCGGGACAGGCATTTGTCCAGCAGGGTTTAGAGGATCTCCTCAGGTTGATGGATGGATGGATGGATGGAACCAAATACAGGGAAATGCAGGAAAAAAAGCGGCCAGAAGCTGAGGATGTGTCTGTTTTCTGGATTTTATAGTAGGCATTTTAGGTATTAATAAAATGTAGGTATTAATAAAATGATTAACAACCTCTGCCTTTTTCTGATGTTTAAACATAAACCTTCATCTTGGCATTGTTTTTATTAAAATATTTTGATACATCTTATGTTGCACAGATTCTCTTTGTACTCATTTCTTTTTTTTTTTTTGGTTTAGTTTCGTCTATATTCCAGTAACGTCCCTACTGCGGGCTTTCTAAGCATCTGTCCAGTCTCGTTTGCGAACGCTTCATCTGCGACGCGGCGTGACCTCCTGACTCAGCTGTAAAAGCACAGCGGCTATTGTCGACGCAGAGCGTTTCTGACGCTGTTAACTTTCCTTCCTTATGGATTCCCTCCGTCAGCGCGGATGGGGCTGACGCACAAGAGTGACCGTGAACGTTCCCTCTCGAAGCCCCTCGACGAGAAAACTCTCGAACGCGGCTGCGAGCTGTAAAGTTACCCGTGAAATCGCTTTAGGAGAGTATCATAATTGGCGAGGACGCCACTTGATAAGGTGGTCTAATAATAGCTGCGCTGCTGTGACCTTTTTTCCAGCTGGAGTTCACCCCCTTGAGGAGATATTTATAACCTCCCCACTAGAGAACTCCACCCTTTGTCATTGAGAAAATTAGCATGAGCAGGATGTTTAGTTCAGCCCGATGTTATTTAATTAAGAACTTCCTTAAAACAAAAAACAAAAAAACCAAAACGGCAAACAGAGACGCGCTTTGCCGATACTGGCTTTTGATTTCCAGCTGCTCTGATTAAGGAGGCTTTTGATAATCTGTACAACAAAAAACAAAACAAAACAAAACAAACAAAAAAAAAGCATCAGAGGCCATGAAAAATCTTCAATGTCTGATAAAAACTAATCATCTGCTGCCGCCGTGAAACCCTTTGGACCATGATGCCAACAGACGCCTCAAAGCAGACCCCGCAGTGACCGAGTAAATACGTTAACGACGGACAGACGAGAGGCGAATGTTAACGCTGAGGACGGTGTCATCGTGGTGAAATGGCCTGCAATTGATTGGATTTACATGGAAACACAACATTATGAGACCGTATCTCGCAGCCAGGGAAACGTTTGCTCAGCTCCCCACCAGCAGGATTCGCAGAAAGCACTGAGGTGGTATATGTAACCCACTGCTCTGTTTTGTAAGCAAATTCTTATCATTGCTAATAATAGCACACTGCGGGTTTCTCTTCTCCACTCCACGGTCTTTTCATGTTCCCAGAAGGAAAAGCTAAATACCCAGAAAAAAAAATATTTAGGCAAAAAAAAAGAAAGAAAAAAAAAAAGAAATCCCTTCAGGGAAAGTTATTCAAGTATTCAAATTAAAAACACACAGAATAAATGACAATTTTAAATGAGATGTTAGTGTATGTAAAATTTCTGTGGCGATCTGAAGAAATAACTGAGCCTGAATTAATGTTGGTTGTGTTGATAAAATAAAGAACTAGGCATTTTTATATTCGTTATATTAAAATCAGAAATGTCAATAAATATCATTGTGAGTTTACCTAAGACTTAATAGAATAATGATAAAGAAAAAAAATCTAAAAAGATAAATACAATCATAAGAGCATTATCCCAACCTTAAAGCATGCAAGTGTAAACATCATGTTAAAGGATGCTTTTCTGCAAAGGGGACAGAATGATCACAATATATTGAAGAGAGGACGGATGAAACCATGTATGATGAGATTTTGTAATAACAACCTCCTTCCCTCAGTAAGAGTACGAAAGATGGATCATGGCCGAATATTCTAGCATCACAATGACCCAAAACAAACTTTCAAGGTAAAGCAGAAAAAAACCTTTTATTGTATTTTACGGTCCTGGAGTGGCCTAGCCGTTCCACCGACCTGAACATGAAGGAAAATGTGTAGGAAGTTGAAACTTCGCGTTGCCCGGCAACAGCCCTGAAACATGAATGATCTGAAGAAGACCTGCATGGCGGAGAGGGACGAAATCTCTGCTGTCTTCAAACCCAGTAAGGAACTACAAGACATGTCTGAACTCTCTAATTGTGAGCAAAGTTTGTAGAAAAACTACAACAGTTATTTGAAATACTTTTTTGATACAATAAAATACAAAATACTTTTAAAAGTCATACAAATGTGCTCCCTCCCCCCAGTGTATTATAAGCCTGGCGGGCCACCTCTTTGGTCTTGCAAAACAACTGTGGCAGAAAACTAGCGCTGAAAATACCACCTCCATGGTAGAACATGGAGCGGCTTTATTATCATGCAATGGAGACGCTTGGGACAGTGAAGCCGGAATCAAATATATGAATAACAAAAGCAGAATGGTTGGAGGTTGCAAAAGGTTTAACCCTCCAGTAGGACAACAACCTAAAACATACAGCATCTCTAAACTAATGATTCCAAATAATAAAAAAAAGAGCATTTCTGTCTGTCTGCAAAAGTAATTTAAAGGATTTTCATTAGTGTTATTAAACTCAAGAGTAGGAGTGACTGAAAGGCTACGACACATGGCTCGTATGCAACTTAATTAAATTCCCCTCCTAACGTTTCACAGTCGGTAACAAAGTGATGTATTTGGGGCGGGGGGGTAGGTGCGACAGTAGTGCTGTCAACGCCTGATATATGACCAGGCTGTCAGGCAAAGTGAGACAGTGTCCACCCGCCTATGACGACCGCTTCTGTAATCAACACTGCAATCAAGCGCTAAAGCCGGTCAGAAGCTGCATCAGGAATCTGAAAGCCACACAGGCGCAGTGTAACACTCCAATTCAAAAAACATCATACAGCGAAAATTTGACATTAACCTTCTGTCTGTCTTTGATTTGTCAAGACTAGTCTTTGGCTATTGATACTTTTATTTGACACAAGCTCAGAGGACGACACGGGGAAGATATTGAGCAATTACAGGAATCAATATGAACCTGACTTGCTGTCGAGGATGCGTGGCTTTTAAACTCACAGAAGCGGGTGTGAATTGGGACAGCGACTGTTCAAAGCTGTTCAAATTGTCACACGAATAAATACGACATGAAGGGCACTGACTATAGCCTACATGGGACTTAAAATGTACAAAAGAAAGTAACTATGGGGGGAAAAAAACGTAATTAGCAAGACAGTATAGCCTCAGCACTTTAACTTTTTAGGAGTTTGTTTAAGCTAGGAGACCACAACGAGGAGTGTAACATCAGATTTCACACCTGTAATTGAGTTGAGGGCTTTCCAAAAACTTAATGTTTTAATCATTCATACCAAAACCAGGCCTGGTGTGTCTGGGATCATTCGTCTGTTAGAACATTCAGTCGGTTCCAAGTTTTGTTTTTTTTTCCCCCTTATTAAATCTTTCATTGGGAAAGCATATGGAATATTACATTAGTATGAATATTTACATTGCTTTCACATTTGTTGACGTTAAGTTTCAAAAACATTGGGAATTGGGGTTGTGGGGGATGTAGAAAGTATCTCTCTGCACTTTTAGAGAGAAATACAGCTTTTCCCATTGCATAATCTCTGGTACAACATTTATCCAATATTCAGTTGGTGGTTCAGGGTGGAGCCGTCTCCTCTCGAGGAACCTTTTCACTGAAAGTTTTCCGCCATCAGAGTTATGTCCATGTTATATCAAAGCTGCTGATTTGAGGTGAAGCTAAGAATTAGGAGGTTGTCTTGCAGCTTTGTTATTCCATCTAGTTTGTGCAATGCACCAGTCGTTCTGACAGCAAAACAACCCGACTCTCTGATGCCGTCTTAACGTGATTCTGATCATTGCAGACACAAACAGTTCAATGTTTGTCTCATCTTTGTTCCTAATCATAGTTTTGAAATCTCGTTAACTTATTACAAGCTAGACATTAGAAAAACTAAATGTTTCGTTGGAAAAATGTACACAACGAGCCAACGTATCCGTGGGGAGTTTACTGTTTCAAGACGTAATATTTTAATGGATTGTGCACTTAAAGTGGCAAATAAATCAATGGATGAGACAATGCTGACTCTGTCCATCAATGATATTGAACCACCACAAAGCAATACTGGATCTGAGAGCAGATGCTGTCCGTGTCCCGGCGTGGCTCCGTCGGGCTCAACCACTCCACGAGGAATCCTAATGCGAGGAAAACCTTCACCCACCACTGACTCAATAAACATGGCTTTTTAGCAGCGCTCATTTTAATATTCCTAGCATCATTGCCTTCTGTGTTTTGAATGACAGCTGACAAAGTAAGCTCATCAAAGCCCCTCTCCAGGTGGCGGTACTAAGTGGTGTGAAAACCGGCTGAAGGCGCCTCATCAAAAGGCATTCACCTGAGACCGGCAATAGCAGCTGCTGATGAGGTGTTTTTCTGGCAGACAGTGTTATTGAGACATTCTGTTCTGTTCACAGATGAGCTAACAGCCCCCCGGGACCAGGCAGGGAGGCAGGGATGCCTGCAGCACCGGAGCTAGAAGGAGGAACCGCGTCCCAGCATAACGACAGGGGTGACTCCGGTGTGCCACAACAAGCTGCTGCTGACTGCGGAGCGACGCGGAGGAAACAACTCCCCACCAACTTCAACGCGTTTACGCAACCATATGCTACAAACGACGCTGCTCTCTAGAAGGAAAAGTGAGACGCACATCAGTAGGAGCAAGCACCATTAGCCGCCCACAGCTTGTGCTTAGACACACACACACACACACACACACACACACACACACACGCGCTTCAACAGACATATACATACATACGCAAGCTGAAAGACAATTGAATGCTCACCCACGCTGACGCATGAAGCAGACCAGCTCGCCACGAGAAAAAAACCCACTTACATTATCACACTCTGGTTGATTCACAGGCCCTCGAGCCCACACTGTGATTAGTTCAGCCCTTTGACAGATGCATCAATTCACGGAGCAAAATTACTTTTCTTACTCTCCCTCCTATTAGCCCCATGTCTGCGCAAGCGCCACTCGAACCGGCGGTCGGCACAGATGCTCCAGCTGTGAGCTAAGACAGCAGACAGACTCTGGCTGAGCAAAGGTGGAGCAGCAGGTGAAAGAGGGGCTGGTGGACAGGGAGGGAGGAGAGAAGGGAGGGCAGGGAGAGAGGGCTGGTGGTGGTGGAGGAGGGGGGGGTTTGCAGGGACATATGGAGGAATGAATCAAGCGGCGGAGGGTGTGGCCGGGCTCACCATTTTCAAACCAGACCTCGCATTCCTGAAGGCTCGAGTACGGTACCAGGTCCCCTCCTTCCAGCGGCACGAGCAGTCCTTCCTCCCCGAGCGATGACCAGTTCATCAAAAACAGGGAGGGGAGAAATGATGGAAGAGATCAGAAGGAGGAAAAAAAAAAAAGGCAGCTGCTGCGAGGCAGCGTGGAGGATGAGCAGAAGGGGGAGAGGAGGCTCTCCCTCTTGCTTCCACTTGTCTCCCCTCTGAAGAAATCTCCACAGGTTTCAGTGGCGATGCTGCCCGCTCAAGCTCAGGCGCAGGAAATGATACGGAGCCGGGCAGCTTTGGCAGTGACGGGAGGAGCGAGAGGAGGAGGAGGAGAAGGAGGAGGAGGGAAGGAAGAAAGGATGAGGAGAAAGGAAAAGTGCAGCAGTCACCGTGCCACTGGGGAAAGAGGGAGGCATGGAGATGACAACTCCGCTAGTGGAGCATGTACCAAAGCTGTCAAGTGACAAAAGAAATCTTCACCACAGCTAAACAAATCTGAGGTAAAAAAAAAAAGAAAAAGAGAGAAAAAACAACAAGTGAAATTTCCTGCGTTTTTAGAGAAAGGTGAGCTCCCCGTTTGGCTGTGTGACTGCATTAGCGCTCACTGTGTTATGTATGGATGTGAGAGGTGCACTCTCTCTACAGGAGCAAGGAGCCCAGGTCTCCAGCAGATGAATGGTGCAGTGCTGCTGTTCTCATAGCAACCACCGAGCAAAAAAGGAGGGGGAGGAGAAGGGTGGGTGCTGAGGCAGGACAGAAAATGGCATAAAAAAAGGGGGAGGGCATTATTAAAGGGACACGGTTTTCTTGTTCAGGAACGGAGCTTTGGGGACAGATCGGATCAGGAGCAGGAAAAAAACAAAACAAAACAAAACAAAACAAAAAAACAAGAAGGAAGGATTTCAATACACTCACTCAAGCTTCCTCTTGGGCTCCAACATCTTGTCTGTCCTTGTTTCACCCTTGAAAGTCTATTTGCACAGCTGCAGCCATGTTTTATGGCTACTTAGAGGTTCAAATCTTCTGGGGGTGGCCACTTTTATTGAGCACTGCCCTCGCTTTTGTTGAACTTAACACCGGTAAGGCTGTGAGGCTGCAGGTCTGTTTTATTAATCTCCTTTAGTGACAGTTATTCCCCCAGAGTGACATCTCCAGAACCCTGAAAATGTTACCAACGAGCCTTAAAGAGGTGCCGCAGCTAAAGGTCAAGCTCCAACAATGTGCCACTAATTAAATACAATGTAACTGAGACACAGGAGCACGTGAGGTACACAGTATGCAACCGATTTCACCAGGACAGGCATCTTCAACTTAACTATTAGAAAAAAATGTAAATTGAGAAATCAGCAATATCAATCAGTCAGATCAGGTGGTTTGAGCTGAAGTGCATAGACAAAATGTTTTCATATTTCATTATTTTATGCTCAGCTTAAATAACTGGCTAATGAATAAAAATATATGTTTTCAAATGTTTGACGTTGATTTGTTTATACTTTAACAAACAACTCGCAGCTGAAACGAACAGATGTTCCAAGTATGGCTGGATTCATAATTTCATCACTTGTGCTGTAAATCTAAAACAAACAAGTCTGTTGTGCCTTTTAGATAAATCAAAAGGTCCTTCAATACTTTAAAGACAGTAAAAAAAAAAAAAAAAGTGATATTTGCATTTCAGGACATTTCATCTCTCAACTGTTCAGACCGTCTAGTGTCTACAGCATAAGTAGTAGCGGTTTTATACAGCTACTCCTGAGGGCATCCTACTTAGATTTCACTCCTCTTTCCTCTTAACCTTGCGACAATGGAGCCGCAAATGTCACATTTTCTTTCAGCGGAACAAATGACTCTACAGCGGCAGTCACTGTCAAAAGAGGGAAATAATGTCAATAATTGAAGAGCGATTTTCTCGAGGTGCGGCGCTGGCCTAAGGAGGCGTGGAGATGGAGATGTCAAAAATGTCAATGTTCATTGCACACAAATGTCGCAGAGGACACAAATGCCTCCTAAAACACGAGACTGGCCAGGGACGCAGGGAGAGGGAGCGAGGTGTCCCGGATGTCAGGGTTTGTGTCAAAAATACACTGTGTGGGGAAAAAAAAGCATAACATCCTCTGACATAGTATACTGCTGGATGGATTTAGATTTAGATAGTATTCAGAATAAGAGACAGTCAGAACAACGATACAGAGACTTTTGCACATTTAGAGTCATATTCAGTCATATTATATTCAATGTCAGTACAAAATGTTTTGACCTGTACTTACCTGTACTTACGGAAACGGTTTCAAATTATATCTAATTGAGCGGTGAAATATATGTATACATTTCAACATTGCAGGACTTTTTTTTTATTTTTAAAAGGTAAAAAGGGTTGACTCTCTAAATGAAACCCGCTTCTTAGAGAACATAATACTCATGGTTCCCAACTCCATAAGCATGGTTATGTGACTCATCAAGATATCATCAGTTCTTAGCAGTCACTTTACACACCGACCAAGGTTCAGGCCTTTTGCTCTTGTTGTTTATCCTTTGCAAAGACACAACAGATGCTGAACTCCAGACACAATCCTATAGATGCTTCCTCTATGCACAGAAGTGCATTTTAATCATCAAGCCCAATGCTGGAATGAATGACCTATTTTTAGTCTTCGTAATTTGACTCAAGTAGAGTTTAAGTTTCTTTTACCATGACAGGTATTTGTATTTTTGTTTTAACCTTGCTTTTAAATATATATATTTTTTTCTTGTTCTTGTTGTTATCTTGCTGTATTTCATTGAATTGTACAGCACTTTGGTCGACATCTGTTGTTTTAATGTGCTATAAAAATAAATTGACATTAATTAGAGGGGGAAACAAGGACCTAGGAGCCACAGAGCAAACACAAAGCTTTGCGTGCGCTCTACAAACATGTGAAACCATTGTACTAAAAGCCAAGAAAGCAGTTAAACCTTCTACTCCCGACTACATTAGGTGGAAACATCTATCAAGACGGCTGGACAAGGGTCACTGTGGCTTAGAAGCAAGCGAGCCGAGTGATACGCGGCCAGACGATTCTCAAACACCACAGAGACAATTTCATCTCCAGCTACGTTGTGCAAGTCTACCTCTTATCCACACGTTCAGTCCATGTTTGTGTGTATAAAAGGGGGGTGTAACTACGTTGCAGTAATGTAACCATCAAAACATTCTGCAGAGGGAACGCTCTTACACCGCAAAAAAAAAATATATAAAAAAAATAAAAATAAAAAAAATCTGTTTGCAGTTAGTTTTCCCACAACATACGATTTGGCCTTTCAAGTCACTTTGAATTAATCCACACAGACGAAATGGAAGTTAAAATAATTGTACAATTGAAACTACAGCTGCAGCTTTGAAACTCTAGTTCATTTGGCTCAGACATAATGAAAGAGAAACAGGCAGAGCTGAAGCTAATCATTGCATATAGAAACACAGGAGGAACATCTAGAGAGCCATTTTTGATTAAAACGATTTTCAGCCGTTTTGTGCTGATGGAAGACAAAAATCTACTGCAAAAGGAAGTATCTTTATTAACTGTTACTTCACAAACAACTATAATCAAAGGAATTTTTGTGTGAAAAAAAACAACAACTTATTTGTACTGAAAAACAATGGAAAAGCTGATTTATGCACTAATACGCTAGAAACATAGATCTTTAACTATTTATGAAGATAAAAGGCTTGTTTACGCGTTATTTTTTTTTATCTGCACACATTAAAATAAGTCTTTAAAAAGATTTTAGAGCAAACTTTTCTGTCATCTCCCTTTGGGAAATCCAAAATAGCACCAATTAAAGCTACTGACTCAAAGATGCAGCATTCATCAGAAGTAGATAATTTACCCTAGTTCACTGTTCTGCAGGACCACCCACATAGTGATCAGATCTGACTCAGCAGTACTGTACACTGTGCTCTGTTAATCCTGACCCTTCTGACGAATATTTGGATGCCCACATCAGTGAACACCAGGTTCTTACCACAGTAAATATTACTCTGTGACTCAGACGAGATAGAAATTTAAAACACAGACTTTAAATTTCCAACACACAACGGACAAAACTGCGAATTAAAAGTGTAAGAAATATCGATCATAGCTTTGGTCTGGTTCTAAAGAATCACTTTTATATGAAAATCCATGGGGAGACTGTAATTGTATTGATTGCAACCATTAATTAGAGAGGAGCAGTGTAATCTGCAGATAGACGTAGAAATAATTCCCTTTAAATGTTTGAGAGTGGAACAGAGCCAATCAATCATCTGGGGTGATAATCTCTGGTGAGCCCGACACTTGACTGCGAACAAATAAGTAATCAGTGATTACAGCTCATAACAATCAGGCGGTGAGATATCACTGCGAGAACAAGGCACTCATTTATATTAGACAACACTGGATAAAAAAAATAAAAATAAAAAAAAAAAAATCATTAAGAACCGGCATAATATGAAACATACAACAATGCAAACGTGTATGTATTGCATAGGAAAACATACAGGAAATGCATCGTCTCCAATTCATTTTATCAGCAGATCTTTGGAAACAATTAAAAAAAGTGTAGCCACTGCACAGTCCATACAGGTTTCCAATAGTTGCTAACTTACTTAATATCTTCCAGACAGCATGAAATTATATTATGGCTACATAGAGTGTGATTATAGTTCTTCACAGATGATTCACTATTACAACTTTTAGAGTCTTCTGTGGTGGAAAAAAAAAATAAAAAATTCCATTACTATAACCCATAATACCCAGTGCAAACCAAGAACACTCATTTCCCTTCTTGCCAGTGGCTTTGAAGAGATGTGCTGTTGTTTTAATGCGAGAAAAATACATTGTGTCAATGTTTTCAACCACAATTAACGTATTTCCATATAAAGAGCCAGATTTTTTTTATAAGACTCATCTCGGTTTTGAAAAACATTTCCAGTGGTCTTTTTGGGCCTTTAACTGCTTTGGATCTAGTTTTCTGTCTTTGTGCCCAACAATGGCAACACATCGTTCTCCGCGCAACTGAAACCAGAAATGTATACATATACATAATTAGTGCTGTAAACAATAAGTTTAAATAATAACAGCAGTATAACAAGCATATTCTCATGAGAATATAAGTATTTTAGCAATATGTTTGGTTGTATTTGTTTTAAAGTGAGGCTTTTATTTCAGTTGTATTATAACTGTGGACGTTTTTCCACAAGCTAGAGACTTTAAGGGGCTCTTTGCCTGATCCCCTTTATGAACCCTCCAGGAAACAGGCAAAACGCAAAGATTAGAGTGGGATCAATTACCCGTAAAATAGCAAAGAAAGGGAAGAAGTACTACTAATGTCATCCTGATCATTCAGACTGGGGCATGGAGTGCTTCTGATTGGTCAAGTGATCTCACCACCTTATTTCTCACTAGGTTGTCTCACTTTTAGTCTCAGCAGCCGCTGCTAAAATCTGTTAACCTCAAGCTGAGCCACAGGAACAGTTGTTGCTGAAAATAAACACAGCATTAAAATGCTGTTATTCGTGATCGCTCTGGACGCTACGGTGAGGGCGCAGTGAATAATCTGCCGTCTCTGACCGTCTCGCAGCTCTGGGATATAAACAAAACTGTGACACGACTGGATTTTTCAGAGAGGCCGACTTCTGTATTTTAGATTAATGCGCTGCACTGACAACCGAAGCAAGATGCTTACTGCAGAGGGAGTGAGCAGGAAAGACTACGACAATATCAACTTCTGTCATGACTAGTATGATGAATATAATCCTTAAAAACGTAAAATTTTTATTATGATAACTCCAAAAGGAAGACGTGATGACTCCAAAAGCAACATAAAATGCCAGTTTAGAACTTTCAAATGCTCTCAGAGACAAAGGTATTCATTTTTGAAGACATGTTGTGTGGGGTCATCCTAAATTTTAAGGGATTACCTTTGAAACCTGCAAGATGAAGTATGTCATCCCAAATATGAAATACGTGGGTGGTAGCAACATGATGTAAGGGTGTTTGAAGAGAGGGGATTAGAGAAATTCACAGATTAGATGCAAATACAAGCAAAGAGACAATTTAGAGGTCACTCGAAAAGTTAAGGTTTAGACACAAATAGGTCTTTTAAACCCTATAAAATTTTAAGAGACGACAAGAAGCAACGTGGCCTATGAAAGCCTGACTCAGTAAACCCAGGTTTGTTGAGAAGAAGGGGCAAAAAGTCCAGTAAAGAGTTGTGAGTGGCTTGTGAAATAAAACCTGAAAAGTCATACAGTTTAAAATAGAGGTATGTAAATTGTTGACTCTGTGGAAAGTATTGAAAAATATCTTTTACTTTTCAGAGATTTAGCAAACAGACATAATTCAGATTCTTTTAATCCTAAAAAGGGTACGATCTTCAGAATGTGGGCTTTTTTTTTTTTACCTATGGTACTTAAAACAGGAACAGTTGTTGCTGAAAATAAACACAGCATTAAAATGCTGTTATTCGTGATC
>NW_006799946.1:3063278-3128299 GCF_000485575.1 Poecilia formosa
CTTGAATAGTATGTCCTCAACAGTCCACCGCTCTGCTTCCCTGCAGCCAATCAGGAGCTGCGTAGAGAAGAAGTCACTGACGGGCTGCGGTGTGTTGGGAGAGCCACTGTGGACGATCAACGTGCGGCATTTTTTAAGTGACTTTCTTTAATTTAACAAAAAATACTGATGTTACAAAAACATCAGTATAGCAGTCTCAAAAAGTTTAAGGCTGCTTGAATCTTAAAACTTTTAGTTCCAGGCAGCTAGATTTTCTAGTGATATTCTGATTGTAGCAAACGCCGCCCACAGAAGGAGACATTTTGACTTATCGTTATACGTGAACACGGCGTCATCTTCGACATTCTGCTGTCATGCAGAGCATGGAAGCGTAAAGACCTTGACGGGGTTTTATAAGCTTCCAGCTGGAGTCTGGAGTCCCTCTGAGTCACCCACACAGACTATGTTTGTTTTCTGATTGAGAGAGCGAGACAGTTGAATCATTTCATTATTTTTTGTTGCTTTAATTATTAATATTGATTTAAGGCTTTCAGATGTTGATAAAGCTACAATAAGACTTTTCAACTCTAAGGTGTTTTAATGTTGAGAGCTTGAGGACCTTAGAGGATCTGCTGTTCGACAATCGCAACTCATTTGGACAACAACAGATTAGAAAAAGTACAGCCTAGACCGATCAGCCTCGATTGTCGCTGCTATATTCAATTTGTAGAGTCAGAATCTAATGCATCCTGCCTTGTGTCAATCGTTTAGGCTGTTGGTGGCAGTATAATGATGTGGGGCACACCTTGGTCCCTTTGCAGCCAGTTAGGCATCATTTCATCCCTTCAGTCCAACCAGGTGTTCCTACTGACCATGCACCTCCCCTTATGTCCACAGTGTACCATATGGCTACTTCCAGTAGGATAATGCACCATTTCACAAAAACTCAAAACATTTCAAAGCTTTTACGAAAATAAAAACGAGTTCACTGTACTCCAACAGCCTCCACAGTCAACAGATCTCAATCCAATAGAGCAACTTTTGGATGTGGTGGAACAGGAGGATGTAATGTGGAGTTCAGCCGAAAAATGTCCAGTTTTCACACTAATATGAAGCAACATTTTTTTTTAGAAATGTCTATAATACCTTTGTGAATCTATACCAAAAAGAATAAAGCTGAAAGAGGTTTCTAATTAATTACCAGAAAAGTGTACCTAGTAAAGTGGCCAGTGATTGTGACACATACTCAAATGTTCCATAGAAAGAATTTCCACAAAATAAACAAGCTTTATGCTGTTTACAAGCATAAATCTACTTGGTATTATCTGTTGTTGAATTCAAATAGCTTAAAATTGCAAAAATACCTTTAAGGGAGGTTCGAAGTAAAACGAAAAGCACTAAAATATGTTTCCTTTAGGGGTGTAGATCAAATAGGTATACAGAGGAAGAAGACAATGTTAACAGTGGAAACATAAGGTCAGTTTTAAGATATGAAAAAATTGTCAAATCCTAAGCTGAAACTTAAAAATATGAAAAGCGCCCCCCTAAGACAAGCTTCACCTGCCTGGTGTAATGTCTCAGGCCGGATAATGGCACACGTGTGCGACAGTCCAGCAAAGAGACCTCTCCCTGTGTCGGCCTCAGAAATAAGAATAGAACAAATGAGACAGCCCAGCAAATCATTAATCAGGCTATTTTTGGCTGTCAACGACGCCGGTACGTACACAGGTGTTTATACACACACACACCCACACTGTGGCTCTGAAAAATTCACTTTGATACCCACAGATGAAAGCAGAGCTATGGAGTGAGGCTGCCATGAACCATTACAGACAAGAAAATGAAAACAACTCAGACAAGCCAAGAGAGAGAGATAGAGAGAGTGAGAGAGAGAGAGAGAGAGAGAGAGAGAGAAATAACAAGATTTGACCCGCTAACACTTACTTGTTCCGAATTTAAGATCTTTGAGCTTAAACCCTTTAAAAGCAGCTTTTCTTTGAATCTCTGTTTGACTGTTAAAACGAA
The DNA here is from genome assembly GCF_000485575.1 of Poecilia formosa. Lineage (NCBI taxonomy): Eukaryota > Metazoa > Chordata > Actinopteri > Cyprinodontiformes > Poeciliidae > Poecilia > Poecilia formosa. Next base: position 3,065,283 of record NW_006799946.1, read on the forward strand.
GGAAAGTGATGCTGCGTTTCCTCTAAACTTGCATGTCCCTTAAGAGACTATAAACCATTCCGTATGATGTCAAAATCACACTCCCTGTGGCATATTAAGAATGATCTAAAGAGGGTGCGAGTCTGGTGCGCCCTAGTGGTGATTCCTGAATCAAGCTTCTACAATCCCACTATGAAAATACAGAGGCATCCAGAAGCATCCCTGACCTATGAAGCGACTCTGTGTGAAGACAACACAACGTTGTTTCTAATTGTAAAATGGGGGGGGATGAAAGTTTTAAAATCTTTTCAATTAAAAATCTGAAAACTGTGCCAAGCATTATTCAGCCTGTTTTACTGTGATGATACCAAATAAGATCTGGTGCAACCAATCGCCTTGATAGTTCGGAAATAGAGTCAACTTGTGTGTAAATTAACCTCAGAATAAATCAAGTCGTTTGAAGGCCTCAGACGTTTGTTGGAGGACGTTAGTGAACAAAAAGCTTCGTCAAGACCAAAGAGCACAACAAACAGATATGGAAGAAAGTAAAGTTTACAGCTGGGTAAGGTCTAAAGTAATATTTCAAGCACTGTACATCTCAAAGAGCACTGTTCAATCAATCATATAAATGGAGAGTACAGTACAACTGCAAACCTACCTAGATATGACTGTACATTAAAACTGACAGATGTGGCAATAACATCATTGACCAGAGAAGCAGCCAAGAGACCCCTGATAACTTTGGAGCAGCTGCAGAAATCCACAGCTCAGGTGGGAGAATCTGTAGATAAGACAAGTATTGGGTTGCAGACATTTCTGCCCTTTCTGGAGGAAACCAATCACTAAAAGAAAGACAAAAAGAGGTCCTGTTTGGGTAACAATGCAGTGGAAACATCAAGCTTCTTTTGTCAGATAAGACCAAAATGTAACTTTTAACATATATGTAAATCTAAAAGTTGCAAAACTAACACTGAACACTAACCCTATGGACCCAAAGCAGTAGCAGTGTATTGCTATGGGTATGATGATGTTGGAGATGGATTGAGCTACACACAGCAGTCCAAAAAAACACAAAAAACAAACAAAAAAAAACAGCTTGAGGCTGTTATGGTTGAAAAATGGAAGAAACTTGACGGTAAATTTAAAAAAACCTGCGATGGGAAAATTAAGTTGGGAAATCCAAATTGAAAATCCATCCATCCATTATCCTAGAACACTTAACCTTGCAGGGTCGTGAGGGGTGCCGATGCCAATCTCCAGCGGTCAACGGGCAAGAGGCAGGGTACGCAATGGACAGGACGCCAGTCCATTGTAGGCCAACACTCAGACATACAGATCAAACAACCATGCACACACACACTCACTCCCAAGGAGAATTTAGAGAAACCAGTTAACCTAACCGTCATGTTTTTTCGACTGTGGTAAGAAGACGGAGTACCTAGAGAGAACCCAAATACGCACAGGGAGAACATGCAAGCTATGCAGAAAGACCACAGGCTGGGACTCAAACCAAGGACCTTCTTACTTCTTTCCTCCTACTTCACAACTATTCAACACTGACTGAAAAGAAACCGTGGTTGTAGCGTCAGTAAATATTTGAGGCACTAGATGTCTGAGGCTCCGCTGGCATTGGGCGAGGCCTGGCAGTCGATACTTCGTTTCATAATGTGAAATCTGATCCGATGTTAGGCTTCAGATGTGCTGTGCTGCCTGGTTGTACCAAACCCACAACGCTCCCTAATATAATAGCAGAACAAACATGACACAGTCTCATAATCCAGCTAATGGGGAGACAGAGCGGAGGCAATTTCCCACATTCTCTGAATGTCAGAGATGAGTGTGGACGGAAACAATTAGTGAGAGGGGATAAAGAAGATGGAGGAGGACAGAGCTGACCGCAGCTTGGAGTCCATCAGCTGTTCTTCGCAATGCCAATTAGATTGGGCTTTAGTGATTACAAGAATTGGAAATTGCAGTGTTTACTACAAGCTTTATTATTCTTCTCAGCATTAGTGGGTAAGTGATCCAGTAAGCGTTTACTGCTCATTAACAACACACCCCTTTTTTTCCCCACTTGGACACTTAAAAACTCACAAAATCCGACCTGAATTGGTGCGGTGGGGTTCTGTACTCAGAGTGGTATGAGTTAGGTTAGAGGAGGGAGAAATAGCATAATGGGACTTTGGAGGAGGACAGTTACAGAAAAAGACATGAAAAACCGAGGTGAACTTAGCTTAGCCCACATTTGTGTTGACTGTAATTGTCCCGCCAGCGGTACCTGTGAGTTTCTTCACCGGCTGCAGCCTGACACCGATGGCCTGGTGGGCGAGCAGTGGGGAGGAGGGCAAAGAGCGCGACACGCCCTCCATGATGCGAATGTGCTGCATGCCCTCGGTCATGGAGAGCGGGGGAACGGCGTAGTCTCCCTCGAAGGCACAGTCGCTGTCTATGCTGCCACCTTCAGAACAGGAGAGCGAGAGATGTTTGTCTTGAACGGAGCATTAAAAATGCATAACACTGCGATGCTGGTGGGGGAGATGCAGGATCAGTATCCGCTATAGAAACAAAGAAACGCCACAAACACATTCATAGAGATGGCATTTAACTGAGAAAATGGCATTTAATTCTAAAAAAAAAAAAAGGTTTTAGTTAAATCACATGACAAAAAATAAGGTGGACAAGCAAATAAAAATATACAATGATGTTAAGAAAGTGCAACTTGTTTCACTTCTATGGTTTATTGCATAAGAACATCATCATTTGTATTTTACCAGGTAGCCAAGGTTAATAAACTCAGGTTTGTTTAAAAAAAAAAAAAAGAAAGAAATAACATGACAGAATACACACTAACTAAAAAAGTCACTTCCAGAAATATACAATCGAATCAAGCCAATACAATCCGACAATATAAACAGAGTAAAAAGTCTTTAAATTCACTTTATAATGCAAGCTGGTGAAAAAGTTTTAACTCTGCAGCAATCTCCTCCAACAGTTTGTTTCTGTTCCTCCAAAGAATAAAGTGGCATGGTATCTATTTCTCTTAATTTTGCCATTTTGTTGTACATTTTGATTTAATTGGAGAAGGTTTACCCTTATAATCCAACGTAAATCAGAGTTAAGCCTGAACTTATTCATACTTATGGAACATTTAAGTTTAAAATCAATATTTTCTGATTATTAATGTTCTTTTTCTGACCACAAGTAGTTTAAACAAATTGGAGCAGCCCAGACAGACTCCTGACTTGAACCTGTTAGAGAATCCGTGGAGGAAGCTAAAGATTAAGGTGATGACAAGGAGGCCTTCCAACCTGGTTAAAATACCAGTAGAAACATGACAAAGACTTAGTCAGTGGTTTTAAAAGGGTTTGATTGATGCAAATAAAGAATTCTCACAGTTTTTAATACCATTCAGAATAACATAAAACAGTACTATACATTTTCTTTAAATAGCACCTATATTATTAACATCTATTGTTTTATTATCTTTTGAGAGATCTCCATTTCATTTTTGTGCGATAGCAAGTTAAATTAAGGTGACTAAGCAAAAAAATGCTTTGGCTTTAATATAAGCAGCAGATTTTTTTCCCCCCCAATGATTAAAACAAATGTTCTGACAAATCCTTCCAACTCTTAGCAGTGTTCAATTAGCAGTTAATTCTTTTGGGTGTTATCGAGTTGTGTTGATTGTTTTCTCCTTATATCTTCAGCAGCTGTATAAAGTGTATGCTCTTTAAATGGAGTGTTTCACCACTGGATTGTCCCTGGATCCTATCAGTGCATCATCTGTATTGAGTGTAAAGGCTAGCATGACCTAAAAGCAGAAACAGCCCTGCAGGCAACATGTGCAGCTTGCATTCGCTTTTCTACAAACAACAGCCAATGCAACCTCTAATCTCACTGAAAAACAATACTCCACATTTCATATATAATAAAGGGGCATTTTCTAACCACATAAAATGTGTTTAGAAAGATCAAAAAACAAAAAAGAAAAGGAAAAAAAAAGAGCACAGTCATGACCATGCGACTGTTTCACAGTAAAGCTTTCACAATGAGCAGTAATTGCAGGGTATAACCAGCCGCTCGCCATCTTTAATCAACTCTGCTCTGCTTCGAAAAGCATAAATTATAACAATTCGGGATTCTTAAAAAGATTACACACTTCACATTATTCAGTTTTAAAACACCTTCAACGGGTGGCTTTAGATCCCTGCAGAGAGGCTTGCCAAACTAACTGGTCAAGCTACAGTTTCACATCACGCAGCAGCTGCAACGGTGGGACAAGAAGTCATTATCAAACACCGGTTTGTGACAAGTCCCAGAGGAAGTCTGGGTGGCTGTTAGAAGCGGCTGCTGTGAGAGCGAATACACATGTATGAAAACATTTGGTGTGAATATCAAACACACACACACATACACACACACGCACACACTTTCGTCTCTTTGTGGCTCTGGATTTGCTCCAGTCATTCACTTGGAAAAGAAAAGGGGAGGGGGAAAAAAAATGGGAAAACAACAGCCAAGAGTCGTGGTTACTTCCAAGAGTATGGAAATTGTCCACATGTATGCAGACTGTGCAGGGAAAACCAGAGAGGAAACTTGGTATTTTGGTTGCAATTATCGCTAGTCCAGATCCAACTCGATACTTTTCCAACCCAACCCCCCAAAAAACGAAGAAACCTCTCAGTTATTCTGTCACCAACCAATTAGCAACCACAAGACTAAAAAATGCAACATTTTACTATAAAGACAAAGTCGTTAAAAAAGTAGAGAAATTTATAGGATGATTTTAGGATTGACTGTTCAGTGGAAATTTAAAAGCCAGCCCTTTTTTCTGGTCAGTGAAAACCCCATGTAAGTGCTATCAGTTCCCACTAACCAGACCACTCTTCAGTGTCTAAGTTAATACTGAGGGAATACTATTAAATGTTAAGAAAAGGGAAGCACAAAGATGTAAGAAACTATCTGAAACACAGAAATGCCGTCTGTTCACAGATAACAGTTCAGGATGCAGTTAATTTCAGCACCGATGTTTAAAAGTTTCATCAGAGGAAGCACAAGTGGTGTTTAAATAAGTAAAGATGACGGCAAAAATATCTGAAGAAATAAAAGAAGGAATGGAAAAAAAAAAAAAAATCCTTTTTTTTTTAATCGTTAAAAATGTTGCTTCACAGTGAATCAAATACTTCCTTTCAAATCCTAAGAGTTGCTTATTTCAATAACAATGATCTTTCAGTAAAAAAAAAAAAAAAAACTGATGTGACTTCTGCATTTTACTATCCTTTAAAAATTCTCATTACCACCTCGAGGATTTGACTGCAGTTTATGATTTTAATAATGCAGACGCCTCTCTAACATTGAGCTGTTTTAAAGGAGCTACATTATTTTGCAGTAAAGTATACAGCATTCAGACAGTTTGATGTTTAGATTATGCAGAGAGCAGAAAAAAAAGCATTTTGTTATGTGCGTCTCTTAAAAAAGAAATGTAATTTGGAATTTTGCAAAGACTTGGTGGTTAGAAATCAGCCACAGACTCTTTAATTGGTGCATCTCTAATTAAGAAAAAGCAAAACACCGGACGAAGCAGTACATTTTTATTTCCAAAGAAAGTCAGACAACCAGTCAGTAAATAATATGTGTTGAACTAGAAAGCTGAAAATCGTTCTGATCTGGGGCAAAGACTATACAGCTGGAGAGAGAGCACCAGCCACACTTGTGGGGTGAAATCTAAAGAATCAAATAACTGAAGGGCAAAATGATGGTGTTTTATTTTAGACCGTGATGAGAGATGTGCAGGAGGGCCTCTCCAGGCCTTGAAATGAGCACAAAAACACCTACTCATCAAGGTGCTTAGTTCAAAACATGCACAGAAGGAGGGGGAGGCGAACAGCACAGCATCAGATTTTTGTTGCTCACAAAATTTCCTGCAAAGCCCAGGCATTTGGACCTCTGCAATAAACAGCCTGTTTCCCAAGGAAAACGCTCAGATTTACAGACAGAATTACAGGAACATAAAATTCATACAGTTCTGTCCCTGTAAGTATAACTTCATTTCCAGCAGTCGTAAACTATTTTCCTATAAAGCTGAGTAAAATACAGCCCACTAAACCAAAACTCAATAGACTCCCTGGGCAAAAAAAACATTAAGGGAGTCTGAAAAAGAATGGTGAGGAAGAAATAAAGAAGCAAGGACACGGAAAGAAACCATCGTTTACCTTGGCCAATGTGGCTCAGATGAGGGTCCAAACTGGGCGAGCGGGGGTCTCCAAAATCGTCGCTCCCACCATCTGCAGAGGAGGAGCAGACAGAGAAAGATAGGGAGTGAGCGCGAGGGTGAGGGAAGCAGGGCGAGGAGGTCCGAGCCAGCAGGAGGGCCACTTCCTCGTCTCCGATCAGCCAGGTGTGTGATCGGAGAACTCCCAGCAGGCTGCTCACGCACAAACTCTCGACACCCTTCCTCCTCGGGCCCAAATGACCCCTGATCGTTGCGAAAGGGGACCGCGGTGCCATGCTCCACTTTTTCTGGCTCCCCATGTTTAAAAAGAAACAACTAAAGGCTCTTCTAGATAAGAAAACTGCTTCAATTACAGTCGATGTCGCGTGCAGTTGTGATGAAAGCTACAGTCAAAAAGCTCAACGGGCGTTATGGTTCACTAAAAGAAGATCAGCATTAAAAAAAAAAAAAGTGGGCGTTTCTCTGGATAGATGCACATCAGGGGAATGATAGGCGGATCAATCAGGCCCAACCGAGCAAAGAGGCAGATGAAGCTACAAACGAGAGAGGATCAGTGGATTGTTTCATGATAAATCGTTAAGCAAGGAGCGTAACTTCAGATCACAGGAAAATAATAGAAAAACTGACCAACCACATTTATAATATGCAGGTAAGGATACAGACAGAGTCCAAAGAACAACACCGAAAAACCTGGAGAACTGATGACCAGGGTAAAAAGGTTAAAATAAACCCACTGGGAGCAAAGGAAGTAGTCGGGGTCACATTGTGTTTCAATCACGCATCACACCATCAACTCATAAAACCCAAACAAATAATTCAGTATTATCTCTGCCTTCACAGATTCACACAATGTTATCCAGCAGCCGCACAGTGGGTTAGATTGGCTCGCTGGTGGAAAGATCAAGCTCGTCGATGAACTGATAGAATAAGCTGTGGGGCATGACTGTGTGAGAACTGGGTCGACCTGACACTGACACCGACTGCAGAGCCGGGGTTACTCGGTTACCAAATATTTCTGAGGTTCAAATTCCACATGTTCAGACTCAAAGTTTGAGAGTTACTAGTAATTTTGAGACCCAGTCCTCAACACCTCTATGATTTTATTCCAGATGGACGACGGACGGATGTCACTTTTAGACAATGGATTTAGGAATAAAGTTTGTGACAAATATTTTGCACATTCTGTTTCCTTTTGTCCACAACTGCCTTGGACTAGAAGACGTCTAAATCCAACTCCATACTTTTTCAGAGTTTTCCGGATTGAACAAAATTCATGTAGCTATCTGCAGATTATTTTTAATACTCGTTTCCCATGACTAATGAGCCAAATTTACAACTTCGAATGAAAAAGGAAATTACTTAATACGCCAAATCATGTTGTATATCAGTGGAAATCAATGTGGACGTTAAAGATACATGAAGTAGTGAAAAGAGTTACATGCAGGCTTATAAAAAAAAGAGAGAGTGAGAGAGAGACAGAAAGAGAGAGAGAGACAGAAAGAGAGAGAGAGAGAGAGAGAGAGAGAGAGAGAGAGAGAGCAAGAGAGAGAGAGGGAGAGGTGAACTTAAGGCACCATTAAAATAAACTAAACACTTTGAGGCACATTTGATTAGCAGCCAAAAACAAACAAAAAACTGAGTCACACTGAAATTTTACATCTGAGGAGGTATTAACAAGTAAATACCTTCATTTATGAACATGGTAATCTCATTTAAATTTACACTCATACTGAATTACGCCTGAAAAGTTACAATGGCTGCTGGAAATGAAACACATCCAGCCTTCTCAGTGAGAAATGAGTTCATGCTCCCACCTATATAGGTTTTGGAAGAGAATAAAACGCCTTTTATTAACCAAACTACAAAATGTTATTATGCGTGGTATAATTTTCATTCACCTACATACACTGCTCCTCTCTAATTATCAGTGATTGCTGATCACAGAACAATGATTGCATGTTATTTAGCACTGAATTACAATCACTTGTCTTTTAGTGTACTTTCCATCAAACATTAACTTTTTGTGCCATAATTAAACATTAGTTATTAGTTAACAGTTTCGATTAAATTAAATTAATTTCATTTTTTATTGCTTCAACGGTTTTGATTTGGCCAATACTTTTCTTTAAGAGCAATATTTGTCATGAAAATATTTCAATTCAATTTCTAATTTCAAAAACATACTTTTTAAAGATATACTGTTCAGTTTTGTGTGCCCGTTTCTGATCACTGGTGTTTAAGTTGCTTTGACCTCCTTGTTGCAGTTTTTTTTTTCCCCCAGTTAAGGTTGCTCATTAAAAAACATAATGTGAAATTATATGAGAACAGCAATTGATAAAGGTTTTCCTAATCTTTCCGCCCTGAGCATTCATTAATCTTTAATGTAAGGAACAGAGGCAACACAGGAAGCTGTTGGGTTTTATACATTTTAAGACAAATATGAAATTATTAACTAAGAAGTTGGTATTTTAAACTGGCCTTAGCAGCTTGCGCTATCAATTAGCATGATTAGCAGCAGCCTCTGTTTCCATATAGAATGCAAGTCCCTATTTTACCTGAAATTTCCTAAAGGCCACCTTCATTTAAACTACATTTAATGATGAACAGAAGCTAAAACCTTAAAGTGATAAAACAGCAAGCTTACTATATTGTGAGGGGGTATAGTATTATTTACTCAGAGTGCTGCTCTCTCTCCCTCTTAAGCAGCTTGAATGAACCTCAAACATCTTAACGTGGCTAGAAAATAAGACTTCCCTTTTATGCAACTAACTTTGCTTCCTTTCCTTTAATTTTATATACCGTCCTGTTACTGAAAATCACTAATCTCACCAGTCTGAAAGAAAAGTGCACATTGGTTTTACTGTTCAGTTTTCACATTTGATCAATCACAAAGTTTAAACTCATCAATATTTTAATTTTTTTTCACTTTATTTTTCCTTTAGATAGTTCTCAATTTCAGTCTTATGCAGTAACTTTTGAAAGTGATAGGTCTGAAGACAATAAAAACAAAAAAATCAAACTTTTCAAAAAACATTATTTTAAATGCTTTCACCAAAATGCAAACCCTTTAAGAAATAGCATGTAAACTTTAAGCATGGCAATTTACTGTTTCTGTTTCTGTACATTTATGCTCTGCTAGAGCTAATAAGGGCACACATATCACTGCTTTGGCAGAAGCGCTACAGTTATTGGCTAGGATGTGAAAAGAACCCAACAGTTTGTACATGTGCAGGAACATCTCATACAATTGCAACACAAGTGTTTAATCAAAGAAGGGTAAACTGAAACCTTTTGAGATCATTCTGTGCTAAACGGATACACGCACAAGCTGTTCCTGGGTTTCTGTCAACATCTGAACTAGAAGATGGACTCGTAAAAATAAAGGGTGGAAAAATAAAAGCTAAACTGGAAGAATATTTAAAAAAAAAAAAAGTAGCTTGACGGTGAAAGAACCCAGAATTTATGAGTCCAGAGACTTGCGTCCTTAAGCTTAATGAATTCACTCGCTGACAGCCCCATGACTTGGCTGTTTGGTTCAGCACCTCAGCTCTTCTGTAGTTTATTGCCACTTTGGGACCTTAAAGTTACATTGCCCCCCAAAACAAAACTAGGTCTCAAAGTTTCTTAGCAGGAAGAAAAGCAGTACACTAATTAAAACCCAGTTACTCACCATGTCATGGCCCATTTTTCTTACGCTTCATCAAAATAACACAAAGTATGCCCATGAGTAGTAATCACTAGAGTCTAAGTAAGTTTCATGCATTTTTCCTGGTAGCCTTGTTGGTCCTAATGAGCACTTGTAAACATACTACATACAAAAATGGCTGCAATATTTGAAAGTAGCCTCCAGGAGATCCCCTTGACCTTTGTATTCACAGACTTACTGATTAAACCACAAAAAGATGTTGACATTGCTTAAGTTAAGTCAGCAGAATTAAAATGAGGGCATATTTATCTTTTTAAGCAGATCTTCCACAATGCTTTAGGGTTCACCTGTCAGAGTTTAAGGGCATACGTTCTGAATGTTATATATTTACAGTCATATTCAGTAATTTGGAATATTATTGAAACAGTCCTTTATGTCAGAAACTCAATTCACCAAGTGAAAAATATTATATAGAAAAAGGAGACACACAGACTAAGGTTTTCAGGCTTTTTGATTTTGATAATTATCATGATTTTTCACATACTCCTAAATTAAGCACATTTGAAGACGTCTGACTAATAAAAAGTGACTCCAGAAATGTTACAGAAATAAATGTTTAACAAGTGCTTTCAATCTGACAAATGAGCCTCATCAAGACTTTTATGTTCTAATGTATGAAACAGAATTTAAAAACATAAACAAAACATGTCAGTGTATTGAAGGAAATACCTGTGGTCATGTAGTTGTTCATTGATTGGACAGTTTTCTTGAGACAGTTGTCAAAGGAGAGTGTGAAAATGAACGCTAATTATTTAAGACAACACACAAATGAGTACAAGCCTTTGTTTGAATTTTTTTTATTTTTTTTGTAGGGAGTTGACAGTTTTGTCGAGACAAAATGTAGTCCTTGCTCCATTTAACGCTTTTTTTATTTTTGTTCTGCGCTGCATTATTCTAATCAAGTTTGTTTTCTGACTTCAAGAATGGATGGCATGGTTGTGAATGCCAGAACATTTTTTTTGAAAATTGTTGGGATTTCTTTGCACAAAAGCCGCTGCATTGTGATTAAGAATCATGTTTTCCTGTATAACTTAAACTGAAGCTGCAGAATAATATTGGTATTTTATTGGAAATCACTTTCTTGGACAACACAACTATGTTGCTGATTCATATCCACCTGTGTGAAAACATCTGCAGGCCTCAAAACAAACTCTGTCCTAATCAGGTTTAATTTTCATTATAGCTGCATTAAAATCAGATTCACTGTAAAGTGGAGCACCTTAATGAATCACACTGTGTCGACATCTGCTCAGTTCTAAACTTAGCAGAAGTCTTCATTAGCACGAGCCTCAGCGTGAGCTAACACAGAAATGTCTGCATGGATACAAAAGATAAACACACACGCACACACATCTTCTGTTGGAGAGCTCGTTAAGAGCCCATTCTCCTCCGCTGCTGTGATCTGGGCCTGATCCACCGCAGGAGAGCGGGTGGGTTCTCACATCCTGCCAATGTGCAACAATAAGAAGCCACTTTCATCCAAATCACTACACATAAACAAGGAGAGAAGCAAAGATCCTAGAGTTGAAGAAATAATGGCTACACTAGTTGCATTTTTGGATTTATGTTGCAGTACACCAAGATATTGATGTTTCTATCTTTTCTGCAGTTATGTGACAAAATATCTAACAGACATTCAATGTGTAGTGCTCTGGATTACATTTTAGTTCTGCTTTTGGTTCTGGTATAAAGACGATTTCAGAACAGCTGTGGCTTGGGATCCGCAACTCAGACATTTGTTTTGACAAATTCAAGAGGAAAGCAGTGATTGAAACGCAGCAGGATGGCATAATCATGACAATAGAAAAGTTCAAATACAGACTCAGCAGCAATTTTAGTCATTTCTCTAAAATAAGACAATAAATATTGTCTTTGGAGATGATTTAAAAATGTGTGCCAGAAATGCAATCGGCTTAGTCAGGTCTGATTCACAATGTTTGTCAAAGTTTTCTCTCGGATATTTTTTTTCCCCAAATAGTGTTTGTGTAAGCATTTTATATACAGGTGCACAGCTAATAAAAATGAGGATAAAATACTTTTAACATTTCTAGAATAGTGTGTTTTCCCTCTGTTTGTGCTCAAAGCAGAAAACTGAAGTAACATTTTCTTCTACAAGTACCTCTCAGCTTACAATACTGTGGCATTCAGCTACACAAAGACACTATATCCTTCTGCAGGCTGTTGTGAAGCCCATTTATAAATTTCAGACCTTTTTAGTGTACTTGGAAATTTGACGATGATAGTCTTAGGGGCAAAAATTCAAGCTGTGACTTATAAAGAGTGAAAACAAAACATTTCAACGGCTAAATGTGTGTTTTGGTAAAGAAACGAGAGCTCTTTGGAACACGCTCGTAAGGAATGTATTGCAAAACTAGTTTGAAAAAAAAAAAACTAATCCCAACCCTTATAACTGCCTAACCTGTTGATTCAAGAAATTAATGATAGGAACTGTCTGACAGCATGAAGAAGGCTGAAAGATCCCAAAAAAGTAACACAATGCATGCTCCAATCTCATGAAAACAAATAAAGTTAAAGTTATTGGCATCTGCCAGTCTGAAAAGAGTTACAAAGCCATTTCGAAGGCTTTTAGAGTTCTGCGAGTTGCAATGAGAGCCATTATTCTAAAAATGCAGAATGCGCGGAAGAACATTAACCCTTAATAGGAGTCATTAGCCTACTGAAAATACTATTCTAATGACTCACACAGGAAATCACAAACAACACCTAAAGCACTGCTAAAGTGACATTGATGGGAGCTCCCAGGTCAAAACCACAGTGGACGAAAGATATCACAAATACCGAATTCACATCTGCCAAAACAATCCTCTGGTGATCCCTAAAGACATTTAGGGGGAAAAAGGAAATTCTTCAGAAGAAAAACACCACACTGACAGTCAAATATGGTGGTAGTAGAGTGATGATTTGGGGCTGCTTTACACCTTGGACAACTTGGCACAGCTGATGGAACCATGGATTCTGATCACTGCTCATTTGGGTTACGCAGCAGGACGACGAGTCAAAACATGCTAGCAAGTCCACTTCTGAATGTGTCAAAAAGAACGAGAAGATTATGGACTGTCTTAATCTGGGGCTTCAATCCAACTGAGGTTTTCTGGTATTACCTCCGACTGGCTATTTACACTAGTTCAGTCACAAAGTTGGGAAAAATTCAATCTCAGTAATGTGAAAGAATCATTGCAAATGATCACAAATGCTTTATGGCAGTTGTTGACACCAACTGGGGCAACAACCAGTTCTTAAGTTTCAAATAGGCGATTCTGGTTTGAGTCAAACACACCTTCATGTAAGTACAGCACCTCATACCAAACTGAATGGCTGCATTCATGCTGCACTAAATAAACAGATGTTGGCAGGTTTCCTACCAGAGTAAAACCAACTTAAGTGGGAACTATAGAATTGTAATTTTCACAAAAAAGGAATGTTAAATTTGACATGATCAAACTATTACTTTCTTCTATTATGAAGTTTTAATGCATACCGATTGGAGAAAATTCCACATGACAGCCAATCAGTCAAGTCTTAGGCGATTTGAGGGTGATCCAAACGGATCTGCAAGGCTGAGGGTGTGAAGTGTTTGTCACAGGCTCTATTACCTGCAGTGACAGGCTAAAAGACAACCCTGTCAACTCTTAAGAAGTCTGATATTGAGGGAGGACAGGCTGCAAGTGGGTCGGAAGACTCCCAGGAGAGAGAACATAATGTTATGGATCATTGTTGTTGTGAGTCTGTGTGGATGGTATAATGCAAGTGCACAGGCAGCAGTTTCACAAGCTGTTAACTGGAGGTAGGACAATGTCTATATCATTTTTGATTAATGTGTGATCTACTCTTTTACAGAACAGAAAACTGGTCAGTCAGAGCGCAAGCAGGCAAAACACAGGACGCCGTGTGGGTAGTAAACAGATCTGAACTTTTCCGAGGCAAACCCCCTGTTGAAGTGAACAAATCAACAAAAACAATGTTGAGTGCACAAAATGGGTTTTCACAATCTCATTTTGTGCATCATAGATATAAATCCAATGTAAAAAAAAAAGCAAAAAATAAAAAAGCAAACATACTTCCCCTTCAGTTTTTCAAAGTTTCCTCTTTAAAGGGTCATAAACAAAAGAAATTGTGCTTTCTAAAGTACCAGCAGGGCAAATAATGCAGATGAATCTTTGTTGCCGAAGCTGTTGCTTCCTTGTTGTGCCTGCAAATTGGTTTACCCGCAGAGAGCAAACTGTAAATCAGTGGCATCTTCCAATTTACCAACCAGCAGCAGATGCAATAAAAGAAGAAATTTCCGTATGCCAGTAAAGCCCAAAGTGTAACAGGGTTATGTCTCTTTGTTTTCTTTATAAACTGGAGAGCTAAAAAAAAAGAAAAAAAAAAAGCAAATACCAGGGCAGGTCTTACTGTATATTTTAATGATTAAGCTCCATAAAAGCTGCTCCTTTAGTTTTTTTTTGTACCACTCTTTCTTTGCTCTCTTCCAGTTTGACCAACCTCAGTTGGTTTAAAGTCGAGTGACTGAAAAATTGTTTCTATTTTTTTTTTATTTTAACTATTTCAGTTTAGGATAATTCAAAAAAGCGAGCTCTTACTTCACCACAGCTTTGCTGCTATTTACTTTGTTCAACCTACTCAGTTTGCGTTGTGTTTTTGTGGGCTATTTTTCCTGATACATTTAGTTTCATTATTAATATTTTTGGGAAACACTTTTAAAAGTCCTTACATGTTTATAAAATGGTTTATGGATTGAGCGTATTGGGACATACTCATATTAAATGGGTACTGACTATTTAAAGTAGGCAGCGCAAGAATAATTAGAACAGTCTGTATATATGTGCGTACATTTTTAGACATATTTTCTATACTCCAGTCATTTTAAACTCTGCAAATAACTACATCAACTGGAATATGAAAAAAATGTGATTCTATTCATTTGCTCAGAAACTGATTCATCATATAGATTCAATATACAACCTAGTCAGAGACTTCAAGTATTGATTTATGTCAACCTTGATATTGTAGATCTGATTTTAAAGAAATTTTATGCAAGATTGATTTAAAAAAATGGATATCTGGTGCAGGAATTGTATCTCATGAAGTCTTTCTCTTAATTACAGAATCAAGAGAATGACTTCTGACAGAAAAGCGACCAACGCCCTTTCCAAGCAGGATTGACCAAAAAACATAATTGCTACACAAGCTGTCTACTTAGAGAGCACTGCTTCCAGGCTTAGTAATGGAAAGTTGAGTAAAAGGTGAAAATGTGGTTGAAAAATCTTCTTTTCAGATGACAAAAAAAAAGTATTTAATTTGGTCCCAGAGTTTGGAATCAGAGAGGAACAGAGTGCAAGCTGCTTGATGTCCAGAGTGAAGTTTCCAGTTTTTTAGGGAACTATGTCAGCTGCTGTTTTATTAACCGTCTACTTGTGCATTTTGTTTTCCCTGTTTCCCCAGCTTACCTGCTCAGGATATCACTGGGCTTGGTTACCGTCAAATTGGCCTGATCTAAACCACCGACCCACAGACAAGCAGAGGGCCACGATTAAAGAAATAATCCACGCAAAATTAGCCCTGTCTAAGAATATTCTACACATTTTTTTTTTTCAATATTACAATTAATTGAGATGCAGTGGGCATTTTTTTAAACCAAAGATTTGGCCTTAACTTATCCAAAACACAGAACAGAAAGTGTAGTCTTGGCATGAAGGAACACTATACCTTCCCCCTACCCTACAGGAAAGCCTGGAGCATCTCCTATCCTGGCCACTGAGGTTCTGTACAACTGAAGGACAGCAAACAGCATGGTGGCGGCGACAGGCCAGAGAGGTGACGCATATGAGAGTGGCTGAGTGCGTCAGGCTCTGGCTGACAGCACCACGACTCAGCAGTGTCCTGGATGGATGGAGGTGTTATGATGGAGGAAACAGGAAGAAATGGAGAGTGTGTATGTGTGCAACAAAGCGAGTGAAACAGGAAAAAAAAAAAAAAAGAACTGATATGCCCCAACTCCTACGCTGCCATTTGATGCTGAATAAAGCTATGTTGCAGCACTGAGTGGGTGGGATTCGTTTAAAACATATAAAAATAAAGGCGGTGAATAAGAGTCTGGAAAAAATGAGAGGGGCTACATTAAGCCTCTCCTACCTTCAGACTGAAACACCACTGGGGTTACCTCACAGAGCACAGAAATGAAAAAGCACGCAGCAAAAATAACCAAGCGGAATTGGATACATATTCAGCTTTGTGTGCTCTATCACAAACAAGAAGAGGACAAAAAGAGAAATAAAAACTGGATATGGCTTCTGGTCTGAAGAATTTGTTGTTGCATATTTTCAGGTTGCCTTTCTTTATCTGTTATAAATGAAGCAGCTGACTGGCCTTAGGAGGTACTCCACCAGGTAAAAACAAAGAAATGAAAATTGATAACATCAGAATGCTTGTGCTAGCTTTCTAACATTAGCTAGAATTAGCTAATGTTATCCAAGTATAAAATTAGAACGCTAGCTAATGCTAGCATTCTATGTTAGAATGCTAGCATTAGCTAGCATTAGCTAGCATTCTAATGCCAGCATCTCTGTTTTGTCATTTATTACAAAGATTACAGAAGGAAGTCAGTCAAAAAGGAAGCAAGTAAGCAATCAAACTAGTTTTTATAGAAAGTAATATGCAGTTAAAGTTGGTTAACTGGTGAGACACTCATAAAATCAGATCTACAATAAAAATGTGTTTTTCCAGTTAAATGTGGTTGGTGTCCCTGTAAATTCCACTCTATGTTCTGCCTAAAAACTCAGAAAAACAGAGCACTAAAAAATAATTTTAATGCTCTATTGAACATATCAAGCTCCTGACTAATTGTTTCAGGACTAGTTGAGCTATAAGCAAAATGCAGAACATTTGAAAGCTTGCTGTAAATGAAACCTGGCATAGTGGTGCATTTTTTTTCTTTATTTAGAGCAACATCATCCCATGTTCCCTTTGACCTCAGGGTGTTTGCAGCAAGAGAAGGGGAGTGTTCAACTCCCGCTAAGCTTGCAGATGCCACTTTCTGCACCGGCGAAGAGTGTTTAATGAGAAAAACTTGGAATCCTCATGAATTCACACAGAGAGGCTGGGAAGAAAAGGAGCTCCTGCTGCAGTCACAGTTCATTCATTATTGTGGATGATTTCTACTGGCTTTTAAATTGCCTAATGACTGTGAGGAATATTACCATACAGCGCTTTTAGAGGAGTGCTTAAAATTTGCTTCTGTTGCTTAAAGCGTTCTCCTGTTATTACGACAATTTGTGAGCTTAGGAACGGAAATTTGTAACACACTCAAATCTTGCTTCTTTTGGAAGACGTGGGAACTTTTACTTACATCAGGTGAGCAAAGTGAATCCTGTACAATGGAACTATTCATACAATATGGGAGAAAAAAAAAATAAAAACTCAAAATTTCTGTGAACGATTTTTCGAAATCTCCAAGATTTAGAATGACAACGGATATTTTACACAAGTCTGTACAAAACGTTTCAAGTGTGAACTTAAATCCAAGTGACCCACTGTGCCAGGACCTTATCTCTGAGTAATGCTTAAATTGATCGTAAGATGGTAAAAATGTTTTATAGCCCTGCATTTAAACTTCAGATAAATAATTTCTCTCAGTCATTATTGCAGCATTAAATAAATGCAAACAATTCGGGTCATTCTAATTGACCAAACAAATCAATGAACATCGCAGTTAGTCTGATATTGTGCTAGACAGTGCATGCAAGCTACTGGTTTCAATGTGATATAAGAAATGCTTGTTTCAAAAGTTATCTGCCGCCCAGAGCGCTGAAAACAAAACACAAAAACCTAAACAAAGACCCATAATAAAAATAAGTCTCACTGCTTTCCTATGAGCCACTCTGCGGTTATTACTCGCTGCATTGTTACGCACTGGTTCGCCTGCAGCACTAATTATTTTTCCTGTTTATTTCAGACTGTTGATAAGTCTACTATTAGATTTAATGAAAAAGAAACTGCCAAAGAACAAACGAGTTCACTAAAAACGAGTTCTCTAAATTACATACCGCATTTAGCTCCACAGATCACAGAGGTCGGCTAACATAAATAGGCTGCGTAAAGTTCAAGAAATTTAATAACATTCAGAGAAACAGGCTAAACTCTATCCAGTGTTGATGCCACGGCTCCAGGCGTCGGATTTGCGCACGGTGACACGTATAAAGACCGAATCCTGTCTCGGGGAGTTGTGCAGAAGTCAGTTTTAGTTTCCATGGACCGTCTACAGGCTGCATGACTAATCATTCTGTTGAGTGGCTATTTGATGATATTCATGTTGAAAGAGCTGCAACCCTGAAATTAGTCATCATTTAATGGAATTCACCGTAACGGGGGGGATGCTACTTTTCACCAACACAAAACAGCCTCAGATAAAAAAATAAAAAAAAAAGAAGACCGATTTTGGTTAAAAAACTTCAAAATGAAAGAGTACCATTTTCAGCTTATTTCTGTATTTGATGATTCAAAGCTTCTTATGCTTTTATTTGCACAAGAGATACCACTTCCCTTTGTGTGACACCAGCTGAATATGAAAAAGGGGGTAGCAGATAAAACACAGCGTGCAATGACTCAAGCACAACCAGAGGCAAAGAAAAGCAACAGCGGTAAAGGCGCTGCACCATGTTCGACAACAGCTGGCCAGGGGCAGACGAGTGAAGTGTCATTTTGAATCTTGCTCGTCAGTCTGCAAAGGAAAAGCTATGAGGTTGCGGGGAACTAACAACCAGAAGTTGAAAATGACCAACGGGAGCCCAGAGAAGAAACAAAAAAAAAAAAAAAACGAGACGGAGAACGACTAACGGATAACGCGTGAAGGAAGACCGTCGCTCGCTCCAGCAGTTCTCACCCGCAGTGATGCAATAACTCACTCTGTGTTCGGCGTCACTGTGACGACAGGAGGTGGAAGAAAAACCACATGTGCTTATATACACGCAGATAATGCCAACGCGGTATACTTGAAATGCAACAGACGAGTCTGTAAGTGAAGGCGTGAAGGCCTGAATAATGAAATGGACATTAAAAAATAAAAGGAAGCTGCAGAGGCACAGCAGACACCAACACTTCCACAGGGCGTGGAGAAAGTAGGCTAATGTCTGCGGCTGCGTATCTTTTATCACCAGTATGACAGCTTCACCATATACCGGGCTATATTTAGAGGTGAGAATATATATGTGCACATACATTGAAATGGACCTTCTTCTCCATTCACATAAAAAGAGGTAACAAGTCAGTTAGAAAATGGCAATTTTCTGATACGCTTGATGAAGCGAGTAAGATTAAGTTCAGATAATACATTTAAAAACTGCTGAATAACTTGAGATTTTGCTGAATGCAGAAGTCCAGCGAAAAGTGTGAAGCTTAGATAGACTTCAGTTTAGCTTATGGATAAGTGTGTGTCTGTGAGAAAGAGACACTTATTAGTTTTGGCAGATCCTGCTCTGATGCATCAATTTTTTATATAAAGGGTTGCCGTCAGCTGGGCACTTAATATTGCGTGGCAGGAGACCATTAAAGAGACAAGTGGACATCAAGAGATGGGTTTCGTTCTTTTAAACAGTGTAGAAGAAACAAATACATTTGGTTTTTGTTAGCAGCGGGTTAGTTTAATGTCTCCCCACCCCCATTTAGCTTAAAGTGAAATCTCAATGTAATGAGGCAATTAAATTGAGAATTAAATTATCGAAATCTTCTCAAACACTTCTAAGAACAGAATGAAACCACGAAGGTCATGGCTTGTACCTCACCCTGAGCTCTTATAAATAAATCAATCATTAGAAGCTGTTCAGAACATGCAGTCTGACTCTGCATTCCCTAGACAAGCAATGTCTGAAAGATTATGATTTATCCTATTTTTTTCTCACTTATTTATGAATACTTGTACTTGGATTTTTTCACACCATTTTTTTTTTCCCCAAACACCTCTCTTACTGTAATTAACGTGATGTTGAACCAGATCAGTCACTCTGGCAGCATTTGCAAAGTGTTTGTGACGCAACAGCTCATCCATTAACTGGCACAAAACACAGCATTAAAATATCACTTCAGTCGACGACTTTCTCCCATCGTTTCCTGTCCAATTTCTCACTCATTTTTACAATTCTGCAGCTCATATTTTGGGGCTGTCACAGTATGACAATTTCGCATCGTTATCATTGTGTTCAGGGTGCATGCACTTATTACCCGGAGCTGATTTTATTGCACTAAACAGTTTGTATTTTAAATCTACATTTGATTGTTAGTTGTTGTTTTTTTTGTTTTGTTTTCAGGCTGTCAAAAAGTGGAGCATCTAGGCTTGGATTCAGGATCTCTCAATTAGAAATGAAATGCCTTCACTTGATGAGCGACACTCTGAGACTGCGTCATGCACAAGAAACATGCAAGTCAGAGATGTGTAATGTATACAAGTCCTGGTTTTATTCTCGTAGTTTTAGAATTATTGTATTTTCCTGCCAAAAGCAAATGAAACTCCGTTGCTCATGTGCCTCCGAGATGTTTTGTTAGCGCTGCAGGGTTGCCGCATCATGAGTAGTTATCTCACATAGGTGTAGTAGCTCTGGATAGGAACATTATGCAGTTTTTCTTTCATGACACCAAACTAATCTTACTCAATGTTTAACTTTCAAATAAGAAAACTTGGGTAACACTTTATTCGAAGGGGCGTGCATAAGACATGACATAACACCTATTAAGAACATGAAGGAGTCTTCATGAATGTTTATGACTGTTGTCATGAAGTGTCATTCGGTAAACGATGACACTTTTAATGCAAATGTGCATGAAAAGTTGCATTAAGGGTGTCCAACTTAGCATTATTTGGCAAATAATTACATTTTTATGCAAGGTTGTATTAAAGCGTACGTTAAAAAATCAAATAAGAGAGCCAGCTTTGCATTAAGTGTCATTATTTGGCAGCTCATTTTAATTGAGCTTTTCAGACGTTTGACTAAAATGTAATTGTGGTTCAGCCCCAGTCAAAATCAGGCCTGTTACTCCAAGAAACACATTAATGAAAACACAGTGTATGCTCTCAGACCCATTAGGATACGCTTATAGCAGTGAAAATAGTGCAAGTTATGATTCAGTATTTTACAGTTGACGTTTGCCAGTTTTGTGTGCGTGTCTAATTACATGTTTATGTTGGCGCCCACTGAAAATATATTCATATTTTAGCTTGGTTAAACATTACATCGCATAGTTATTGCGGTTTATATTTTTTCATGTTGGATTGGAGTTCAGTGATGTAAATTGTTAATATTTTTAATAAAATCTCCTAATATTTTGCATTCGTATCCAGAGCAGTTCTGTGTTTGAGGCAGACCAGACAGTATGCGTCCGGTGTGAGAGCGGTCTAATGTCAATGCTTGGACTTGCATTTGCCCTCCAAGAGTTGAGACTGGAGTTGTGTTTTGGAAAAAAAGAAAAGAAAAAAAAAAGCAGATCTCTAAATATCTCTGCTACAGATGATTGAGTTGGGGCTAAAACATAATTACATTTTAGTCACAAGACTGAAAACGAGCTGCTAAAGATAACTCTGCTGTTTACCTCTGGATGAGAGGAGATTACATTAAAATGATTTGCATCTGTGCTGGTGTGAACAAGCTATTTAGCAAAAAACAAGGGACTTTTCATTCTGGTCAAAGAATGGATAATGATAAATTCATACAGCAATAATCACCATACATTTTGCACAACTAAAAGATCTGAGATAGCCAACACGCTGATCTAGTGAGTCAAAACCACTCAGAGTTCTGCTGTCCATAAACTGGAGAGAAGGAAAGGCGGAGGTATCAGACAAAGGAGATTTTGCTCTAAATGCAAGACGAGAAGACAGATACCATGAAACAGAGACAGCAGCGGAGGTGCATGTGGCCGCAATGGGTTTGCAGTCCACGTCTCACAGTTGTGGTTCTCGCAATTACTGCTTTTGTGAAAGGAACCAACACTCCCCTTCGCTAACACAGCAGTGTACGAAGGGGCAGAGAGCAACTCGCAGGATTCCGGCTCAGTTTATTGTGAACATTCCTAAAGACTCGCAAAGTAGTCGCTCTGTTTCTCTTTAAATGTTATGAAAACAAAAGTGATGAATGTCAGGATGAATGGTTAGTTCAACAGATAGACGGTGGGTAAAAAAAAAAAGGTATAATGTTTCCAAAATACATGCTACTTCCATACTTCTTCCTGTTCCTGTTTGAAAATCCCAACACTGTAACATTGGCATGCTAAGTAAGTCACGGCACTTCCTGTTATTTAAAAGTTTGCGACATTGAGCAACCATAATAAGCCCATCCAGATCAATAGTCGCGATGAAAGACACTTTCCTGGGAAAAATAACAGGATGTGGATGGGGAAAATATATCTGATGTGGACTGAAAAACATACAAATACCTTTATAAACATAAATTCATTTGTGTCCCATTTAATCAAATAAAAAAAAGAGTTACTTTATCCGTTTTCTCCATAAAAGATTTGTATAAGTGACAGCAAGGTCCACCAGGAAGCAAAAAGATGACTAGAAATTAGATTTAAAAGTGTTTTAGCACCTGCAATTATGAGCATAAATGGATGATGAACGAGCGGAACGAGTGGGACTTGACAAAAAGAAGATGAGGGGGAGGGACGAAACAACCACTCCAGAAGGAACGAAAGGAACAGAGAAGCAGCAGGAAGGATGTGAAAAAGAAGCCGTGATGAAAATGTTACAGCGCACAGATTGACAAAAAAAAAAAAAAGAAACGAAGGAGAAAGAGGGAGAGAAGTGGCCGAGTAAAAAGGAGAAGACAATGATGGAGGAGAAAATTACTCGAAGGTGGGAGCACCCCGAGGGCATGAGGTGGACATTTGGTTATGAGATGATGCGGATAAATTGGGAGGCACAAGGACTTGGGGAACAGAAACGAGAGGGGAGGGAGGGAACGAGAAACAAAGTGGTGAAGACTCATTAGCCTACGCAGGGCTGGTACATTAAGTCTTCCCTGCTCTAGTGTTTTATCGCCCCCACTCCCCTCTCCTTTTGTTCTCCAGAAATATCCGAGTGGGCGGAAGAGAGTGTGTGAGGAAGAAGAGGAGAGTTGGACTACAAGTCAAGTGATGACAGAGAGGCAGAAAACAGGAAGACGTGTGACAAAGAGTGGAGAGGAGCAGAGAACAGGCCTGGTGTCTGAAGCAAAGTAAACAAAAAAAAATAAAAGAGGCTCATCTCAATAACTTATAAAATCACTAAGTAAAAAAGTTAAAACTCATATGTTTTACCAATTCATTGCACAAAGACTACACATTTGGCAAATTTGTTCTAGAAAAAAAAAAGGGGGAAAGACATTGCACCTTGACTTTATTTATGAGATTGGACAGACTAAAAGAAAACGGAACAAGACACAGCTTACCAAATTTTTGTCAGCTGGGAAACGATTTACAGATCTCTGAAACCAATCTCAGGCCATGCTGAGCTTGGTTTCAAATCAGTCCATCTTTGGCCTCTGGTTTGAACTGTAGCCTTTTTGTCAGTGCTGCTGTCTCCCATCAAAGACTTCAAACTTTAAACTTTCTTTTTCAGATTTGAGGACAGACCACCACCCTGTTGATGCTCTCCTCTTCACCCCCCCTTACCCACCGTCCATGCCTCTCTTCCTTGCCGCTTCTGTTTATTGACAAACCAAAGAATATTGGAAACAATCATCAAAAACAATCAATTATGCAGAAGAAACCTTTTACTGCAGCCATTAAGAGTTTAAAAGCCACAATTTGGATTTAACTTCAGCATAATGTTCTGCAGGGAGGACAGTTTCCATGTAGTTCTTTTTCAATTGGCCTTAGTGACCAGCTTTGTTTACGTCAATGTTTATATTTCAATACATATTTTGTTCCATCTTTTGTTAATTATTATTATTTTGACACATTTTTGATGTACAGGACAACCACAGGCTTGAGAGGATTGTAAAACCCATCTAGAGTCAAGATTGAGTAGAGCTGCAGGCCGATTACCTCCATGACACATTAAAAATGCGTTTAGTTTTTTGTTTTTTTTGTGGTATTTTATAATATTCACCAAATATTAGAAAAAGCAAATTATGAATTTTCATTAGCTGTAGGCCATGCCACAAAAAACACTCTTCACACTTATCTACATTTTGAATTGAATTCCTGAAATGCAATAACTTTTCAATTACTTTTGGTTTTACTTCTCGAAAGGGAGAGTTAGAGGACATATTAGATATTTAGGAATGTTCATCTCTTTAAATACAAGATGTGATTGCTGAGTGAAGGCTAACAAAAAAGGATTTTGGATAAAAATAAGTATTACTGAAATAATTGTGACAATTCAGGAAAATAGTGCGCATTTAGGGGGATTAAATTAGGGCACGACGTATTTGTCAAAATTAGAAGAGCTTTTTAAAGAGATTTCCTGAAAGTCTGTCAACAAATGAAGATACAAAAGTATCGCAAGCGGATTTTAATATCCAATTTAAGTGAGAAAGAGCCGAATGGATGACCATCTAATATAAAGTAGAATCATTTGACAAAGAAAAGGGATAGAACAAGAAACAAAGCAGGTATTTATGAAGAGATGAAGAATGACAAGTATCACCTTAAAAACATGACTTCTAATACTCATCAATAACTTGTTTTGGATTTATTCTTCCGATTGCTTTTCACCATAAATCTCTTCCACCATTAGTGTTTTATATCAGTGACACACACTGTCACACACACACACACACACACACACGCATCTCATGCTTAAGGTGTGGCACGATGCTGCTAAGACACAAATTGCTGTGAAAGCCCGGGTCAAGGTGACTCCAAGCGCAGGAGCCAGTGCAGAACAAACAAATCATCAAGTGGGGATTTAACCAGCAGCTGCTGACACCAGTCAGAAACCAAACAACACCCAGACACTCTTCAATCCCACAGCTGAACCCCTCACCTTTCAAAGTACGAGCTGAGACACCTACACAGAGGCTTTTCCCATCAACTGCTGCTCAGACTTGCAGGCTAAAGCAAACAAAAATACACAGAAACAAATAACAGGGTGAATAGTGCCTATTTTCTTCTGGAGACTGCCCCTACCACTCCCTCTATTCAGAACTGAATTCAAAACATCAATGCGGTCCATCCGCCCTCCTGCCCCGATTCATCCGGCTCACCTTAGTCAGTCGAGCGCATGTCTGGCCAGTCAATAAAAATCCCGCAGCATGGTGGAGGAGGTCCGGAACAAAAGGAAGAGGCTGTAGGGACACGGAGAGGCGCAGGAAACAACGAAGGGGGAGAAAGGCAGAGAGAGGGACAAAAGATAGAGGGATGGAATAAAAAGGAAAAGAGGGAGAGGTAAAGAACGATCCAGACAGGCTGAGAGCTCTCCACAATGTGAGCAGCGAGGGAGGGCGAGCACCAGGTGTCAGCACGCATACACTCACCGAGCCGAGCCGAGCGCGCACACACATGTACTCGCATACCCACAAAGCCGAGCAGACAGGCAACTCTCTCTCACTCTCATTCGCTTCCCACCTCCTCCTCCTCCTGTTTCTCCTCCTCCTCCTCCTCTTCTTCTTCTTCTTCTCACTCTCTGGCAGCAATAACTCTCCTCATCCTCCCTCTCACTCTGTAGTCAGAGTGGAATTCCTTAACCATTTCAAAACCAAAGATCCCGAAATCCAAAATGTTTCGCCATGTTGTTCAATGACACTTCTTGTGATTGAACAATATTTGATAAAAGACGAAAAACAAATCATCTAAATTTGGTGAAAAGTAACCCCTCCCCTCTCTGTGTTAAATCACAAATCAACAATGATTAACTGGATTTCCCAACCAAAATTACTAAGAGTGACTATTTACACCTCACGTGGACTCTGTTGGCAATTTCCAAGGCAAAAACCACTGCCTACTAAGAGTCACGTATTTGCCAAAAAACTTATTCATGAGGCAAGAGGAAAAAATAATAATTTGAAGGGATTGGGGGGTGTTTTCTGTTAGATCTGTCTTAAAACTTAAAGCTAGACTAGAACATAATTTCCATCATTATACAGTCAGACAAAATGCAACAGTATTTGGAATGAACAATTTTCGGATCTTAAACTTGCCCTCCAAGCTTTACAACCCTCAAATATGGAGGAATTAAAGCAATTCTTTAAAGAAAATTATTGTGACACAAGAGAATAATTCATACATTTTGCAAAAATTGGTGCTACCAAACTGCTGCCACCAAAAGTGATAAACTAGTTATTGGGTTTAGGGGAAATTGCATTTTCACATCGGGCTAGATATTAAGCATATCTTTGTCTGACATCAATATTTATTTAAGTTGATATGTGTTACAAAAAAAAAAAGCAAAAGCAGAAGAAACATGTAACAGGAGCAAACACATTTCCACAGCACAGCAGTCTCTTCCTTTTTGCCACTTGGGGCCAGGGCAGGAGAAACAAATTGTAAATGCAAACATGATCTGGCAAACGTGATGCCAAACAGATTCTTGTTTATGCATCTAGTTTTGCATGAAATCCAGAGGGAAATTTTCCACTCCAGCTGCTAAATTTGCAACGACTTCAAGCAGCTTTCTGTTTGCTAACATTTGTCTGCTGTTCGCGTGATGTGAATTTATAGGCGGTTTACAGATTTTTTTTTCCACTTCAGACCGCATCCTTTAATTCAAGTTTTCAGTTCAGCTGAAATTTGCAGCATCCAACATGGAGAATCTAATTACATTTTGGAAAAAGTACCTGTGGTCAGATGAGACAAAGATCAAAATGTAATTTTTTTTCCCACAGTGACATGATGAAGGTTCACAAGTCAACCTAATGGGTTTCAAATACCATAGCGTCTTTCAAGTATGGAGGTGGAAGCATCATGCTGTGGAGCTCTTATGCTCCCGGTGATAGTTGTGCACAAAGTTAATGGAAAAATGAAGGAGGGGGAAATACGTTAAATTCTTCCATTCTTCCACTTACTTTAATCGGGCAAAGTTGGGAGTTCCAAGAACACAATGATCCAAAATACACATCAAAACCGGGTTTGGAATGGATAAAGCTTCAATTTAAATAAACTCTGCCAAATATGCAAATAAGTGTGGTTAAAGTTTTGCATTTTCAAGGCTATAAAACTCATGAGGTTTTGCCTAAACTTAAAGGGGGGGGAAAAAAAAAGTCAGGATTGATTTTTATTTTTCAAAGATATTTTTTTTCTTCTCATGAACAAATATAATTATCAGCCTAGTTGCTTGAAAAAAATCATTTTCATATTTCATATATTGTTTTTCTCAATAAAATCTGGGATCTTAATCATCTCCCTTCTCAAGTACATCGTCATCTTTTTTACAACCATTAAATACAAATAAAACAGCCATAAAAGGAAACAACACAACATGTAGGTCAGGGTAGTAAGACCTGCTAAATATAAGTCACACTTCACCCTCTTATCTTCATTAAGCCTTCATCTTTAGATGAAGATAAACCCGGAACCCCTAAAACACACAATTAAATCCTGAAGGTTTTCTCCTTAAAGCCTATGTGAATGTCTGAAGGGAAATTGAGGACAAGAGCCATAGAAGGAGAGCAAGAAAATAAATGGACCAAGAGGTGAGGGAAGGGAAAGATGCACGAGTTGCCACTATTGACGTTGTGATCAGAGACGGAGGAGAGGTTATACCAACGCTTCTTTACCCACGCGTCATGCTGCCCACTCCGTACCGCTGATGCTGAAATGCACGGCTCCCATGACAAAAGAGCAGCATGCGAGAGAGAGACTCCTACAGATTCCAGAGCAGCTCTCTATTTAAATGTCACTGTGCTCCAACACAGCAAGTGAAATCACTCAGAGAGATTGCGAGAGCAGCCGTCATACTGCTGTCAGTGGGATACTCAAGACCCTGCTGAGGGTAGTCGCAGAGTTGAGAGGGGAAAATCCCACAAATAACTGCAAAGGATTTATATGAAAGTCAAACATTTCTTTATATTTAGCTTACGGGGAGACGGGCTTTGTTTCCCTAAGTCTAAGTGAATCATTCTCCAGGCTTTGTTGAGTTCTTTGGACAATAGGCAGTTTCTTGGTCACAACACCCAAAGGTTCAGCCACAAAATGGCTTCTAAACCTACCATAATCAGGAAAAATATGAGTTTGTACAGGAGTAGGCTCAAGTTAGAGTCATCACATAGAGTTCAGTCCTCACATTCTTTCTGGATCGTGAAGAGATTGGTTTAAGCGAAGGATATTAGCTGCCTAGGTATAAAAACAAGAGATGGACTCATCAAGAGTTTGCTGGCTGATCTAATTTTTAAAACATAAACGTCAGCCAAATGAAAAAGTGTGTTGATTCACTGCTCAATATAGGCACTTTATACTTTTAGCATGGGACGGAGGCCAACAGCCTGGGCTGAAGTGTTAAGGAAGCCTCAGTTGCTTTACGCAGCCTTCAGTGTGTCTGCATTGTTGGGTCTTTTTTTTATTTTTTTTATCTAATACTTCAAAGATCTTCTCATGTTTAGGTCAAGCCAGTTTACAGGCCAATCAACTTCAAATAAAATGCTAACTTTACCTTCACTTATAAAAAGAAGACTTTTACCACTGACAGCAAACCATTGCTTTTTCTCCTTAGTCCAGATAAGACATTTATGATGCTGTCTCTGCTGTAAGAAGTGGGTTGACATGAGAAATGTGGCAGTTGTAAAAGAAAAAAAAAAAAACAAAGACATCCATGGTCAATGCCTTGAAGCTTAACTCCAAGAAGAAATAATTGTGTAACGCCTTAAAAATACAGTACATAAGGGATACCATAAAAGATCACAACTATGTCTAGCTCCTTTGATATACAGAAGCTAGAGGACATTTAAATCTTTTGCACAACATGGGACGGAACCAGAAGTACTCCGTGACGAAGGCAGACTTGTGGCTCAACAAATGCAAAAAAAACCCCGACAAGGACGTGCTTCACTGCGATTATACTGTCGATTGTGATACAAATGGAGCAACAAGCAGCCGAGTACCATCAGCCGCAGTGAGTGTGGCTTATTACAGCAGATCATACACTCGACCGCATTGTTCTGTTTTATTCTGCAGTTGGTTTTGAGAGAATAGTGTCTTTGGACTGAAACAGCGTGTTGATATAACCAGGTGCCTCATACTTCCAAACTAAGAACACTGAGAGTCGGTTCTTTAACACACTAGCGAGTCTGGCAGATTCAGCCTCTCAGGCTTCACCTGTTGTAATTGGATGCAACACAACTGCCAGAAAAATTTGTCTGCTCACTTTCGCATGCAGCAGCTGTGCTTACACTAGTGGCCGTCTTCGTCCAATCGCTGTGTCGGCGGTTTGCAGAATCCAGGCAGGAGATGAAACACTGCTGGAGACGGGAGCAAATGTTTTGGCACCCCTGGCAGGATGTACAAAAAAGCCTTGAAATTGTATTTCACACTGAAAAAACACCTACTTGTAATTTGAGTGTATTTATTCAGTGTATTGCAAAATGTACCAATGGAAGCTATATGCTTTAAATAACATTTTAGAAGTTTCTACCTTAGCTTTCAGGCTTCCTTGAGGCTGTTGACATTTCAAAATTGAGTATTTTTTTGTGTCAGAAATGTTGGAAGCTCAAAATGATGAGCTTCCATCATTTTGGTGAAAATCTCACTCTTTCTGTTTGCCACAGCCTGAATCAACCAGACTACAAACTAAGGTTGAGTCTTCTTTACTTGGTAAAATCTTCCACACAGAAGAGTGTTGTCACTGCAGTCTTGTAGCATTTAAAAACCTTCAAAACGTATTTCTTGCTAAAAAAAAAAAAGAAAAAAAAGAAGAAGAAAGATAAAAGATCCACATGATAGAAATTAGATTTTCTCATGACATGAAGTAAGAATGGGTCTTTGGGAAGGCGGGAGAGTTTCCAAGCTGTCACATTCCTGACCTTGAAGGACTTAAAAAAGGTCCTTTAGTAAAAGCGTATGGATGGCTGAGACAAGGGTGGTATGTGCATCATGCAGCTCCGTTGAAGCATAATGATGGGCCCATAAGTGCCTCCCACACTCCACAAGACATCAGAAAGCCGTTTCTGACACTTCGGTCACGTCGTCCATCTCAGCCCCCACACCCTTCTCGACTCTCCGTCGACAGTCTGAGTGGTCTTTGACCTTCAGTGTGCTTTCGCTTTGGCACCGCTTTCGTTACCACAGTTACCCAGACGAGGACACAGGTGCCAGCTGATGAGGTTAGCTGTTTTTAGCGTCCAAGCCGTCCACCTGATGGACTGGTAAATTATGTCTGACCCCACGAAGGAAGTGACTCCTCCTCATCCGTTTCAGTTTCGCAGGAAGGTCGCTAAGGTTGGTAAAGAAGAGCATTATCATGCTTCTGCAGGCTTCAGAAAGAATAATGAACCTTCTGCAAAGAGAGAGAAAACACGCAAAACTATCATCTAACGAGGATAAAAATCAGCTTATTGAGAAATAGGCAAACAGTTTTGTCTTTGACTTGAGAAGTTACTCAATGCGACCAACTCTCTTTTGGACCAGTGTATATTAACATAGCACCATTACTCTCATAGGACAGTTGTGTTGGCTCACAGTTGCCCAGGCAACACAGCATAAAGGCACCTCAGGATGTCAACAGCTGAAGGGTGAAAGTTAAATGACATTGCAGAAGAAGCTGAAGAAGGTCATAGACATTAGTCTGTTGTTCTTAGTAACCAAAATGTCAAAGCTCCCCCTTCAACAGCTATGAACCACACTGGCAGAATCTTTGTGTGAAGAGCACTGCAAATAGGTTATTGAGCCACAGCATGATATAGAAAATGAGGTTTAGAAAATGTTCTCTACTGTGCAAGTGTTTTAAATCGGCAATTTCTGATTGCAGCATTTTCAAAAGCTACGCCCTACCACCAACTATTTCTCTTTAAAATCTACAACATAAGAATATCTAAGAATATATATATATATTTTTTTTTACAGCCTGCTTTGAACTAAATAGTCAAAAATGACTAAGTAGCAGATGTAACATCTTACAGTGTGTCAGAGAGCATTAATAATGTTTCACAGGTCAGTATTTTTAGAAAACAAAAGCAAAATTATGATCTGTCCAACCAGCCAGTGACTGGTCGTGCCTCATCAAGCTAAAAATGGGATGATTTCGGCACAATATGATTTCTTCACAAAAAAATGCTCTAGTGCTCAAAGTCATAGTGTTAACAGCATTGCTCTCATAAAGCTCATGACAAAACAAATTATTTTTGCTCACAGAAAAAACAGGTCCAAGTGATTTGACAGTTCAACCAATAATATCCCCATTTGTTTCCACCACATTCCCCTCTTAGCCCTCCTACTTTTTTCATACATATATACAAATAATTTCTTATTCATGAAGCTAACCACAGCGTGTTATTTAATTTCTCATCAGTTAAGTATTTAGATGAATGAGAGAGATCATGATCAAAAACTTAATTTAACTGAATTGTATATATTTTTTGAAGATGCTGCACCACATTTTGACCAACGGGCTTTTTTTAATGCTTTTTTATTTTTCAAATTTGTGGTGAATGGGACCAAAACATGTCCCACATTCAGTAAGCCACCCCCCTCTGCAGGAGGACGGTGATGCCGCCTGTTAACAGGATCTGGTTCCATTCACTTTTCCTTCGGTTCATTAATACAGGAAGGAAGGGAACATTCTGCGGAGCAGTCGGTGCCAATCTGTCGCTCCGTGGAGATCAGCCAGAATCGGCTCCTGTTCAGCCGCTGCCCCTCCTCCGGGAGTTTCTTACATCTGATAATATTCCACAGGGGCAAACCATTTTATCTCAGTGCATATAATCCAGTCTCTAATGTTTAACGGTTTATATTGTATAGCTTGTTTTGAATGTGAGCAAGCAATATATATGTAAATGTACATCTGCATATAAATGTTTTGCAAATTCAACTCTGAAGCACATCAACTGCTCTGCAGACGTTTACAAATGTCTTTAAGCGAACGCAGAAATAGAATAAATAATTAATATGAAAATGAGCCGATCTGGGGATAATTGTTGATCTATAGATCAGAGTTTGCAGAGGGATTGCACATAAATTAAAACACCAAATTCCAAGACGTCATTAAATACGTTTGGTCACAGAAACTGTGAGTGGAGTTGCAAAAACGTCCCGATGACACATGCTAATTTATTGTGTTGATAATAAAAAAAAGAGTGAAATGAAAACCAGAGCAGTTTTGTGGGATTTTAAGAAAGCCATAAATGAGCAGAAAAGTGGTGACAAGAGTCTTGAATGATGCCATGCAGAAAATCAATTAATAAGGACTGACTGTGCAGAACAGAAGTACTTTAAGCCAGCAACCATGACAACAGCAACAAGACAAAGCCTGGTACCGTTATGAGAACTCGCAGTCGGTGCAGCCGGGCTTTACGTGTTGTTCAGAAATGCACAGTAACCACATTTAGGCTGCATTAGGCCCCCTGCTTGCTGTGTCACGTCTTGCTTGTGCTTTGAATCTCAAAGCATGTTTGCTAATCTGATGATCTCTAATTAGATTTTTCAACTACTGTGGAGAATGAGCCATCAATTAAGACTCCTGTAATTAGAGGGGGCCAATTTGATTCCTGTCAAACAGCTGCTGCCTTCAGACTTTTAGAGTTACTGGAACCGGCAGGAAACTGGAACTGTTCATAAACAAATCGATACTCGGACACTAATTGATACTAACAAAAAAAACAAAAAAACAAAAAAAAGCCAGTTTCTGTGGAGTTTAATAACTTGAGAGTTCTGATACAAGCAGAGCTGCGGTAGCCTTCTCCATATTATTTTGTTTTTAAGTTGTCTTGTATTACGTAGCGAAAACAATACAAGACAATTTCTCATGTTGCCCAAGCCTACGTTAAAGCTATTAACATAGTTCTGAAACAGGCTGTCAAATGGCCTAATACAGTTGTTGAAGTTTGTTAAAGTCACATTTCATGTTTGTTAGTGTAAATAAAGAATTGCTAGTGAAATAGCTCTGCCAAGCAAATATTAGCACATTAACTTAGATTCCTAAAACACAGCATGTTTCATTCTGTATCGTTTAGAAACTATTATTTTTCCTTTACCCTAGACAAGCAAGATAAGTGCAAGTTCATG
This sequence comes from Poecilia formosa, assembly GCF_000485575.1. Lineage (NCBI taxonomy): Eukaryota > Metazoa > Chordata > Actinopteri > Cyprinodontiformes > Poeciliidae > Poecilia > Poecilia formosa. The sequence continues at coordinate 3,098,339 of NW_006799946.1, forward strand.
TATGTTTTGTTTTTTCTTTCCAACCACAGTTCTTCATCCCGTCCCTCTAAAAGCCCATTAGTCATGCAAAATCTTCCTGTCCAGACACACCAACCTTTCAACCCCATTCCTCGTTTTGTAATCAGCCGATGCCATAACTGTAATTGCAGTGTCAGGCTGTTGACTTTGTTTCAAGTCCAGTGCCACTTCTCCACCCCTTTGACGGGAGGATGAAAATGATGGAGGTGGAAAAATCACTCGGAGCCTCGGTAAAACACAACAGCTCTATACGTGCATCGGATACGACAACACGGAGACAAAAGGGAACAATTTCAAGTTGTACAATTTGAATTATTGCTTTTTTTGCTTTCAAAATATAAATCACAGAAACTCCCATCTGTTGGCATCTGAAAATGGTCTTTCATAAAACGACAGTTATATAAATCCTAACCTCGTCTCAATCAAACAGGGATTATCTCTGTAGTTTTAAATCTGCCACTCACCATCATAGCAACTAGTGGCTAAGACATTTTTTCCCCGCTCTGTTCAGATTAGCGGGTGGATTCTCAAACCCAAAGTCCAAAGAAGCCCTCAAACTGCTTCAAATACAGTGCAGACAATCATTTTATCTCGCAATCTCTCTTTTGAACTGATTTTCAGCAGTCTGTGCACGCTGTACGGCAGCTCTGTTTGAGAGAAAACTCCATTCGTTGAGCCGAGTGCTTTGTCCCATAGTAGCAGCAGCAGCAGCAGCGCTCCCTGCCTGTCAGGCACAGATAAGTCAGCCTTGTTCTGCCCCTGAAAGAATTAGACCAATGAACGTCTAGTTTTGATTTTGCTTCTAAATGCAGCTTCATTAAGAGCTTTCTAAGCAAGTGTTCACAGTTTTAAAGGCAGAGAGGCGCATGATGCAGATGTTGCAGAGCAGGAGACAGATTGCAAGAACAGATCCTGTCTGCTGGGATGAGTGAGTTCCCTGCAGGACGACTGCAACAGAGAAGCAAAACACCAGAGGATACTCCCGTCACGCAGCACCACTCTGCACACGCGAAAGGCAAGAGACGGCACAGTATTTGGTAACGTCAAGTTTTCTTCGAGCTCGAAGCCCAGCAGACAGGGACGTCACAACACTCAAGTAGTTCCACCTGTTCTGGGTTGTTGCAGTCTGGGAAATCCTCTGCTTCGGTGAGTTTCAAGACATTTGGTTGCATTTATTCAAGAGTTTGAAAGAAAATACTTTTTTTTTTATGTGTGATAATAAAGTTAAATAGACGACATAAGATGCATTTTGTGATAATTTGCTTGTCAAATTGGCACACATTACTAAAGCAGGGATGAAGATCATCACCTTTGGAGGGACGACACCTAAAGAGATCGAAGCAAAACCCTAATTAGGGGAAGAAAAATGCTTTGAAACTTTTACAGGACAGTTGTAAAATGAACAAAACTAAACTGAAGTAGTAACAAATTAGTCCACGTGGAAGTGAGAAAGCTGAGTTCTTATTTATTTTAATCCCAAATTATAATTATAATGATAAAAGTAATACAAACAGGGATAGATGGACCGACAGTATTAAATCTAACTGAGGCAATGCAGGTTTTTGGTGAAAAAAATAATAGTTAGCACAGATTTTCTACACCATTCTGTGTTTTTAAAGATAAGATATGTTTGATTAGCATTTAGCTGTGTTTTACATCATCTAAATCAGGTCTAATCATTCCCCATACAGCTACATTAATCTAGTGATCAAGTACAACTAAAGTACAGTACAGATTTCTCAAAAACAATGAAAAAACACCATAGTTTAGCGTCAATAAAACGCTCAACAGCAAATGTTGAAGTGTTATAAAGTGTCATAAGCTGGTATGTCCCGCCTTTCAATCGCTCACCTTCTACTGAAAACTGTAGACAATGTTTTCTTCTGACTTCAAAATAAGAGTACATAAATTCTCTTTGAGCGATTACACCTGAAGACCTCTGACATGGGCCATTTAACAATTTTAATCAATGCAATAAATCAAAAAATGTGAAGTTTTAAACAACAAGATGGAAAACCACTAACTGAAAGCCTGAAAAACGGGGGCCGGCTTGGAAATTCCCTGTTGTGCTTTTAAAATGACTATTCACAGAGCTGCTCCACTTGGCGTAGCATTCTTTAAATACCATAAAGAAGCCGGATTTAAGTTCTGACAACAGGACTGAACGCCTTGAAAGAGAAAAGATGAAAATAATAGTGTTGTTACCATCCCGTTTCACCCGTTCCTCCTCCTGCACAGGCGCAGTCTGACGGTTTCCACATTCACATAGAGCGATGGGGGTTTCCCAGTGTTATCTAACCTTCTAAACACAGGGTCATGTCCTCCAAGCTTTGGAGATTTTTTTTTTTTTATTTATGTAGAACTTTTGAAAACCTAGTAGAAATAAATTCTAAAAGGGAATTCATTCAAATACGCTCGCTCGCATTTGTGGATTTTCGGTTTACTTCTGCTTCCAAAAATAAACCGAGAAGCCTCGTCGACACCTCCCGCAGCTGACGGGCAGATGCGTCATTGTTTGTGACGGGAGTCATAAGACACACTCACCGCTGCTGCGACTCTTGCGGTTGGCCTTCCCCCCCGTCAGTAGCATCTTCAAGCTGTTCCTAAACATGACTGCGGCAGCGGAGATCCGACTACAGAAAGAAACCTGGTGGGAGAGAGCAAAGAAAATACATGTTAATCTTTTTGAAGGAGCCTTTTAGCACGGTCGGATGTCCGCACGGAAATCCGACTGTCAACAGTAGAAATAATCAGTTAAAAGCTTTATCGGCGAGATCGAGAGAGTGCTGCAAAGCTAAATTCTCCAGATAGGAGAGAAGAGGGGAAGCTTCAAAAGGAGTTAATGTATCAGGAAAACTGAAGCGGGGAAAATCCCTTTCACGAACGCTTGATCTTATCTCCGTCATCAAAGTGTGAGATCAAGTGCCTCCTTGTAATTAGAGAAGAATAGAAGGAAGTACAAGTGGGTTTACAACACATCGTGGAGAAAGATCCCCCCAGCCTTCACTTTTATTTGGTAAACAGAGTGCGGTCAGTGGCAGCGCAAGGTGAAGGATGACGATTACGAAAAGTCAAACTAATTCGGTAGCATGTATGGAGATGGAAGGGAAAAGGCAAAAACACGAGTACAGACACAGAAACACAGCTAAGCACTGAAAACAGAATAAGTAAAAAGCAGTTTGAATTGTTGGTATGAATAAAAAAAACACTATTATTTATTGTTCCAAGTTTATAGAATCTACTGTTAAGTGTTTGAGAAAAGAAAGCGTAATAATAAGCCATTTAATATGTTGCACTAGCATACAACAGTAAAGTTAACATCCTGACAATATTTTCTTTTTCACAACTGAGTCGGTGATTTCCTCCGGCCCTTACCCTCCTCCACAGCGCCTCACATATCTTTGATGCGAACCCTTTGTTGAGTAAAGCGCATGGCAGCAGATGTTCTCCGTTAAGTGGCGGTTACTCTGTAAAGCCCCCACAGTTAAGGTCCAGCTGTGGACCCAAACGATAGATAAATATATAAATTTAAAAAAAAGAAGAGAGTAAAGGCATGAAAAGGCTCTTGAAAAGCCCTCCTTCTCCTTCATATCCCACTTTTCTCCACAGTTGCGATATTCCACTGACTGTAAAAGGGTCTTTAAAACACCCACGATCTTCATATTACCTCCACTGTGAGTGAAGCTGGAGGAACGGATGATATCACCGTTACGGAAGCACTATCGGCCACAAGACTCACATCAGTGCATTTCAGGTTTTCTGCCACGTGTTTCTGGATTTCTTGGAAACAGCGGTGAACTGTAGGACTTTTATTACGTAAAGCAAAGCTTATGAGAGTCCATCTCATCTACGTCGGTCAGGTTCCCTTATCTGTGAGAAGAAAACTTAATGCAGACACACGACTGACCCTCTCTTCCAGCTGGAGGTTGGTTGAAAAGCAGCATCAAATTCATCCCACAGGTTTAAGGTGACAGAACACTTTTTTTTTGTTTTATCGAAACTAGTCAATTCCCAGGCCTCTGGTAGAGGACCCGAGCTCAGAGAAGCGGTGGATGAGAAGGGGATTTTTTTTGTATTTTTATATATATATATATATATATATATATATATATATATATATATATATATATATAGCTAATGTGCCTTTCTGTTATAGACATGAAGAGAGTAAAGAGGCAACAGGTCAGATCTGAAAATATATTCCAAAGCAGTGTAAGAATCAACGTAGCAACACTCAAGCTCAATATGAAACATGAGTAGCAAACAACCCCATTATGACCGGTTTGGATAGCCTGCAGGGCATAGGCTAAGCTGTGATAATACAAACCTGAAATCTTAAAAAGCTATGACTCAGTCAGTAAATACCCACTGTAACTCTGTCAGCTCCTCCTCGCAGTAAAAGGGCTACAGAGAGAAAAAAAAAAAAAAAAAAAAAAAAAAAAAAAAACGTAACAAAAATGACTCCAGTAAATGTGTTTCCATATGTTTAACCATGAGCAGAACAGGAGCGACAGTTCGCCGTTAACAAGCTGCCAGAGCAGAAAATGAGAAGAGATGTTGCTGTCTGTTTCCAGGAAGAGAGAATCAATGTTTAAAATCTAAACAGGACAGGACAGAGCGTGCAAAAGAGAGAGAGAGAGAGAGAAGCTCACACACAGCGTTTCATCTGAGGGTATAAGCGTTCACCTCTCCCATTCCCACTCTCTCTGACCCTCTGTGCCGGCCTTTATGAAGGGAAGCCAAGAAGCAGCATGCTCTCACAGATTCAGATATGTGCGCAAGCGGATGCAGCCCATCTCAGGATCCTCCACAGCCTGCTCCTAATGCTCATTCTGAGTGTTAAAACCCCACTTAAAGGCACATTCCCAGGCTTGCATGAACGGCTTTCAGCAGCTAAATGTGACTAAAAACAGCACATTTGTTTGTTCTAATGAAAAATTTATCGAGCAGCTTGAGATGCTTGTAAGCTTTGCTGGGAAAATAAAGCCCTGTAAACATGCTCCAAAACAGAATGCTTTGCAAAAGTATTCACTCTCTCTGAATTTTTCACACATCATAGCCATGAAATCAGTGGTTCTTGTGTGATATAACAAATATAAAACAGAAAAAAAGAGAAACAATTACTATGAAGGGTTCTCATGATTGGAAATTTAAATTTTTGCCCATTGTACCTTGCAGAGTAGCTCACATTCAGTCATATTAAATGGAGAGTGCCTGTGAACTTTAGTTCGTTTGTTTTTTCTGTAGAGCATCCCCACAGGAGGTTTCAGTTCAGTTCAGGTCTCATAGGACCAGAGCTCTTTCCTCCACTTTTGCTGTGTCTCCTACACAGTTGGGGGCAAAATGCAAACTCACAGCATTCTGCAAGGATTTTCATCCTGCAATTTTATTTAATTTTTTTACATAATGACCAGGTTTGTGGAGAGTTACCAATAGTTGTCCCGCCAACAGATTCTGCAACCTGTGCTGCAGATCCTCTGGAGATACTATGACAGTAATGCGGTCTTCTTGGTTGCTTATCAATACTCTTCTTGCCCAGTCAGTTAGCGTAGGTGGACGGGATTGTCCCAGCAAGTTTGCAGTTGTTATTTCTGCATGCGTTTCTTCAAGATCGGATCACAGTAACAAATTATCCACGTTTAAAAACATCACTGGACCGTCCGGGGGTTGTACAAAGGGATGCCGACTAACTTCTGATCTACCACACTGCTCCCTATCCAGCTCCACTGGCTTCCTGTACACTGATCTTAGTCCCTACTTATACGGACTTAATGGTCAAGCGCCTCCAGAGGTCTCAAACCGTTTGCATCTACATGTCCCTGAGGTAAAATGACCAGGCTCTGCTGGCTGTACCACATTCAAAGTGAAAGAGTCTTTTTAGCAGCAGTAGAGGGGCTCTGAAACCCTCTACCCTTTAGTTTGATATCTCCGGACTCTGACGACCTTTCAAAAAGCAACTAAAAACTAATCTTCTTAAAATTGCTTTCCATTAGCTATTGGATGCAGCAATATATAATGTGTATTGTAATGACAAATGTCTTGAAAGCCACTATAGACAAACAAACAGCAAATGCGATAGATTTTCGCATTTGCCTTCTTTTCCATTTATAGATGCTTTTTCCATAACTTAACACCAATAAAATCTTGTTCTTATCTTTATCCCTGACCTTTTTACCTTGGTCTTCCTGATGCTGTTTGTTAACCAATGTTCTCTAACAAACCTCTTTGCCCTACATATAATATTTCAAACATCTTTTGGAGAATCGGAGGCTTCAAAACATGCTTGACAAAAAGCCCCACCATGGTATAACACTAAGAAATCTGAGTTAACACAATACCATCACCTTAAATGTCATATACTGCATCTTTGTAACGCACAAGTTTAAAATTTAATCGGCCTCTAAATTTTTTTTAACACAAAAGAAATCTGGCCAGCAGAAGGTGTATGCACTCCCTCTTCTGAGTCGGAGCCTGGCCTAAGATCTGCTGTGAACCTCCATTAATTACAAAGCTTATTTTCAATCAATGAAGTAGCCTTTAATGGGGCCAGAGATGGCAAAGGCCAGTGTCACAGGGCATCAAATTGGATTTATCTCATCTTACCCTTCTGCCTTCGAATTAAAACCCATCCGAAAGGAAACCACACAGACTCAATGATACGATTAGAGTTGTGGGGGGGGGGACACACACATTTCCCAGAGGAAGGCACTTACTGTGATTAACATTAAAACAAAAGCCACAACAGACAACAAAGGACTTTAAAGAGATTAAAATGAATTCTGTCTCAGGCATAAATTGGGCACATGTGTACAAATCAAGAAATCTGTAAAATACAGAGAAATGACTGTGCTCTTCCTGAAGATGGAAGAAAAATGTGTTTAAAAATATCTAATTAGGTGTCTCCTCCCGCCCCCCCACATCAAAAACAATGAGCAGCTCAAGATAAATGAAGCATCGACAAACTGGAAGACTAATGCCGCGGGCCCAGAGGGATGCACGTTTCTTCAGGCAATTACAGCACAATCTGTCAGTCTGACAAGGAAACATAAATGTCAAACCTTAATCAAATAAGAACAATGGCAGAGAGGAGTGGATTTCTGACTATTTATCTAATAACGGCAGTCTCGTTGAGACAGAGTAGCCCGGAATCCAATCATTTCTTCAGTTCGAGGGGGAGGACTAAACATGGACCTGATTATTAAAGGAGAACCTTCCTGCCACATCGCATCGGGTAAAGTCGGGAAACAACCATGTGCATTTAAAAAGAAGAAGAAGAGGAGAAAAAAAACAAACTAAATTCTAACTTCACTTATCTTCCCGGCGGTAGACACTCCCCACCATCAGACAGGGATAAATCATAGTCTCCACTTTGAAGATGGCCATGGGAACAGAGCTCCATAAATCACACTGATATCAATAACGGGAAGTGTCAGGGCCTGGCTCTCACCGTCGAAGTTGCACGAGGCAATGCAGAAATCACTCAGGGTTGCTGCTAACAAAGTTTCACTCCTGCCCCGCAATGGATTATTTATTAATATGGATTTATGTCCTTTCATTCTGTGCCGCTGCTGAGGGGAAGGTGATGATATCTGTATCACAATGAAGGAAACGTGGCTGTGATCAGTCACAGGTGAGACAGTTTTCAAACCTCCTGCAGGGAAAAATTAAACTGTTAAAAACTCTTCATCTTTCTAGGCTACTTTCAGGATTTGCCGCAACCTGCTGATGGCTTCCCCCCCCCCCAACACTTTCTGATTTATTTATTTATTTATTTATTTATTTTTTCCATGGTTCATCTGTTGACAAAGAAGCCACAGCTCTCTACGCTCAGTTCATTTTTAGTTTCTTAGAAAATGATAACATAGTAATGGAATGATAATATTACAGAAGACCAATAAAAAATATATCCTTAAAATAGAAACGTTGCTTTATTACCACTGTATAGCACACGCAGTCATGGAAGACTGCTGAACTGACGTTGACCCATCAGGATGTCATTGACACCATTCTCAATGTGTGTAAGGCACAAGAGGTCATTGATATAGAAGCTGGCTGTTCACATAGAATTCTATCTAATGATAAATAAAAAGTTGCGTGGAAGGAAAAAAGGTGACACAAAATCTTATTTTGAGATGAAAGCAAAGCTTGTATTTCCTTTGGATACCAAGCGAGGTAGAGGAAGAGTGAAAAGGAACAGAATAATGTTTGAGGGGAAGTGAGACATTTCTACTGTCAGTGATGGTTTTGGGGAGTCATGTCATCTGAAGCCATTCTGAAAACCCTTTATGCTTCCGTCTGGTGGCAAAATTTACAAAGATGCTAATCAGACTCTACAAGTCTTTAAAGAGCCTTGAATCATACGAGTTACAACACTGAATTTCTCTTTGTGATCAATAACATATTCCTGAATCTTACTGGAATTTTCCATTAAGAGTTGGCACCTGCCCACACTTCAACAAGTGTCAACACCTGCTTTAATAACCACAATGTCGCTTTCCTTGATCAGCCGGCAAACTGGATCGATCTAAACGCAGCACAGAACCTGTACCATATTGTGAAAAGAAATTAATTGCTCACGTCGAAGAAAAATATGCCATTTTAGTGTCCCGATATCTGGTTACGCCTTCAGTTTTTGTAGCCAAATAAGAAAAAGAATGACCGACCAACCTGAAACGGCCAGAAAACAGCTGTCAGTGGACATCCTGAGCGTGAAGAGATTTCTTTAGTAGGTTAGTTCAGATATGTGGACTCTCTTGCATTCCTGGCTGCACTGCTTCACTGACCTTTTCAGGTAACTCCTCCTAAACAGGACCAACAAGTTATGGGTCAGGGCCGATCCCTTTATAGTCCATACCAGCTAAAGCCAAGTCGAGTTGTACTAATAATACACTAACATGACCCACAGAGTGAACTGTCAGTTGTTTTCGCATGTAGCGTGTCCTTGTGGGTCATAAAGAAATCTTCCCATCAGTTTGATTAGAACGACTCTGCCCAGTTTGAACCCACGAAGGCCTCTTCTGCCCCAAATCCAGTCAAAGGAAACAAACAAAATGGCATTTTGACCTTTAATAGAATAAGAAAGAGCTACTTTAAGGGCGAATGTAATTTGTGACCTTTTATTCATTACATTTAAAAAAACAAAAAACAAAAAAAAAACAAAAACAAAGGATGTCTGGGTAAGTCTAAATAACGGAATGAAATATTGGTAGGTGTGTAGAAGAGCGAAGAAAATTCCTTCACCAGACTGAACGCAGAAATAAATCACAGAACGTATTCTCTCCCAGAGCCACCTAACCACAGTGCTCCCCCCCCGCCCTTACCCTCCACACCTCAAGTTTTGCAGCATGTTCTTTTTGTAATTTGTTTAAAAGGAGACAGCGTGGTTCATAAGTGATTTATGAAAAAGCGTTTTCCCCTGCAGACAACAAAATGACAACAGAGCTCTGATTTTAGGCTACGGGTGCGTTATTTTCAGCCTCCCATGAACAGCAACACAAACGCAGCATTGTGTGTGCAAGCTGCATGGAGCAAACAAAGAGTTGCAGAGACTTTTTAAGAAGCAGCTATGAGGGAGAAGAAAATTGCTGCTAAGAATTTTCCAAGCAGGGATGTCAAGAAACCGATACCAGGCAGTGTAAAAGTATTCACCCACTTAAGAGTTTTTGTTTTCAATTTTTACTTTTTATTTGTCACACTTCAAAGTTTTACATCAACAAACAAATTTGAGTATTAGACAAAGACAATATGAAGACAGACAGAAAGCTGTTTTTTTTTTTTTTTTTTTTCAAATGTCGTTTTAATTCATTGTAGGGGAAAAGTTGTTTAAGCTTACCAGGCCCTGTGAGGAGCATTAATTTTCCTAAACCTATTAAAGTCACACCACATTTAAGTGTAGACTTTAAGTAGGCCACTCAAAACTTTATTTTTTTTATTGAGACATTCTGATGGGGATTATATGTTTATAATATAATATATATTTATACTGATTTTGACAGTTTTTCCCTTGATAAAATTTCAAATTTGAAACATGCTGTTGCATTGTACCATATACTAAAATTTGACAGATTGCTTGATTAATATAAGTGTGATTTAAAAAAAAAAAAAAAAAAAAGCAATAGCAGAATAAATGTAAAATACTTTTTCTCCACGCTGTATTATTAAAATGCATAGTAACAACACTGGGTTAATAAGAAGCAATTCTCAAAGCTTTATCGATAAACAGAGCTGCATAATGCCCTGGAAAAGGTCAAACACTGACTTAAATGCAGCGTCCCACTGGAGATGACTGAATAAGATGGTTCAATCAATCTTCCCCACTGCTGCTGCTGCTTCTCCTCCACTTTATCTCCTCCTGTGTGCTGCCTCTTCACTCAAAGAGCTACACCTGCTGGTCATTTAGAAGAGCTGCTGCCACACATAAATGAATGAATAGGCCAGAACTGCAAAATAAGAACTTGCCTATTACACGTGATTGACTTTGAAACCCAACCCCGACGTGTCGATCATGGAGACAATTTTGTTTTGCATAAATATGTACACCTCCAGCCTCTCAATCCCTTTAAAGTGAATACAGCAGGGCTCCAGCAGCGAAATCAGTTTGATGACAGGCAGCTTAAAGGGGCAAATAGAGTCAGGACATGAGAAGGCTGAAAACGGCAGGTAATCAACTTTGGCAGAAGTGCACATTTGCATGAAGACTGACGGATTTGCAATCAGCCGGAGTCTCTAGACCGGGTTAACGCTGAAATTTAATTCTCGGAGGTTTCACAGCCTCTTTTCTCACTTCATTTCCCCCATTCAGCTGATAATTGTGGCTTATATTTACATTGCACTGAGATCTTCTTTTGACATTTGATTGATCAGGTAAATAACCGAGTCACACTCCACGAGACGAAAGCAAGTAAACTCCGATATCTGTCGACTTCCATGCGGTACAAGTAGCAAGGCGGCCGTGTAAAGCTTAGGAGAAATGTCCAACCCATGCAAGGAGTTTTGGAGTTTGCATCCTGAATGTACTGTAATCATCCAGAATACGGTGCAGTTTATTCTGACGTTGAGGTTTGACATTTCCCAGAAAGATTTTAATTTTGTGAATTCTATGAGGGGAGACAGCAGTAGCGATGGTAGACTTTGGCAGACACGAAAAAGTAATGTCGGTTTATTTGTGTGAAAACTTTAGATGAATTCAGAATTGGGTGAATCGGAAATACAAGGTTTGCTGGTCATGGGTGCCTGTAACACTGCAAAGCTTGAAACACACTAATATACAAGCAACTAATTCAAAAAGTCGTTGCAATTGAAGGAAAATATTAGTCCAAAATGTAAATATGTCTGTAAAGTTTTTCTCTTTAGTGCAGTAAAATAAGAAATGACTATTAATCATAACATACTTTTTAAAGTGTATTATTCATGTTGTATAATTTAGATCTGTTTATAATATTTTTTTTGCATATTTTGTCAATTGAAAAAAAAAAAAACATCCCCACATCCTGATGCTGCCACCACTGTTTCATCATATGGATGGTGTGCTGCTCGTTTGCTTTTTCAGCGTTTTGTTTTTCCAGATCCTGCCGAAGTACTCTAAACTGGTTTTTATACGTGTGTGCTTATTTTTTTTATGATATGCTACATTTGGTTGCATACCAACACTACGGCATTGGCATGTACGCATGCCAACGCCACACGGAGACAAAGCAATCTGACTTATCCGTAGAACCCAAATTGGGTAATCCAGCAACTCAGAAGTGCAGCACAACAAACTCACCCGAGTTCCTGATGATTCCTCTTTTAGCAACATCACCATTGTACTGGCTTTCTGAAAACACTCAGAGCTACATGTCACTCTGGCCCCTCATCGTCGGGCTTCTGTCTTGTAGCTGCTTAATATCTCTAAGCAAGCAGAGCCAGATAAGAGCGTTGAACTTCTTTTGCCCGGGGCTATTGTGTATGAACTGCTGCAGAGTGGTTGATAGGCTTAGTATGGTTGCAAAAGAGGAGGAAAGCCGCAAGGGGACCGAGCAAATTGCTTCATGAATGGACGGAGTTATAGCCGTCTTCATCAGAGACAAAATGTCAGTGCAGAAAACACTGTTGCTGTACTGGATGATGCTTTAATTAAAAATCTAAACAGATATTTGAAGCTCTCCATTGGGTAGAATTTAATCCACTGAAGAAGTATTTAGCAAAATGCTTGTGCACCATGTTCCGTCCAGGGCTGCCTTCGTTTCAAATGATGTTCGTCCAATAACTCCAAGACCACTAAGAGTTTTAAATACCAGTAATAGCACCTTTTAATATATTTTTTTAAACATCTGTGACTTCAGGAGTTTAGCAACCAATTTCTGTAGATTCTTCTTCGTCTTCCTCACATGTTGGCTTGTGAAACTTATGTTGAAATTAAAAGTGACGCTTACTTTTTAAAGTGATCTGAAGGATTCATTTCTAGAATTTTTTTTTTCTGTTTTGCACCTAAAACCCTCATCACAAAACGCGACAATTACATGCCAACTGCGTGTTTTCCTAATATTGTTCAGCCCATTTCGTGTGAGTCGTGAACGCAAAAGACCATCAAAGAGCCGATGAAGACAGAATGTCAAGTTTTCATGTCAGGGTACGGTTTCAAAGCGCACGACGAGAATAGAACAGATCAATGAGGAGCCTCCATCAAACACGCAGGAGGAGGGAGATGGAAAGAGACTGTAGGTATGCCGAATAGGTGCTCAAGATGGCATTCCGAGCTGGAAATTGAGTTTCTGCCAACGACTACACTCACCCACTTACATCAGTCACAAAGCGGGTTCAATCGTCGAAAGCGATTGTCGACACCAGCCTCTGTTTTGCTCACAATCTGGGGAAATAAGACGGCACGCTACGCACCAACCTGCTTTCAACGAAGCAGACGCACGTCGACCGAGATGGTGGATGAATCTGTTTCCTGATGAATTATGCATTGTTCCACTTCTGTGTGCACCGCCAACACGTTCGGATTCAGTCTAGAACTTCTTTGTCCACCGTGAATTAGCAGCCACCCTTATAATCTCCTTTCATCTCGTCCACAGACAGCTCGTACAGCAGAAGCCTGCCTTTAGCATGCAAATGAGTCAAGAGCGAAAGAAAACCAATGACACATTCCAGAAATTAATGGCACTACTATTAATTCAGCCTTATTCTTTATGCAATCAGAGTTTAATGTGGCAATACAAAAAGAAAAAAAATTGCAGAGCTCTGCAAATTAAATGGAGTGACATGTAAATCATAGTAACTCATTTTAATTAAATGTAAATATAATTAGGAAAAAACACCCTAAAAAGCCTTGCAGCTAATTGGGTTTGTGGCGACTGGTCAATAAGAGAAAAATTAACTAAAGCTGCTATGATTTTTTATAAGGTCAAATCTTTCTGAAAAAAAAAAAATATTTATTTATTCACGTCAACCAGTCATCACTTCAGCTTAGCCAGCATACTTAAATCTTAACGCACCGTGGAAGAAAAAAAAAAAGGATTTGAATCAATGTTTGTTGCTTTCCAGTTTATGTTGTGGGTATTGGGTGTTAAAATTAAATCAGAAGCCATGTTAAAACCATAGCCAGCTGTTTAAAAAGGAAATTATAAGTAAGATACATCTCATCATTAAGGTTGCAAAACTGCAAGATTTGTGTGTAAAAAATTATATGAATTATATGAGCAAAGAAAATACGTTTTATTAATGAATGTGATTAAAACAGTTATAAAAATGTTATTTCCTGTCATTTTAACTTCATAAATGCTCCTAGGATGGAGTTATATGTGTAATTAAAGTTTAAGTTAAACATTTGACCATTATTAGCAGTGGCATTGGGTTGTATGCATGCAAAATCTATGCTCCAGAGAATGCACATGGAAAACGCTATCTTAGTAATGCTACTTGCGCTAACTGTGTTAATCACAAATATAAGAAACTCCAGCCCATCATGGCCTCTTTCATTACAGGCCACTGTAAAAAATATCCTTCACAGTTATATCAAATACAGCCCATGCTGTGAGTTCTCACCAGCATGAATCTCATGCTGTATAAAAACATTTTTATTTTTGTAATCCACAGCCCTGTACACACAAACAAAATAGTAAACAAATTACTGTGTCTAGAAAGGGCAACGACACCCTGAGGATTTCTGTTTTGCAGCTCAGAACCCAGATCAGAGCGCAGCGTGGGAAGCGACGTGTAGGATGCAGAGAAAACATCCTAAATTACCTGCTCTCCAAGTTCAGCCCACAAGTGCACAGCTGTCAAACTCGACTTGACGTGTGATTGAAGGCGCAGACGGGACCGAGAGAAACGGAGACCCAATTAGCAACGATAGCTAAGCGACTGACCTCTGATGGCAGTTTGATGACAACCAATAAATGTCTGCTGGATCTCAGCAATCAACCCACTGTGCGTCAATAATTGGACTTAGGTGGTGGAAAATAACACGGTTCCAGTTTATTTCTATACCGTTACCACGCTGTAGACATTGCCTCAAAGAAACTTGGAAATAAAATAAAGAAATCCACATTAAAAGGACCTGCGCTGTTTGTTTGTTTCTTTGTTTGTTTGTTTTTTACTTTTGCAGAAACGCATTTGAGCCGTTTCTCTTCACAAGACACTGAGTTGAGTCAGCAATGGTTCACTTAAGTCCTTCAGAGTTCTTTGTTAACATATAGACGTCTTCTTTCTAAACAAACTGCCTGAAGTAGTGCAGAGTGGTGGCCCCCGTCTAAAGCGTACAAATACTGAGATCATGTCAAGGCATAATCAACACTATTAAATAAATTTATAAAAATAAGTTAAAAATAAAATGAAATTTCTCTACTACTACACATTAACTACACCAAAATTATAAAATACAAATTAAAATGTGACTTAAAATATGTGATCCAGAGATGAGCCAACCACCTCTACATTCCTGCTGCAGAAATTCATACCTCTCTGTGCCAATATAGTTTTTATATATAAAAAAAATAAATATATAGTTTCCCAACTGCACAGTCTTTATGTTTTTTTTTTTCTTTTTGGCATATTTTACTAATAAAGCAGCTAGTTTTATTGGCTTCCATTACAACGATTTTGATCTTTGTGATACTTTGTAATCTCTCTGCAAAAGTATTTGCTAAAGGATGCAAATGAGAAAATTGTAAAGGGGTAGACTATGCTAAATCAACTTTTGTGGAGCTTTACATCACGTTTTAATGTCCCTCATCAAATACATACGTGATGTGTTGTTTTTGATTTCTTCGTGCATGTCTGAGAAATCCTTTAATCTCTCATGGCAGTCATTCACAAAGCGCCGCCTATATTTTCCAAAACTCCACCTTGGAGTTTCAGTCCCCAGATGATTTCCCCCCTTCTTTCAGTTTAACTTTTTATACCGAACAAGACTAAATGCAAGTAAATGAATCAAAAGTGGAAAAAACAAACAAACAAATAAATAAATAGAAAGTGGGAGATTAAGGTTGTGCTATTTCATTGCAGCCTTGTCATTTTTTTCTAGCAGAATACAGTTTACTTAAGGTGCTAACGCTACTGTATTTAACATCCGTCCACTGTCACCATATATTTTTGGAGTATGAGGGATTGCTCCGTATCACCGATGATTTAATCTGCTTGACTTCCTTGGACACATAACCTTTCACCAGTTGGCTCTGTAACTTGAATTTGACTGTGTTGCATTAAAACTAGGACCATAGAAAAGTATGTCATTAAATTTATGTTGAAAATATGACTGAATTAGATCATTTAGATTTAGATTCGTTATTAAAATAGGAATACGACTTGAATCTGTTTTCGTCTACAATCTCGAGATTACATTTGAATTGCCACAGTACAACAACAACAACAACAACAACAAAAACTAAACTAAACTGAACACAATCAATATTTCAAATCACATGAGACAAACACGATGTTAACACAGTAAAGTATTTACAACTGGACAGTCAAAATTAACGAGACAATGCAGCCATAAGGAAAGGCACTAAAACAAAACCAATGTTGCAAACTGACACTCTGAACCTTGTGTAGGCATGTTGCCAAGAACAGCATTGTGGACCCCTACCAGGCATGTCTGCACATAATAATTGGTAATGGCAGCCACATGCATGTCCGCCGTCTACGTGGGTGGCATGTTTGTCAACGTCTCAGACACCTAAATAGAAAGGCAGCTTTGGTCACCACTGCCAATTATGATTCTGACAAACACTAACAAATCCGTCAAACTTCTCTTCTTCAGGCTAGCAGCCCCGCCTTTCAACAAGATTAATCTACACGGCGAGACCTCGCTCAAAGGGGGAACCACGCGGATTTACAGGCTAGTTACGAGACGATTTGCGCAGCTACAAAGCGTAAAAACTGACAGGCTTTCTGTTGTTGCTTTTTTAGACTTTAGTTTCTGGGGGAAGGGCAGCAGCTGTTAGTTGGGTCCAGCTGTCGATGGCGGCAGGCAGAAACAGGAGGGGAGGAGATGATTTTTGAACAAACCTGTGCAAACACAGTCCCAAAGGAGTTCTCCCAATAAACTCAGATAACTTTTTATGCTTCCCTTTGCCCTTTAGATATGATTTATAGTGGCGATTGTGGAAAAAGATTAAATCTGCCAAATGGTACAGTGGGCATAAACCACACAGGAGCTGGCTGAGTTTAATATGACAAGAAAAGGTTTGCAGGGTTTGTAAATAGCTGTGCTGATAATTAATATATATATATTTCTTTTTTTTTCTCAGAGACTTTCAACAACCCCCTTTTTATTTATTTATTTATTTATTTATTTATTTATTTATTTATTTATTTTTTGTGGTTTGGTTGCACTGTGTCTAAACAAAAATCAGTAAATTATGGTCATGTCAGGAAATGATAGATTTCGATCAATAGAAAACATCCTCAAAGCATGAAAAAAAAAAGAGGACAAAAGCTGGTCTGGTGAATTCACAAAGTTATTTTATGTTAAATATGTTAGGATTTATTGCACGTAGATTAATACATTTCAAGCATTTTATTTTGTTATGATCATAGCTAGCTAATCTAATGAACATTCCAAATTTCCTTCCTCATAATATTGGAATATTACAAATTAATACAGAGACCTATTTCCAAGCATATGTATAGGAAGTTAAATGAAAGGAAAATATGAAAAAGAAAAACATGCATTAGTAACCTGAATAACAAGAACCTTGAAAATGTTATGAAATAAAGCAAACAGATCAGTAGAATATATAATCTGTGCGTATAAGGCTTTCCGTCTTGATTTTAGTTGCGATTACATCCAAATTTGTGATTAATCTGTATTTTTTTTTCTTCTTTGGTGCCCTTTTTTTTAATCCATATTAATGGAAAGTTGAGTTGAAGGAAAAACTTTGTGGGAAAGGCAACATCCTTCATAGGGTTTTGAATAAGGACAGTACTGAAAGTTTTGCTTGCAAATGATTTACAGTTTGTGTTCATACCTTTCTGTATTAAATATAACAGTCTACTTTTCAGATAATCTGAATTTGGGGGTTTCATTCACTGTAAGCAGTAATCACCAAGATTGGCATTTAAAAATGACCTCTATGGATTTTTGAAGTAGGGACCCAGTTACAGATTTATCTTTATTATACCTCAAATCCAACATCCCATTTCAGGTTGAGCATCTGGTGTGCTCACTATGGGGGAAATAATTAAACTCTACAAATCCTGTAAAAAGCCCTTCACTTTAGAGTGCCAGTAATTGTACAGAGTAACTTGTATTGTGAAACACTGTGTGTGCTATATGCTCCGATTTGGACTCAAGCTGTGAACCAGGAGCCAAACACAAACAAGAAAATCTTCACAGAAAATAAAAAAAATATATCTAAAAATAAGCTACCAATGTTTCCCCAGCTGCATTCATCCAGACCGTATGATTCCAGAGATATTCAATGTGTCCAGCTTCAAAGCCGCCAGCCTAACATGCCTTAATGAGCTGCATGACAATTAGGGCCGGCTTGTAGCTATAACCATACGAGTCGGTAAACACCGAGGCTTCGCTCTCCTACCAGCAGCACAGGCAACAAGGTAGTTGCAGTCCTTTGTTTGTCTGTCTGTCTCTGGGCCACACGTGATACACTACCCTCCTGCCAACAAGCCACTTCAAGGGCAGGTTGTGGTTACCCTGTGAATTTATAGTATTCTCCCTGGACCATGTTTGCCCCACATTATGCAGCCCATGGAGAATACATTGATCCTTAAGAAGCTTCCCACCTCAAATAATAAAATTGTCAACTGGGAACTGTGACCAGAGCTATTATCAAACAGACCGGGAACTACGTCCAGGTCTGCAGGAGCAGAACCTTACTTGGTCTGTGTTTTAGATTTTACTATCTAAATCAAACCTTTGCTCAGTAACTGAAACTGAAACTGTTTTTCTCAAAAATATACACTAGTACTGTGCTCGCTGTATTTTGGTCTGCATAGAAATATGTGTCCTTTGGAATTTGTTGAATATCATAACATCAAAATGATCTGAATTAGTGTGAGCCTGGAGAGGCACAGACAATTATCCTATGACCTAAATCAGCTAATTCTCAACTAAAAATACCTTTTCTTTTCAACTCGGCTAACACTTCTGCAACTGTCTTCAGTGTGGAAGGTTTCACTGAGTGAAGAAGAGTAAATGTTGGTTGATTTTTAGTGTGAAAGAGGTTTGTTTTTCAGCTATTTCAAAGGAAAATATATTTTCAATCACATGTTGACCAATGTGAAATGTCATTTAACCTGCCAGAGAGAGCAAGACTTTCAGAAGATAACAGGAAGGCTGAAATGAAGATAACAGGAAGGCTGAAATGTAGAAGGCTGCAAACAGTTGCAGCCTTCTACATTTTCTGGAATGTACATAAAGACTGCTGTTTTAGTAATGATTGTCACATATTTATTCTATAAATAAATATAGAATGATACAATACGATAAAGAATTCTTGAAATTATTACAATGTGCAGAGCAATCAGGATGTTTGTTTGAAAATTCTTCCATTCTGCGCCGAAAACCACCACTTCACTCCTCAAACATCTGAGATACTTGGGAAAACAAACTCATCTTATCTTAAAGTCCGGCCCGACCACAAGGGGAGCTTAAAAATCAAAGAAACAAGGTTAAACCAAACAGAGAGCTTCTTCCTCGCAGCTCAGACGGGATTTATCGTGCCACCTAAATTGGTTTTTGTCACAACTGGCTGTTAGAGTTGCCGTTTGCGGGTTTCAGTGTGTTGGATTTAACACAGCTCCCTTTGAGTAGCCGTAGGCTGCAGCTCACCCACCCACACACCCCACTGGGGAACAACCGTCTCCTTCACATTCCCTTCAGCGGCTTTGACAACACAGATCTTTCTCATCAGCAACGTTCCCCGAAGCACCGAGCTAGAAATTTACAGCCTGCAGCATCTGGTTGGCCCATGCATGACTGATGCTATTAAAGGAAAGACATAAATGCAACTGCTTGACTGTAACAATAACCAGAGGCTTAAAAGACGAAACTCCCGACTTCTCTGGGAGAAAAACCATCCAGGAAAACACCAGAATGTGTGTCAAATCTGATGCAAACTTACAACAGTCAAAGCCAATATTTTACCGCCCCGGAGACAATGTAATATTTCTGCTTCTCTGCACCATTGACCAGCACAGGAGCCACCACTCCAGGTCATCACGAAATGACAGATCTGCACTGCAAGCAAAAAGGGCCAAGGGAGCGTCTTCTCAGGCCAGAGAGTTTTATAAACAGCAAAATTTGTGTGTCTGAACACATGTCTAAAAGCATGAATTATCTGAGAAGCTGTTCTGACCAAAAAAAAAAAAACCCCAGTTGTTTAAAAATCATTGTTTCCCAGAATATCTTAATTGTAGTGAGTACTAAAATAAAACGACTTTGAACCCAATTAACACTGGATACAAAGAAATTATATGCACCCAATCTAAAAATGTGAGCAATGCAGACCTTTGCAGCGTTTTTATGGCACGGGTATAATTTATGCCACCTCCTAAACAGCGGTCGCACACTGCTTCTCCTTTGTGCAGCTCCGGCTTTAACGGCCGGGGTAATCTCAGAGGAAGAAAAGAGCCAGTGTCATGTGGTCAGAAGGCATTTTAGCCAGACAAAAAAAATTGCGTCAGCACTTTCTGCTGCGCAACGAGAGGCCGGCATTCGGAGCCCCTGGCCTGCTTCTCAGAGGAGAGTCGGGGTTTAATGGGGCTACTCTTCCACTCCATTTGCCAACTTGCATCTTACGGGCTGCAGATGTGCGTGCACGTGGGGAAAGCGAGCGTGTCACCCCGCATACCTCTCTGCAGCCTGGGAGCCGCGCTCCTCGTAACAGCTGACGGAGGCTGTTCGTCTCCTGACGATGTGTTTACACACCAAATGTGTTACAGACGTAACGTGCCATGAGGACACGAGGTTAAGCGTTTGAAGCAGCTAATGTGGTCGGAAAATTCAGATGTCTTCTGAAACTGATTTGGTCACTGGAAGACTTTTTTTATAAGAGAGAAACATTTACGAAACATTCTTTAATTGGCAAGTGTCGCTTTGAGGGCCATGTAATAATCCTAACCAAAAAGATGCGTTTGTTTTCCCCGTGCATTTTCAAATTGTCTGACTGAATTTAGAGCAGTCAGACAGAAGTCACTCCATCAAAGATTTTTGCCACACATTATTGCTCTAAGATAAACGAAAATCAATTACCTCATTACAAACAAAGTACATGCAATAATTTAAATTACAGAGGTAAAAACTATACAAACCAATCTACGGAGTGTGAGGTTGGGGATTTTTTAGAACACTGTAGCTTGAGTCATGACCAAGTTGAATCCTAATATGACTCACTCCAACATTTCGTTAAAAGATTTGCCAGTAAAATGTTGTGGTCACAATGTGATGGTCTGGAGCTGCTTTGCTGCTTTCCTGCTTTTCTGGTTTTCTCGACCAGGAAAGCCTAAAACAGAAAATCCTGACACCTGTTTGTGACCTTAAGGTCAAATTTGCTTGGGTTGTTCATTAGAAAATGGATCTAAAATAAAAAATAGGAAATAAATAAAAGGCCTGTCTTGATCTGAAACCCAAAGTGGATCTCTCCCATTGACTTGAATTCCTCCGGTAGAATGTTTTACCAGCTCAGTCAGTGAAGAGTAGGAGAAGTTGTGAACAATGACGTTGATATTCGGAGTTGTTTTAGAATTGTAGTCCGCCTGCTGTTTTAGCAATGGCAGCAGAGGAAATAATCAAAGCCATTTGATCTGTGCTAGCTGCGCTTCTGAATATTGAATTAACATTAGATCGGCCCTATTCTCTTTGCAGTGGAGACAATGCATGTGGTAGTGTAGGGTTAAAAGGTTGCATTAGAGCAGCAGAATTTCCTAAATGTCCTCATTTTATTAGCTTAGTGAAAATGTAATGTCTCTGGCAACTTTGGAAGACTTTGTTCCAACGTTGGATCAATTTCAGATCCATACAACCATTTTATGGCAGGCTAGACAAGGAACGATTGAAATGACCCCTAGCTGATGCATTTATCAGCAGTCGGCCAGATTCTGAAGAACACCATTGATTGGCCGACAGCTTCATGAGGAGGTGACATCACCTCCACCAAAATACAGTGAAATCCCCCCAAAAAACTGGAGCTAGGCCTCAGCGATTAGGTTATTCCTAGTTTTAAGTATTCTCTAGATGAACATTAAAAAAAAAACCCAAATAAATAAGTCACTCAAAAATGGTTTAATCTAGATTTTTGTTTCAGTTTTAAAATCTACTTTATTAGTAAATAGGTGCGGTATACGCAATGTGATGTTATTTTTACAGCAGCAGATACCATTTTTGCTTTTAGGTTTAAAACGCATTTGGTTATTCATGGTACACATAGTTATTCTAAATTTTTGTGTAAATACAGTGGAACTGCTATTTTTTACTCAATATCATACAGTGAAAAGCTCCTAAAATAATGGTTCATGCCTTATACTAAGAAATTGCTTTCTAAAAATAGGAAAGATAGTTTCTTGAATCACATAAAACAGCTAGGTAGCTGATATGCTTTCTAGCATCCTACAGAAAATTTAATCTCCAAGAAACCCGAGAGAGGACTCACCTTGAGTAGACAATAAATCCGGCTTTGGGAGCAGCGAAGCACTACATTTCACCAGGCTGAGCCAAAGTCGCAATCCTGCAGAGACAGTCCACGGTTCTCTACAAAGGGAAAAACATGAAACAAAAAAATTAAGCTGAGGTGAAATTGACCAAAAAGCAAGAAAAAAAAAGGAAAAAAGAAAAAAAGGTGACATTCAGATCTATGGAGTCTATAGAGTAGAAGCTTGTTGTTGATGGTTTCTCCAAGAGACAGACTACAAACGGGGGCTGGCAATGCAAATAAATAAATAAATAAATAAATTGTGGGTCAACAAGGAGTTCTTGTCACAGCACAGACTGGGACAGTTGTTTTATTCTTCAGTGGGAGGATCTGAAATGAAGTGCTGCTTTCAGAGTTGAGATGTCAAGCTTCCAAGCCTTCTGACTAAATGTATCATTATGTCATTAGAAGGCCAGTTATGGGCAGGAAAGAACAGGGCTCAAATATCTGTGTGGGAGATGTAAGCAGTCATGTGATAAAAGCTAAATGAGCTTAAAGTGTAGAGATGTAAAGCTGGAATAATGCACGTTTGATTTTTCTTCCTCCTCAAAAAGTGTATAGTAATAATAATAAAAAAAAAAGGTCAATGTTAAAACAAAATCACAACCTTTCTGTGACTTGTACTCTATTATCAAGTTTGCTGCATGAAAATGCAATTTTTTTTTTACCTCAGTTCTTTACCAGAACATGATATACATTACAGCGTAGGAACTAATTTACAATAGTGATATGGTGTCCAATGATCCGCACAAACTTTTTATCGTGGGAAAGTCACTTGGTCTACAAGAAATTGTGAGAGGAGAGGAATATGGTGCAGACAGTTCTTTAAAAAAATGACAATAAAATTCCAGTGTAATGTAACTTCATTTGTCCATGCTTCAGGAGGCAAGGCTTTTCAAGCCTCAATTTTCCCTCTGCTTAGTCCTCAGGTGTTACTTTAGCTACAAACATAGGCATAAAATTGGGATTATGAAAACAGAAAATCACTTATGCACAAATATGTTATTATTTATGGAGAAGAAAAAAACTGTAACAATCAAGTTTCCTCCAGGGATTCTCTGAATATTTTTTTTTTTCCATTTCCTAATTATAGCTGGCACATTGTTACTCCCTAAGGAAGACTTTGCAGGACTCCATCTAGGTTTTACACCACGCAGCAAACACCTTGGTTAAGTTAGCTCAGCCACTGGGAGTCGAAATAAAACTACAGAAACAATGAGAACATCATAGCTTCATCAATCTCAGGAAGCTTTCCAGAAAATGCCATTCAGAAATTTGTAACATCCCATATGTTTGGTTGATGAAATTTGTGCAAATGCAATATCTTCACAAAGGATCACTCCTAACTACCATGACATCTTAATGAAATTTAAATAAGACGAAACGTTCAAAATTAAAGAAAAATGGCTTTGAGAGTCACTTCTCTTGCCAGTTGAATTTAGTGGGTTCACATTGAATCAACAGCTTTCCCATCAAACAAATGATAATTAGAGGAGAACAAGGAGCACATCCCCCTCCCAGGGATATTTGTCCTGTTGGCTACAATTAATCTTTCTTAGCTGAAAATCTCTGGCACACATCACAAAATAACACCCACAGAAATCTGATGCCATAAAACTACGATTTTAACAATCTGTCATGATTCTCATTTGTCCACTGGGTGTAGACATTAAATGAAAAGGCAGGAATTAGGATTTAAAAAAAAAAAAAAAAAAAAAAATCATGTGTCCAACACTAAGTCCTCCCACTTCAGTGTTAATGAGTCATTTAAGCTCTGCTGCTCATCTCTCTCTGGAGGACCAAGAGTGTTTACGTTTTCATCATTTACAAATGCCTTTTTGTAAAGCTAAGGCTTCACACCAGGAGGAACTAGCTGCTCTGTTCAACGTAGCAAACAGATACTCTGAACATATGGTTCTTCTCTCCTGACCGTGGTTTATATATGCCAAAGGTCTGGAAATTCAGCGCATGGAGAGCCAAATGCATACAGCACACAAAAGAGGAGAGCGCACACAAGAGAATAACATGTAACGTACATTAAAATGACGAGAAACAAAAGCGCAGGGTTTTTTAGTCCTAATACCAATCAAATGATACCTTTAATCCTGATGCGTTTTCCATATCATATGACTTATCTTTTCCAAAAGGTAAATAAATATAAAGCAAAGAGTCTTTTTTTTTTTTTTTATCCATTTAATCCTTCAGAGAATTTTACCCAGATTTTATATGATGAATCAAACACAAAGTTATACAAAGTGTGGAATGGAACCAAAATAAAATTAAATGGATGGATTTTACTAATTAGGTGACTTTTAAAGGAACATTTTATCCAGAAGTATTAGAATAAAGGAGTTTGAGTACATAGGCAAACCAAACTTTGTCTATTAAAAAAAAAAAAAAAAAAACTTTTTTTTTTTAAATGTGGTGTACATCTGTATTCAGCAGTTTTATTCTGGTACCCATAAATAAATGGTTCAACTTCCAGCAGGACAGTAACCATAAGCATACAGCCAGATCTACAAAGGAATGGGTTTAGGTCAAAGGATGAATGGCCAAGTCAAATTAAATCCAATTAAGAATCTGTAAGTTAAAAACCAATGTCCATAGACATTCTCCATAACATCTGATTGAGTTTCTTTGCAAAAGTAAGGAGCAAAAATTTAAAATATTCTAAATTGGGTTATGGTTGGCTGTAAAGACAAATCAACCTCCAATATGAGGTCCCTGCAGTATCTCTTAGCAGGCATTTTTTACATAGCAAAAAATGCTATGTAAAATGAACTTCAAACATCCACAGCAAACATTCTCAATGGTGACACCAAACACACAGAACCATAACTGCCAACAAGCTCATTCTTATGTTTTTCACATGGAAGAGACGGGCAGTAAATTACCCCCCAACCCCCCAAGTTCAAAATGTCTCCTGAATAATACACGAGGCACAGTGTTTTATAGCTTCAGACTGTGTTTAAGAATCGATTAACTTGTCTTATTAAGAAGATCAATTGTGCCAAACTTTGCTTTTGATCCCTGTGGATTATGAGCATCAAATGCTTTAACTCTCGATTGAATGAAAGGATAGTTCAAGGATGAATCTCATTAGCAAGCGTTCTCTGACCAACTGATTCTCGGAGCAAACCACGGGCACTAATTGGAAGTCAACATACATGAACAGACAAGTAAGAGTTTACTGAAGTCCGATATGGTGTTAAATGGTGATATGTTAATGCTACGTTTCCGCGTACGCTGCACTATGAATGACTTCCAAAAACAGTAAAAAAAATAAAATAAAATATAGGGTTGTGTGACTCTCTCACGTAATCCTTCTCCCACGTTACAATCGGGAAAACGTTGACCTTGTGAAGCACATGCCAAACAAAGTGGCACAACGCAGGCGAGGCAAATTTATTTGTACAGCACACAGATATTCTCAAGGCTGGGGAGATAGTTTTCTGCTTACTTTTAAAATAAACCCGAGTCATTTAAAATTTGCAGTCCTTAAAATGACAAGAGAGATGGGTGGGAGTCTGGTCTCAAAGTATGCCGCAGTTGTAAAAAGCCACACCCGCTCAACCACGAAAGCCTTCTACCGTACTGTTCTTGCAGTTTGTATCCCCTCGGTTGCAACGCGGCACCGTTGTGCTGACAGAGTCAGATGGATAACAAAACTTAGCTACAAAAGCCCTGTCGCAGCCGCAAACGCTTTAAAATTAATTGCATCTCAGCAATTTAGGTTGTTTTTACAAGAAGGAGCAAGCAAACAAGACGCAATTTGTCTGTTGTGGGTAAAGTGAAGGATTTAATCATCTTCAGTTTAAAATCTAAAATCTTTGGTTGATCAAAACTTAACTGGATAATCGTTCCCAGACTATTCATTAAAGCACAGTTTGACGTTTGAGAAACCTTTATTTTATTGTGAAACACCAAAAAAGGTATATTTTGTGAGCATTACTAGCACTTTAGAACTAGACAGGTTAAAAAAAAACAAACAAACAAAAAACAATAGCATTTGGTCCAGTCAAAGTAGGACTGAAACATTATCTGATCACAGATTCTGTAAAATATATTTTGCCATTCATTTTGTCATGTGTAAAACCTTTATTCTATTCTTTCTGCAAACCAAAAATGGGGTAGTTACTTACTTTAGTTGGACTACTTTCCCAAACATCTTCCTAAAAGAAAATGGCCTCTGATTTCCCCAAAATCTCAAATACTCTGTAGCGTTTATACTAAATCTAGTTGGTGTTTTTTGTAGCTTAAATATTTGAAGACTTTTTTTAAAAAAAATAAATAAATCTGTACTCAAAAAACTTATATATCTATGACATATGTACAGCACACAGGTGCAAAGGTTTTGTGTGAAAAGAACTCTGCTCATCAGAAGACCGTGCCAAACGTTGGCACAGACGAAGCCGACACCGTGAGGCGGAGAAGTGCCTTGGTTTACCCAAAATGAAAAAGGATTCGGAATGCTTAGAAGCTTTGGATATAAGCACTGGCAGCTACACACCACAAGCGTCTCCATATGCTACTATAGCTGACAGAAAGCCATCCCACCAATGTGCTTCCTGACCGTACGAAGCTAAAATAGAACATCTGAGACGTAGCTTGGCAGGTGCCTCTGCTTTTTGTGGCAGGTACATATTTAAGTTAACAGGGATCAGGTTTAAACAAAGCAAGCTATGAAACAACACATTTTCCAGAATAGGGTTAAAATATAAAGACGGAAAGCACTTTACCGCAGCTGCTACTGTGGACATGAAACATTTTTGAGCAACACACCCAGAGAGTTATCCTGGCAGGAGGGCTGGAGCTTTCAAAGCATGGCAAATGGGATACAGTAGGGAAGCTGGTTAAAAGCATTTTTTAGGATAAGCCCCTTTCTTAAATTCCATCTCATTGCAGAGGTTTTGTCTGAGAAACGACTAAGACATGACTTTTCTTTGTTGTTGCTGTTGTTGTCGCAACTTGAAGTGGAGCCGCAAACAGAACAAGCTGCTGTTTCTTTACATCTGGATCCCAAACCACACAGCCCAAGGAGCCGCAAGAACTGTCCGACCAACCAGAGGAAGACCGCAGTTCTCCAAATTCGGCAGTCATCGTTAATTTTCCGGCCGGCCCAACAGGAAAATAAACCCGTGAGGAGAAGTACTGCATGTGCATCAGCGCGTAATTGTTTGTTATCCGTCTTGAGCCAACAGAAAATCATTTCAAACACCAACTGCTGTGTCACCACTGCGGCTCTGTGTTAAAAATGTATGCTTCCGGGCATTCTGAGGCTTGTTAGCTAAATGAAGAGAGGACGTAATATAGTTTCCTTGGAAGTGGCATTAACACTCTGTGGGGTTTTTCAGCTGGATATCAATTAGAGGCTCATTAGGCGCCTAGAGACGGCAGTCCCTCCGGCTTCCTGTAGCCTGCTGTGAAAGTGGCTGACCCTGACCTCGAGGAAAAGGCTGGTGCCCATAGAGAAGAAGGGCCTTGGAGCAAGTGTGTTAATTGCAGCTTGCATTTCAGAAGACACACTTCAAAATTACCAAAAATAAAAACAAAACAAATGACTTGACAAATGAAAGAAAATGAATCGATGACTTTGACCAGCAGCTCATTTGTATTCTTAAAGACGTTTTTTTAAAAACTTTGACAGGTGAAGACATGACCACATAAATGACACCACTTATAACAAGATTTCAATTTAAACCCCTTAACTGTCATCACCTTAAAGAGAAAATACTGCTGAGTTATAAGGTCATTTAAAAAGCCCATTTCTGAACAATGAGAGACTATTTTTGAACTAAAAAACGCTGAACGCATCTACTAGTTTTTCTTTCTTCTTCCTACAAAAGAAAACTTTTATGAAGATCTGCTAAGGGCCTATACATTTTTTCTTAACATTCTACTGAACAATTTGACACAACATGGTGCACGTTTTATATTTTACAATGTTTTGTAAAAAAAAATAAAACGGCTAAATAAAACCTACAGAGGCTGAGAAATGCATCACAGTGCAGGGGTTTTATCTCTTGGTTCCCATCTGCTGCCACTCGTCGAATCTCCCGAAAAGTTCATCTATCGTCTGCTTGTTGCTTTAGATATGCATTTACGTGGTTTGTGATGTGTAATTTTAACTACATATGACCACTTTGTGTTCGTCATGTTTTGAGACGTTCAACCCCGGATAGTCAGTCACAATCTTTGACTGGTTGTTCGTGCCATTTATTTTAACATCATAATGATACGGGCATTCTATCTGGTGTTAGGACTTCCATGTGGGCCGGTTGTGGGCTCTGTAGGGTCATTTGCTAGGTGTGGTGTGTTCTGTTATTGGGGTTGTTGATAGATAGTGGTTGAGGTCTTCCACATGGGTTGTGTCCTTTGGCATTGCAGAGAGATTTCAGGGAGGTGCATGGTGCAGGTGGCTGCTCCTGCTCTCAGGCCTGAGTAAACGCCTCAATCCTGCAGTTTTCCTACACATCTGCTGACTCTGGGGGTGCCTTCCACCAGAACAAGACATGAACACACACACACACACACACACACACACACACACACACACTGCAGGCATACACGGACACAGACACAATTGGACAACTGCATGTAAGCGCAACAAAATTCTGAATTACAATAGGTAAAACAACGTGACTGTATTCGTCAGCAATGAACATGTTTATTAGAATGTTGCATTTTATTTCTGAATGCAATTTGCAGTTATTTATTCAAATCTTCACACTTCTGCCTCTATAAGAGATTTTATTTCTAAAAGCTTCAGAAGTTTGCTGTTTTGCTTTTTGTTTTTCTGCTCAGAATTTGCTCAGGCAGTCTCATGCTGCTTCTCTATATTTATGCCCCTTGCTGTGTTGTTTGGGGCAGAGGTGGTATGAAATATTTTTAGACAGACTCTGAGGGGACTTTGTGTTGTGACAGCTAACACAATGAACTCTCATGCCTGAACAAGGACATACTTTAGTGGCCGTACCCTAAAGCCATGGACCGCTCCTCCACTCTGAAAACAAGCGTCTATTGAAGGAACATGCCTCGCTGAAGCTCTGCTCCTGCTGGGTTTGCACTCTGTCAACAAGGGCATTTACCTATTCACAAGATTAAGAATGGGATAATCCAAAATATGCCACATTTACAAAGAATAACAGAAAATCTGAGTGTTAGACTGAGTGCTCCATGCTTACAATATCTCAAGACTAAGAAGTTTTGTATGATACCCCCAGGGAAGTCTATGTGCAGTAAATTCATAAGCCATTGCAGCTGCACGCTATGTATTCAATATGCTGACATTTGGCTGAACTGAAAAAAAAAAAAAAGATCTTTTTTTATCTATATGTGCGATCCTCTTTGAAATATATATGCACACAACACATGTTTGGCCTTAGAAAGCCATGTTAGCCCTGAGGAAAATACGACGGTTTGTTAAAAAGAGTTCTAATAATAGACTAGCCATAACTTCAGAAAGCCAGAAACGGGCAGCAGGCAGAACAAGGACCACTTCCCTTAGCTTTGACTCAGTCAGAATTTCTTGCTTGTGGGCAAAAAGTTCATTTCTGTTCAGTGAAGCATGATTTGCATAAAATCTTCCATTTCCAAAAAAAATGTGTATTTGAATTTAATGTGCTTTAATTCATACAACATTAAAGCCATTGTGGTTATTCGATTTACAGGAGACGATTTGTTAGGTACAGTTTGCTTGTGGCAAGTTGAATATTCTTTCATCTTCAGAACTGCCTTACTGCTTCACGGCGTATAGACTGAAAGTGACAAAAAAAACAAAGATCCTCCGAGATTTCAGTCCATATTG
>NW_006799946.1:3131495-3202832 GCF_000485575.1 Poecilia formosa
CCTTTAATCCAGATGCGTTTTCCATATCATATGACTTATCTTTTCCAAAAGGTAAATAAATATAAAGCTATGTCTTTTTTTTTTTTATCCATTTAATCCTTCAGAGAATTTTACCCAGATTTTATATGATGAATCAAACACAAAGTTATACAAAGTGTGGAATGGAACCAAAATAAAATTAAATGGATGGATTTTACTAATTAGGTGACTTTTAAAGGAACATTTTATCCAGAAGTATTAGAATAAAGGAGTTTGAGTACATAGGCAAACCAAACTTTGTCTATTAAAAAAAAAAAAAAAAAAACTTTTTTTTTTTAAATGTGGTGTACATCTGTATTCAGCAGTTTTATTCTGGTACCCATAAATAAATGGTTCAACTTCCAGCAGGACAGTGACCATAAACATACAGCCAGATCTACAAAGGAATGGGTTTAGGTCAAAGGATGAATGGCCAAGTCAAATTAAATCCAATTAAGAATCTGTAAGTTAAAAACCAATGTCCACAGACATTCTCCATAACATATGATTGAGTTTCTTTGCAAAAGTAAGGAGCAAAAATTTAAAATATTCTAAATTGGGTTATGGTTGGCTGTAAAGACAAATCAACCTCCAATATGAGGTCCCTGCAGTATCTCTTAGCAGGCATTTTTTACATAGCAAAAAATGCTATGTAAAATGAACTTCAAACATCCACAGCAAACATTCTCAATGGTGACACCAAACACACAGAACCATAACTGCCAACAAGCTCATTCTTATGTTTTTCACATGGAAGAGACGGGCAGTAAATTACCCCCCAACCCCCCAAGTTCAAAATGTCTCCTGAATAATACACGAGGCACAGTGTTTTATAGCTTCAGACTGTGTTTAAGAATCGATTAACTTGTCTTATTAAGAAGATCAATTGTGCCAAACTTTGCTTTTGATCCCTGTGGATTATGAGCATCAAATGCTTTAACTCTTGATTGAATGAAAGGATAGTTCAAGGATGAATCTCATTAGCAAGCGTTCTCTGACCAACTGATTCTCGGAGCAAACCACGGGCACTAATTGGAAGTCAACATACATGAACAGACAAGTAAGAGTTTACTGAAGTCCGATATGGTGTTAAATGGTGATATGTTAATGCTACGTTTCCGCGTACGCTGCACTATGAATGACTTCCAAAAACAGTAAAAAAAATAAAATAAAATATAGGGTTGTGTGACTCTCTCACGTAATCCTTCTCCCACGTTACAATCGGGAAAACGTTGACCTTGTGAAGCACATGCCAAACAAAGTGGCACAACGCAGGCGAGGCAAATTTATTTGTACAGCACACAAGATATTCTCAAGGCTGGGGAGATAGTTTTCTGCTTACTTTTAAAATAAACCCGAGTCATTTAAAATTTGCAGTCCTTAAAATGACAAGAGAGATGGGTGGGAGTCTGGTTTCAAAGTATGCTGCAGTTGTAAAAAGCCACACCCGCTCAACCACGAAAGCCTTCTACCATACTGTTCTTGCAGTTCGTATCCCCCCGGTTGCAACGCGGCCCCGTTGTGCTGACAGAGTCAGATGGATAACAAAACTTAGCTACAAAAGCCCTGTCGCAGCCGCAAACGCTTTAAAATTAATTGCATTTCAGCAATTTGGGTTCTTTTTACAAGAAGGAGCAAACAAACAAGATGCAATTTGTCTGTTGTGGGTAAAGTGAAGGATTTAATCATCTTCAGTTTAAAATCTAAAATCTTTGGTTGATCAAAACTTAACTGGATAATTGTTCCCAGACTATTCATTAAAGCACAGTTTGACGTTTGAGAAACCTTTATTTTATTGTGAAACACCAAAAAAGGTATATTTTGTGAGCATTACTAGCACTTTAGAACTAGACAGGTTAAAAAAAAACAAACAAACAAAAAACAATAGCATTTGGTCCAGTCAAAGTAGGACTGAAACATTATCTGATCACAGATTCTGTAAAATATATTTTGCCATTCATTTTGTCATGTGTAAAACCTTTATTCTATTCTTTCTGCAAACCAAAAATGGGGTAGTTACTTACTTTAGTTGGACTACTTTCCCAAACATCTTCCTAAAAGAAAATGGCCTCTGATTTCCCCAAAATCTCAAATACTCTGTAGCGTTTATACTAAATCTAGTTGGTGTTTTTTGTAGCTTAAATATTTGAAGACTTTTTTTAAAAAAAATAAATAAATCTGTACTCAAAAAACTTATATATCTATGACATATGTACAGCACACAGGTGCAAAGGTTTTGTGTGAAAAGAACTCTGCTCATCAGAAGACCGTGCCAAACGTTGGCACAGACGAAGCCGACACCGTGAGGCGGAGAAGTGCCTTGGTTTACCCAAAATGAAAAAGGATTCGGAATGCTTAGAAGCTTTGGATATAAGCACTGGCAGCTACACACCACAAGCGTCTCCATATGCTACTATAGCTGACAGAAAGCCATCCCACCAATGTGCTTCCTGACCGTACGAAGCTAAAATAGAACATCTGAGACGTAGCTTGGCAGGTGCCTCTGCTTTTTGTGGCAGGTACATATTTAAGTTAACAGGGATCAGGTTTAAACAAAGCAAGCTATGAAACAACACATTTTCCAGAATAGGGTTAAAATATAAAGACGGAAAGCACTTTACCGCAGCTGCTACTGTGGACATGAAACATTTTTGAGCAACACACCCAGAGAGTTATCCTGGCAGGAGGGCTGGAGCTTTCAAAGCATGGCAAATGGGATACAGTAGGGAAGCTGGTTAAAAGCATTTTTTAGGATAAGCCCCTTTCTTAAATTCCATCTCATTGCAGAGGTTTTGTCTGAGAAACGACTAAGACATGACTTTTCTTTGTTGTTGCTGTTGTTGTCGCAACTTGAAGTGGAGCCGCAAACAGAACAAGCTGCTGTTTCTTTACATCTGGATCCCAAACCACACAGCCCAAGGAGCCGCAAGAACTGTCCGACCAACCAGAGGAAGACCGCAGTTCTCCAAATTCGGCAGTCATCGTTAATTTTCCGGCCGGCCCAACAGGAAAATAAACCCGTGAGGAGAAGTACTGCATGTGCATCAGCGCGTAATTGTTTGTTATCCGTCTTGAGCCAACAGAAAATCATTTCAAACACCAACTGCTGTGTCACCACTGCGGCTCTGTGTTAAAAATGTATGCTTCCGGGCATTCTGAGGCTTGTTAGCTAAATGAAGAGAGGACGTAATATAGTTTCCTTGGAAGTGGCATTAACACTCTGTGGGGTTTTTCAGCTGGATATCAATTAGAGGCTCATTAGGCGCCTAGAGACGGCAGTCCCTCCGGCTTCCTGTAGCCTGCTGTGAAAGTGGCTGACCCTGACCTCGAGGAAAAGGCTGGTGCCCATAGAGAAGAAGGGCCTTGGAGCAAGTGTGTTAATTGCAGCTTGCATTTCAGAAGACACACTTCAAAATTACCAAAAATAAAAACAAAACAAATGACTTGACAAATGAAAGAAAATGAATCGATGACTTTGACCAGCAGCTCATTTGTATTCTTAAAGACGTTTTTTTAAAAACTTTGACAGGTGAAGACATGACCACATAAATGACACCACTTATAACAAGATTTCAATTTAAACCCCTTAACTGTCATCACCTTAAAGAGAAAATACTGCTGAGTTATAAGGTCATTTAAAAAGCCCATTTCTGAACAATGAGAGACTATTTTTGAACTAAAAAACGCTGAACGCATCTACTAGTTTTTCTTTCTTCTTCCTACAAAAGAAAACTTTTATGAAGATCTGCTAAGGGCCTATACATTTTTTCTTAACATTCTACTGAACAATTTGACACAACATGGTGCACGTTTTATATTTTACAATGTTTTGTAAAAAAAAATAAAACGGCTAAATAAAACCTACAGAGGCTGAGAAATGCATCACAGTGCAGGGGTTTTATATCTTGGTTCCTATCTGCTGCCACTCGTCGAATCTCCCGAAAAGTTCATCTATCGTCTGCTTGTTGCTTTAGATATGTATTTTCGTGGTTTGTGATGTGTAATTTTAACTACATATGACCACTTTGTGTTCGTCATGTTTTGAGACGTTCAACCCCGGATAGTCAGTCACAATCTTTGACTGGTTGTTCGTGCCATTTATTTTAACATCATAATGATACGGGCATTCTATCTGGTGTTAGGACTTCCATGTGGGCCGGTTGTGGGCTCTGTAGGGTCATTTGCTAGGTGTGGTGTGTTCTGTTATTGGGGTTGTTGATAGATAGTGGTTGAGGTCTTCCACATGGGTTGTGTCCTTTGGCATTGCAGAGAGATTTCAGGGAGGCGCATGGTGCAGGTGGCTGCTCCTGCTCTCAGGCCTGAGTAAACGCCTCAATCCTGCAGTTTTCCTACACATCTGCTGACTCTGGGGGTGCCTTCCACCAGAACAAGACATGAACACACACACACACACACACACACACACACACACACACACTGCAGGCATACACGGACACAGACACAATTGGACAACTGCATGTAAGCGCAACAAAATTCTGAATTACAATAGGTAAAACAACGTGACTGTATTCGTCAGCAATGAACATGTTTATTAGAATGTTGCATTTTATTTCTGAATGCAATTTGCAGTTATTTATTCAAATCTTCACACTTCTGCCTCTATAAGAGATTTTATTTCTAAAAGCTTCAGAAGTTTGCTGTTTTGCTTTTTGTTTTTCTGCTCAGAATTTGCTCAGGCAGTCTCATGCTGCTTCTCTATATTTATGCCCCTTGCTGTGTTGTTTGGGGCAGAGGTGGTATGAAATATTTTTAGACAGACTCTGAGGGGACTTTGTGTTCTGACAGCTAACACAATGAACTCTCATGCCTGAACAAGGACATACTTTAGTGGCCGTACCCTAAAGCCATGGACCGCTCCTCCACTCTGAAAACAAGCGTCTATTGAAGGAACATGCCTCGCTGAAGCTCTGCTCCTGCTGGGTTTGCACTCTGTCAACAAGGGCATTTACCTATTCACAAGATTAAGAATGGGATAATCCAAAATATGCCACATTTACAAAGAATAATAGGAAATATGAGTGTTAGACTGAGTGCTCCATGCTTACAATATCTCAAGACTAAGAAGTTTTGTATGATACCCCCAGGGAAGTCTATGTGCAGTAAATTCATAAGCCATTGCAGCTGCACGCTATGTATTCAATATGCTGACATTTGGCTGAACTGAAAAAAAAAAAAAAGATCTTTTTTTATCTATATGTGCGATCCTCTTTGAAATATATATGCACACAACACATGTTTGGCCTTAGAAAGCCATGTTAGCCCTGAGGAAAATACGACGGTTTGTTAAAAAGAGTTCTAATAATAGACTAGCCATAACTTCAGAAAGCCAGAAACGGGCAGCAGGCAGAACAAGGACCACTTCCCTTAGCTTTGACTCAGTCAGAATTTCTTGCTTGTGGGCAAAAAGTTCATTTCTGTTCAGTGAAGCATGATTTGCATAAAATCTTCCATTTCCAAAAAAAATGTGTATTTGAATTTAATGTGCTTTAATTCATACAACATTAAAGCCATTGTGGTTATTCGATTTACAGGAGACGATTTGTTAGGTACAGTTTGCTTGTGGCAAGTTGAATATTCTTTCATCTTCAGAACTGCCTTACTGCTTCACGGCGTATAGACTGAAAGTGACAAAAAAAACAAAGATCCTCCGAGATTTCAGTCCATATTGGCATGACAGTGTCACATGGCTGCATGTCTCAGGTTTTACCACCTTCAGTCTGAATTGTATAAAGCAAGATCATATCATATACAGCTGTGAAAAACAGGAAAAACATTTTTTGGTTTTTTTCCCAGTATATTATTGTCTAATTTTGGGGACCACTGTAGCTTTAAACAGAAGGGGCACCCAGTTTGGTTTTCTGCTGCTGTAGCCCATCTACTTTGAGGTTTGACATGTTACGGATTCAGAGATCCAAGTATTTTTTATTTTTTTTTAAAGCTGTTTTTGTCTTATTATTTCAAACCAATATAACCATTCTCTTTCTGACCACCAGCATATGTGCACATCCAAAAAAAATTAATCAGACATGGACAGAGACGGCTGTCCATGAAAATTCTAGAAAATCTGCACTTTCTAAAATACTCAAACCAATCCGTTTGCCACAATGTCACAACCCATTTTAAGGCTTGGACTTAGATTTACGCGCACTTATTTTAGAACGTCTTCATTACAAAGTGTTTGATGAAGGAGGGAAAGCTGTGTCACAGTGAAAACAATGCCACCTTTCATTAAATCCTTTTCTCTTCACTCCTACTCCCAGTTTTAGACACTGAAAGCATTTGTCCTAACAACAACAGATCCACTGTGTTTTACAAACGCCTGGAAAGCAATGAGGAAGTTAACCCATTAATGGTGCTTCACGTTACATATCTAGACTCATCTTCCACAGCCAAATGAGAATGACTTCAAAAATGAACAATGAGAGAAAGAACTGGTGTAACGATAAGGACCTCAGACCAACCCGATGATCCCATTTCAAAATTCCCGATATGACCTCGTTTATGTTCACACATTATGGTGTTTATCTATCACTGAGGATGGTTAACTACGCCGCTTTGAGGATAGCTAACAAAATTTTTCTTTATATCCCAATAAAGACACCAGATGTTAGTGACTAGGCCAAGAAAGTTGAATGATTGTGCCTTTAGAGGAAGGACAGAAGGACACGGAGTAAGGAAACAATGTGGCGGGTGTAAAACTAGGCAAAGGTGAACGGGGCAAAGGTCACCGACTGTTCCAGTCTAAGCTGCAGAGCTGAGGATGTGGTTGCCGTAGCTGTTGCCGCAGCCACGAGGCGAAGCCCGCAGACCTAATGAGGACCCTGCCAGTCATCTGCTGACAACAGCTGGGGCCGGCTCAAGCAAGCTGTCTAATGGGCTAACGGGGATCTTTGTTTCCCCGAGAGGAAGTTTGAGTGGCAGAGTGATCTGATACAGCCGTAGAGCAAATCTGTCTTATCCAAAGGCTTGGCAAAGTCAGGTATGTCCATGTAATCCAAGAGGAAGGAGACATGCAGGAATGCATATAACACTCTTGCTTGTTTGAGGACAAGTGATTAACTTGATTTCATTAAAGCTGCTATGCAGCAATGAGGTCCAAGTGTTCAGGCTCGGCAGTAACTGCCAGCAAGATATATATCAGTGCGCAGAGGGGGGAAGTGGCAGAAAAGATTCCGCACACATCCAGGCTCAGTGACAGTGACTCAGGCTTCTAGTTTAACGAATGTCTGCACTAATGCATCGGTGAGCAAGTCGGTACAAGTCAGCATGTCACGGGTTTTAAAGAGCCATTTACAGATTGTGGTTTGACTGCACACAGTGAAATAAAAACAAAAACAACGCTGGCCACGAGGATGCTTATGGTGAATTCCCGAAGGTTAATGCTATAAACAGAAAGCCAGTAAGAAAAACATAATCCCCCTGCTATCTGACTGTCACTATTATGCTATTTTTTTCTGAAAGGCTGTTAGTGTTACGCCAGATGTAAGGTGGGTTACACTTTCCAGAAAGTTGCACTTTCTGGATAGTGTAACTTTCCAGAAAGTTGCACTTTCTGGATAGTGTAACTTTCCAGAAAGTTGCACTTTCTGGATAGTGTAACTTTCCAGAAAGTTGCACTATCTTTCTTCCACAAAGACATTTGTTTTGTCTTTGTGGAAGACAAAACAAATGTTTTGTCTTCCACAAAACATTTAATCAAAAAGAGAATCATCAAAATTGTGTTTTTCTTGGCAAAGGTGACGCGCACCATTCTTTTTGGTCATGCCATTTTTGACTAGTCTAAATCCTTAGACTAGTTGAATTACGAACACTAACCTTGGTTGAGGTCAGAATTGCAGTGTGTTATATGTTTTCTTGGTTATTTTATGATCTCCTTTATGAGTCGCTAATTGAGCAAATTCTGGGAGGCCACTTACTTCTGGATGGAACGCTGGAGTCTTTGAAATTGCTTTGCAACCTTTTCCACATTAAATGAGTAATGGCTTTTTTTGTCATCTATTGGTGGATTTCTTTAGTTCAGCCCGTTTCAATA
The DNA here is from genome assembly GCF_000485575.1 of Poecilia formosa. NCBI lineage: Eukaryota > Metazoa > Chordata > Actinopteri > Cyprinodontiformes > Poeciliidae > Poecilia > Poecilia formosa. The sequence goes on from NW_006799946.1 coordinate 3,139,567, forward strand.
TTTTTGCCTACTTTACGCACTCAGTGTACTATGTCTTTGCAAGCTGAGATTAGATACTTTAACTGTTGGAGAAAATTTATACAAAACTTCTAACTTAAGTTAAACAAATGTCACAAAATGTGGCCCCGCAGCTCATTACGATGCATCTGGTATCGAAATCATTTTACAAGTGGTGATTAACATTAGAAACATATGACACACCAGGGCTCAACCTCCAGAGTAATATGTGTTCACAAGCTGAGATGACACCTAAACATATATTATTTGCTTCAAATATGAAGGTAAGATTGCAGCATATAGAATGATTAAGGCTCTTATTGTGGAGGTTTGAAGGAAGTTGCTTCCCCGACTACTTCTTGTTTTGACATTGAGGAGACAAAGACAAAAAGACATAAGGCCTTGTGTTAGGATTTTGACTGATAAGTAAAAGCAGCTTCACAGCTACTACAATAATGATAGCCAGGCTGTTAACAAGTTTAAACAAGTCATTCTCAAGGCCACATACATCTGGCCAAATGTTCATTTATATTGGATTAGCCATGAGGCAGTGAGAGGCAGCTGAAGGTACCACAACTGAGTCTCCTTCTGAACGGAGAGTTGCAAAAACATCTTCAAAACGTCTAACCTGCACAGTTAGAAAGCTTCCAAAACAGCTACACGAAAAACTCGGCGCTCTTTGTTGATTTACTTTTATTTCTGCTCATGTCTGAGACGACACATCTGAGATGCTGCATCCGTGAGATGCTGCAGTTAACAGATTGTTTAAAAAGAAAATGCTATTTTGGTAACAGATAAATTTGGAAATCATTTTATCGCTACTACCATGTCAAGCTGAAAACAGCATTGTCAAAGTGCTTCTAGAGCCCAAGCTAAAATATGCGACCAGACTGATGCTATGCTCCATTTTATTGTTATGAAACGGTAACTAGGTCGACAGCCCGTACAACCGTCTGCTGTAGCAATCCAAAACACTAAAGTTCTTTGATCTGCTGATGTATTTCAGACAGAGCTGCTGGTTTACTGTTTAAGGTGTATAGGACAATCCTTTGAAGAGAAACAGCCAACAAGCAACACAACAGTCTCACCAGCACTGTAATTTACTTTTAACACCAAAAATATCTTTCCCAGAAACACTGCAGCTGTGTTTTTTTTTTTCTGTTTTTTTTTGGGCAAAGTGCTTATAAAGAAACTACATGATACAAAACTTTCTCTAACCAAAATGTAAATGAGGAGTCAAAGTGCACTCACTAAAATATATATATATATATATATATATATATATATATATATATATATACACACACACACACACACACACACACACACACATCAATGGCTCCCATGTGAAAAAAAAGGTACTTCTTCTCAGATAATTAGGAATGACAAGATTTAACAATCCTGCCTCCCTGAAAGTCATGTCTCTGTAACCAAAAAGAAGGAAGGGCTAAGAAAACGCCTCCGCCTCCTCACTCTTACATAATCAAAATGCTACAATGAAAAAGAAGGACATGCCTGAAAGAGAATCTGTCTCTCATTAAGAGAGAGACAGAGAGAAACAGAGTTAGGTCACGCACCACGGTTTCTTCCAAATGAGGCAATCTCAGTGTTTGACTGGAGACTGATCAGGAATATCTTCATTCACGGATTTACTTACATGTTGACATGATGTCACAGTTTTAGTCATTTTATCAGAAACACAACTGTTCATACTCAATCATATTTGAACGAGTTACTGAGTTTGCTTGACCGACACAAAACGGTGCATCATTCTGAAGTGGAAGGAAAAACAATACATCGTTTTCAAATATGATACACATGAAATACACATTCAGTCCCTCATTGCACTGATACTCCTAATTTAACCCAACGCAACCTACAGGCTCCTGTTGTTACTAAATCACGAACAACAGCCCATTTGTGTTATATTTAACCTGAGTTGTTCTGTGAAAGCCTGAGTGATCAAACAGCCCCACATGAAGATCTAGGAACGCCCCAGAGAGGTCAAAGATAAGCATGATGAAAAGTTTAAAGAACGATTAGGTAAAACAATAATGACTCTGGAGAAACTGCAGAGATCCACAGCTCAGGTGGGAGACACTCTTAGATATTAGCTGCGTACAACACAAATCTAGGTTTTATGAAAGAATGGGAAGACGGAGTGAATGAAAGAACTCCCGATCCTCCAAGAAAAAAAAACCTTGCTGTTTGCATAGAAACAAAGCAAACATTGTATGAGAAGAGGTTCTGGACAAATAAAGCTAAAACTGGAGATTCTTGCTAATGTGCAAAATGCATCAACAAGCTGTGACGTATCTAGCTACAGTTAGACACAGGACAACCCTAGAAGGAAACAATAAAAATGTTTAAGATTTTGTTATGTATTAGAATTGTCCAGTCAAAGTCCAGACCTCAACCAAACAGAGAAACTTGGCAAGGCTTTAAAACCAACAATCTGCAGTATGAACAAAACTACTCAGGATCATTGGATGATTGCCCTCCCCACTCTGGGGCATAAGCTGAGTTACTGACCAAGAGGAAAATAAATTATGGCCAAAATATTAATTATAATTCCCTTCACTTCGCATTTTTCCTAAACTGATGATTATGCTCCATTTGTACAGGCATGTGCACATACTGCCAAACTTTCTTTTTCCCTGTAGGCTCTTACTGGTTACACAGAATGCAGTTTAAAAAAAAAAAAAAACAGAAAAGAAAAGAAAGTACAAAAACTGTTGCTGGTGAGAACATAGATCAAAAACCCCCAGGAGGATGACGTTTTCTAGCATTTCTGCAGCCAATACGAGTCAGAGAGCAACGTCCAGGTCTATCAGCCCCTGCAAAAGTGCTTTATCTAATTAAACTGAAAACATTTTAATCTCTGAAAGAGCACCAGGACATTTAAATGTCTTCTTTAATTAACTCCAGCTACCATTGAGGGCACAATTAGACAATAAATTGAATTTACACTTCTCTAAATCTGGATTGCAAGAACGAATACATGATGTTTGTTACTGTTATTATGAAGAAGTGCCTCGATTTAACCGGCCTCGATTTAACAAGTCTGCAGCTGAAGCTTGGTAAGGTCCATGATGCGCTACATTTCCGAGACTGACCTACAGGAGCTCATCAAGGTGCACTTGAAGATCTCAGCTGTCTCATCTTATGATATAATAATCAATGATGCAGGAAAAGAACAAGAGTGAAATTATTTTCCATTGACACGCGCAGGCACTGGCCTCTATTGAGATGTAAGATTTTGGTAAGTTTGTGTTGAAGTCCCTTAAAACATCTGCCATAAAGTTCCTGCAGCTGCACCCTAAACCATTCCAGAAGATAAGAGGTTGAGGTTTTCCAGTAGATAGATGTACTACTCATTGTCTGGGATTCTATGCTTGACATTTCTACTGCCAACTTATTTCATTTTCCAAGTCAGTTATAGCAGAATTCACCAATATTATCACATATTGCATGTTTTTCTAAGACTTTGCAGCACTTTTTCCCCCCACAACTTGCTTGTTAATTGAAAATCTTAATTGTAAAATTATCTAGTTTTACGGGTGTCGCGCAAACTTTTTCATCAGTACCATTAAGAGATGCACCGGTCTGAATTTAGGGATCCCCTCGCCCCAAAATCATGTTTACTACAAATAAATTGTGAAACTCTGCTCACAAACAAGAAAAAAAAAACATAACATTTTTGCCATGTAATTTAAGACAATGAAATTCATCTTATTACCAAGTACTAGTCTCCTATGAAACATACTACTTGCAGTGAAGGGAAATATTAAAGCCAATTCTGTAATTGAGGCCTAAATCTTAAAGCTTTGCAGTTTTCCATGGAGGTGGTCGTCACCAAAGCCTGGGGCGAGTCTCGTCACTACGGTAACCCAACAGGCATTTCTCACCAACGGATGTAAAATGAACATGACCTCCTTAGAGTCAATAAAGGAGAGGCTTGCTGCTTGACCTGGTGTAGCCATGCAGTTCTAGAACACTATGAACTATACAATTTACAGCACCCTCAATGGAGAGAGTTCAATTCTCTCCCAGGTTAAGAGATCCAAATTAGGTAACACAATTCACATGAAAGAAATATGTAAATCAATTCATTCAAAGTTGTTTAAGTTGTTTAGCATCCATAGAAAAGTTTAATTAGTAATCCACAACTTCCTGTTTCCCAGGAGCAGAAATGTGAAGTGACAGTTTCACACAGTGAAAGTAGCCTTGCTTAAAAATAAATAAATAAATAAGATAACATGTAATCAAGTTTGGGCAGATTTGTGTTGATCTTCAGCCGGGAAATGGCGACAAGAAAATTCCAGCTCGCCTAAGCTTGCCCATACTTAAGAGTCAGGGCAATAATTAAATAAAGTTTAAAACCCAATGAAACTGGGACAAGTAAATTCAGACAGCAACCCAAGTTAATGTCACCACCCTCAATAAGTGGCTTTGTGGATTTATATTTAGTTTCCTTATATTACCGTTAGCCTCTCTGAGTTGATCTTCTCACGGTATTAGTCTGCCTCTTGTTTCTGTTGTATTCAAACTCAGCAGCGATCTTCTCTCTTGCCATTCACCGTCTCTGCCTTATCATCCCCGTGTCCCGTGATCTGGCACTCTGTTGATTTTTCACTATTCAGCACCGTTTTTATGATTTACATCGAGTTCTTTGCACCATTCCTCCTGTCCCTCAGTTTTGTAAGTTTTGTTTGTTTGTAAAAATTTAGTAGACATCAGTAGCTGTCTACAGAACAGAGTGCACCGGTTACAGGGTGGGAGCGAGGATTCAAAGGTGAGGAGCTGTAGGGGAACTTTTTGATGGGGAAGAGCAGACGAACCACTATGTTCACCATAAAAAGACCCGGTACACACTGGAAAAAAAGAAGTCTTGGTACGCTGAAGGATAAAATTTAGAAGTTCTATTGCTGCATATTGGTGCATAGCGACCCACAGGGCACTAACAGCGTATGGCGACTCAGGTGCAAACGCACACTGACCAGCGTCGTGACATCATTGATGTGACTCAACTATTCGCGCATAAAATTTGATTGAATTCGTGGGATTTTTTAGGTGTCATCATAAACAGCAAAAATGTGTTGTTTGCTAGTTGTTAAGAAAATGTATTCCTTGCCAGATGCCATTTTAATGGCATTAATTTTGGCTAATTTCATTGGCAATTTAGAAAACCACCCATTTTCTAAATTGCTTTTACAACCCTGTAGACATCCAGTAAATAAAAACATATTTGCTTCACAATCTCCTCTAGGTTGCGGTAATGCCTGTAGTTTATTCACATTTTTTTAATCCGTTTTTTCTTCCACTAAACTTCCCATAGTTTACATGGAACGTAAACTAGCTGTTTACAGATTGAACAGTTTATTTTGGTGGCTTACCACCGTTAATGGTGGTGTCACTGTCTGTCTACTGGACAACTGTTCAGTCAGCAGTGTTCCCCATGATTGTTGCAAGCAATATCTTGACCATAACAAAGAAGTGCTCTATTAAAATTATTTTCATTATTGCTCTGATGTCATATACAAACATTCCAACAAACTGAATTTTGGACTATTGATAGCTGTGAGACATAATCATCAAAATTACATTTGTAAATTATTCTGTGATGAATGAATTTCCACTTTTTTTTTATATAAAAAGAGTAAATATTCCAGTTTTACCGAAACGTAACTGCAAGTATGAGCATTTATTTTGATTGCCTCCAACTGGGCTCTTTATTCTTAATCATAGGTGAAAAATAGCTCCCCATTTGACACGCAGCAACACTTACACTGTGAGTTTAGAGAAGTCAGTTTTGATTTAAAGATGTGAGGAATGTTTTATTCATGTGGCACAAAGAAAGACTGAAGGCTGTGTTTTGTGTCAGCTTAGTTTTGTGAGAAATCCATCACCCATTTTCTGCACCAGAATCCTTTTTTTTTGTACAGACCTTTGGCCTGTCAGTGAGCTGTGAAGGAGGGGGGGGGGAGGACTGCACTAGCTCAAACTGTGGAAAAACAAGGACTCGTCACTACCCCCACTGAGAAGGGAGAGATAAGCACCGCACAAGACAAAAAAAAAAGAAAAAAAGAAAAGGTTTAGGCCTGAACAAAAAAAAAAAAAAAAAGGGAGAACATGGTGATCTCACAATGGAAAACATACACACTGTGAGCTCACAGATGTGTGTCAGGACAGGGAGGCAAAACCAGCGCATGTCAGTGGTGTGATGAGAGAACGCTTTGAGGATGAGTGTCTTTCATCTGTGCAAGAGAAGGGCTGACAACCAAGAACTTTAATAAAAAAGTACAACGAGGCGGCAGTCATCTCAAGCCTCACACAGAAACCATGAAAACTGAAGCACACTTCATATTCTTGTGATAAGGGCTTTGTTAAAAAAAAAAAAAAAAAAATCAGCCGCTGAAAAGGCATAACTTTGCGTTTGTAACAGAGTTAAATAATTTAACATTTCATTATGTTTCAGCTGCCATTTCGTAGGGTTGCCCCTCTGCACGAGCCAATTATTATTTCGGATAGTGGTTAAAATATCCCGCCAAGAAATGGGACACTTCTACAAGAATTAGCATTACCGTTTCCTGCTGCATGCACATGGAGTGACTCGATATGCCTGAACGTGTCGTACTAAATCTAGACGGTATTTATGATTGCTAAAGAAGACCACAATCATACCAATCTGAACCCACTGAAAAGCAAACCTACCATGTTGTGCTTAAAATCCACTGCATCTTTTGTGATATAACACAAAGTCGCTTGAGGCACAAATGTACCAGCTTTACACATTGAACTACATTTGTTGCATTTTTCTTTTCTGTTGCAGAATACTTCAAGCTCGGTTAGACTGAATGGAGCGTATCTTTCAAGTCTTTCGACAGATTCTCAGTTGGATTTAGGTCTTGACTTTGACTGGACCATTCTCTGGAGATTGTGTGTCCACATAGATGCCCAGTGTTAGTGTTCTACCTCATATAGCATTCATATAGCATTCTGAATCTGCACCAAAAAGTTCCATTTTGGTCTAATTTGATCGACCAAATTAGACCAATGATTGGTAGTTTGCCAATCATCCCATTGGCAAACTACCAATGGGATGATGTTTTAATTAGCTGTAAGTGGGGAAACCATAATAATTAACAAAAATAAAGATTTGAAAACCCTTTGGTGTGTAATTAATCTACAGTGTGCTTCACTTAGTGAACCGAGTTACTAAAATAAAATTACTTTCCAGTAATATTCCGATATATTGAATTTAACTACATGTAAGCAGAAAAACGTATAAAAATGTATACATATTTTTTCCTTTTTTTTATTTATTCTTGATGATGTTATTGGATCATCAAAATAAGTTAACTAGGAAAATATTTGAGTGTACCTACAGTACAGCTCAGAGTTCTTTGTCTCCAACTGTTTCCCTACAAATATCCATTTTAAAATCAGCTAAATTCACCTTCACCTTTCTAACAAACTTAGGGAGGAGGATTAGGAACAAGGGGAAAACAGGATTCAGCCTTAATGTCCAAATCTATTTACAATTTCTTCTGTATGATGATCCAAATGGCGAACAAAGGGGAAATAAGTGTTTTCCCCCCTTCCAAACAACAGGCATTACACAGATTAAGTGCCTCTGCTGAAACATACTATTACCACATAAGTCTCTGTCAAAGAGGGACCAGATGTCAGATAATAGGCTGTGCACAGGGAGGTAGATGCTGGCCTGGAGCGAGTGAACAAGTAGAAACAGCTTCTGCCATATAGACCTCTTCATTTTATGGACAGTTTGTTGTCTGGGTGGGCAGACCCTCTTACAGAGAAACTGCTGAAAATAGGTTAGAAGAATGCAAATCTAGATTTATAGGCTGAACCTTAAATAAATCCAGCATCGCTTCTGCAGACAGTCCGGGAGATTAAAAGTGGGAATAAAGATCTTTTGATTATAGAGTAGATCAACACTGTGTGTTGCGTTGCGTAGTTTGGTAGCATCACACATGATGCATTTAACCCATAAGAAGAAAACGCTTCTCGTTGTGTTCAAAGGAGCAGCTAAGTCTATCTCATTAAAACACTACTGGGGGTTGTTTATTGGCTTAGCTTGAGCAGGCGCCAGATACCAGCAGTACAGATTATATCTGCGCTAATGTAATAAAAAAATATATATGTCGAAACTTTCTGCTCAAAGCAAGAATATTTTTTTTGGGGGGGGAAACAAACGGGTACTGCTGAGATGAAGCAAAAGTCGCAGAATACAACAGAGAGTTTACCTTCTCTAGACTTGAAGCTGGGCTTTTCTTTCCAGCCCGGGCATCACATTCACGGCTTTCTGTGTTGCTGCTGCGGTCCACCGTACGGGCTCCTCTCTCTGTCCGCGTCCAATCGCTTCAAAAACAGCCAAAAGCCACTGACTCTAGGAATAACTGCACCGATCAAAGCCACCACATTCAGCCCGGTCACAGAGGCGACTCTTCCCCCACCTCCCCAACCCCACACCTTGTCCTCCTGGGTGTAGGACGCAGCGCAAAGTCGCTCTGCAGCAGGTAGCTTCGTCCGAGCCTCGCGGCTGCTTCTCGCCGAATGCAAGTGCCAGGCGTTCAGGCCATTCACGACTAAAGCCACGCGTGCGTTTGTTGTGCAGCCAGCCAGCGGCAGATCGGTGCCCACTGCCACGCAGCGCCGCAACATGGAGAGCTGCCTTCCCTGCCACTGAAACCCTGACGTGTTGCTCGACGCGGAGCCGACTCAACTGGCCGGTTCTTTAACTTGAAAGAATGGGAATCGATTCTTATTACAGACAACAAATGCGTCCCCTATGACTTACAAATATCATCAAAAATGATATGTTGTAAACGTTTATTTTCTGCTAGTTTTGATTATTGCGGTTTACAGCTAATGAAAACCCAAAAGGTTGTTGTTTTTTTAGCATTTCTGTGTTGATTTAAACACAGAAATGCTAAGGCCAGACCTAACATTTGTTCAGCAGACAGATATTGACACCCTCTATAGGAAAGGTAAGCCACAAGATGTTACTGCTAAATAAGCTGGTTGTTCGTATATCTGATAATATTATTGAAAAGTAAGTGGAAGGAAAAAGTATGGTAGAAACATGGATAACTGCCTCCTACACAGAACAGTGAAATAAATAAGATCCCTTTTGTTTTTATTTCATTTTTTTATTTTGAGACACACAGTATTCAGTGCTGTTCTTATTCTAAATAGGTTGGTGATGAAATCTGCCTCCATTCAATGACTTAGAAAAAATAAAACGAATCAATGTCGTTTATGTCTTCAAATGCCATCCATAAGCACACAAGGCAAGTGCCACACGATGTAGACAGTGGCTGGAGTCAGTGGTACAAGAGTCAGTAGTGTTTTACCTGAGCTAAAGGGAAAAGAGACTGCTGCCCCATGAAGTAGTTTTGCATCTCATTTGAAAAATCGAAGTTCCTGAGCCTAGAGGGAGTCTGTGAAGGAACCGAATCCAAGTTGCTAGACTCTACAGTGATGTTTCCACTGTCTGGGATGATTTCAGAGTGTTGCCTTCTGCTGGTGTTGGTCCACTGTTGGTCCACTGTGTTCAACGTTATTTATTTATGAATCTACATTTAGAACTCCAATAATATTTTACCAAACGTATCACATTTACCAACAATGAATTTGTGCAGACACAGCAGAGGAGCAAGCATTAAGTGGGGGGGGCAGAAGGAAGGCAGGCTTAATGAATTATTTATGATGAAAGCAGGCACTAATACCTCAATCACTCATAATTATTCCGGAGAAACAAGGTCCATGTCAATCAAAACTCAATTCGTCTCCCTGCAGATCGCAGCATCTGACTCTTGAAATGATAAACGGGGAAGACAACGGCGAGTGTGAGAGATTATCCAATAAGTTGTCCAATAAGTCAAAAGAAATTACGAGCCTATTTGCCAGAATAAGAATAAGGGTTGCTGTGAAGGCTGAATGCGTCATAATTAAACTATAAAGCAGCCTGTTGGCTGAACTGTCGAACCAAAGAGAGCAGTGCACCATCTAAACACTGTGGGAATTGACCAAAACGTGATGCTTAATTGTAATTACTTATTTAGTTACCATCACATTAGTGCTAATTCTTGGTGATTATGAATCACCCTCAAAACTTAACCAGATTCCTTGTGGTATTATAGGATAATAATGTTGAAAACAGGCATTGCCAGACATAAAGTACTCGTCATTTCCAATAATATACAATGCTGTGTTCCTATTGCACAAAATAATTTTTAAGCAAATGCTCTTCTATATTTGTTAGATTGAAGGCATGATCATATAGCATACATGCCATAACAAGGTCCAGATGACAAGCATTTGTATTTTGTTTTTAACGAGGGGCCTAAAAACCATGCTTTTTTTTTTTGTGCGTACAGTTCTAGACTATGTGTATGTGAGCCCTGTGTGTCGGTCGGAGCGAGGGATGAAGTGGTCACAGATAGCAGAGTGTTTAAGCCTCCACTCACCTCTGGAAACACATATGCTTGTCCTGGCTTTGACTCAATCCCTGCAGAGATTTCTCAGCCTCTGCAGGTTCCCAGATCTTCCCCGCCGCATGGACATAGAGAAAGAAAACACTGAAGGTGAGTGTGGAGTCCACTCCTCCTCTAACAGACTGCAGGGGGAGAAAAGATTAATGAGGGGGCCCTGAAACAGGATTATCACAGTCGCGGGGAGCCAGAGAGGCGTTTCAGTCATTTCTGACTCTGGATCTTCTGCTAAGCTACTGGAGCTCCGGCTACTTTGGCTCACCAGACGCGGTGCCACAATGAGGCATAAAGAACTTGCAGCCTGTGTCTTTATTGCTTTGATCAGTTGCACATGGCTGGGTGATGTAATGGAGAGAAGACAAAGGATTGCTTTGTTTAACGTCAAAAAAGGCAGATTCACAGTGTGCAGAATAATTTCAAGATTCAACTTTATTGAAGAAAACATACTTAAATATACTTTATAAATATGCTTAAAACATACTTTTCTAACATAGCAATGCTGAACTATAACAAGAGTTCATAAACAAAATCCTTTTGAAATGTACAAAATAATTTTTACTTTCCATTTCAAATTGTCTTTATCACAATAAAATCTAATATGTACTACTATCATAGTTTGATAAACTTTGATCTTGATCTCCGTTTACATATTAGGTCATTGCATCTGATTGTTGGGTTGACAGTTTTTGTTTTTATTTCACATATCTTACTGCAGTGTTGTATGGACTGCCATCAATGTTTTGGCAGACTGTATTGTCCCTCGTGTCTAAAACTTGTCTGTATGTCTCTTAATTTTTACGTCTTTTTTTAATTTTTTATTTACTGTAACAATATTTGCGCTTTTGGACTCGAAAAAACTTGAATCTATTTGTGAACCTGAATCTAAGCCTTAAAAGAAAGTTAGAAATGAAAATTCAAATGACTACATGAACAGATCAAACATTTATTAGGAGTTCAACCTGTCAATCTAGTCACTGGGAATGACAAGAATAGAGAGGATTAAAATAAATACAGTTATGGTGAAACATTTTAAAACTGATGTAAATCTGGTTTTCAGTGTTAGTTCTTTTTGTTTCTGCAATGTAGCAAGGTTTGGTTAAAAAAATATTTTGCATGTTTCAAAGGTCCGTAGCCTTCAAGTAAATGGAAAAAAATCAACAGGTTCTAAACGGGATTGAGAGTTAAAATGTGCCTGTCTAATGAGGCAAAATCGAAATGTTTTGATGTCTTTTGCCTCATGACAGGGTCATGCTGAAACAAAGCATGAGGTCAGACAAGGTTCAATACCAATTTGCTCCTTAAAGGGTGTTTTCATCCCATCCTCTATCGCTCTGTTTTAGGCAAAACTATGAGCGAGACCACTCTTTGATTGGAGGCAACTCCACACATGAATGGTCTCCGGATGCCTCATTGTCAGACATTTCATGATAACCTTCAAGTTTTCTTCTTCAGACGGTCTTTTTTTTCCCCTAGATGTCTCAGCCAGTCTGAAAAGGGCTTTATCAAGTCTCAACAGTCCAAAGATGGTACTTCTTTGAAAACACGAGTGTCTTTGATCTTTTTTTTTGTTAGACAGAAATAGCTTCTTTGCTGCTCTTCTTGTGACCAGACAAAAGCTCATAAGTCTCCATCTAACTGTAAGTGTTTACAGCTGGATTCTCTGTGAAAGCAGTTCAACCTTCTTCTTTTACTTAAACTGCTTAGTTATGCAATAAATTGTTGATTTGGGTACACTCTTGTTAGCACAAAGAACATTACCAAGATATTCAGTTCCTCGGAAAATATGACAAATAAGCAGTAAAAAGAAGTTAGAATACAGGAATGTCAGCTTACTGAAAAGTAATGTTCATGAGCCACAACACGGCATCTGTATGTGATTTAACCAACTTCTGCATAGAGTACTGCATAAATGCAGCATGACATGGAAGTGATCAGCCTGTGGCCTAGCTGAGGTGGTAAAGAAGGCCAGGTTGCTTTTATAGGGCCTGTCAGCATAATTGGCTTGGGTCATTCTTATGACAATATTGCAACAACTCTTAAGGGTTTAGGTCAGACTGAGGCTGCTGCCCAATCAAGAACAGCAAAGCCATCCTCCTCGTTAAAGCAGGTATTGGTGCTATTGGCCATGTGAGGAAGTAGCTTCTCCAGCTGGAAAATTAAACCAACATCTCCATACAACTTGTCAGCAGATCCACATTGTCTCTTTAGATAGCTGTGCTAAGATCGGACTTGAAAAAACACAGAGCACCATCATCGGTAGATGACATGGCTCATAACTTGGATTCCATGTCTCTCCCTTCTTCCTCCAGACTTTGGAGACATGATTTCCAAAAGCAATTGAAAAATGTATTCTAATCCAAAAGGAGATATTTTGGGTCACTGTGCAACATTTCAGGCTTCTTTTCTAATCTCCATAGTAACACATCATTTGAAAAACAAAAACACTCACAAGATCATTTAAAGCGTTAATCTCCACAACTCTCTGTGAAAGCTGACCTCTCTACAACTGTTCATTTGAAAAGTAAGTGAAACTGCTGCGCAACTGTTTATTCTCAGTTTGAGTCCATAATTCATGTACCTAAAACTGTAAATATTTTCTTTTGAAGATTTATGAAGAAGAGAATTGATATAATTTCTGTTATTTCCCTGAAAACCCATGCTCCTTTTACTTACCGAAGGTCCTCTCGATTAAATTTCTCAGGTCTCATGATTTCAATGACTTTAAGCTGAGATGGTTGTTAAGCCATGTAGCCACAAGGTGGCATATTTTGCGTCTCTATATTTACAGTGGATCTTAGAAGGACATTGAAGTAGAATAGCAAGATTAGCTATAGTAAACATTTTAATCCCAGACCAGTTGTTTACATAATGGAAAATGATGGGTTGATTGGATAGTCATGTTTTTTTGTTTGTTTTTTTTTTTTGTGGTAAAAATTTATTTAACTTGAAAAATAACCAGAACAAAAATTTAATAACAATACCCAGTAAATAATATTTACTGCGTGTTGTTTTGGAATTATCTTCACAGGCGTTTCTGTCTAAGCTTTTCAGAAAAATCATACATTTAAATGAAGTCCAAATTCAGTTGTTTTGCTATTTCAAATAAAGTAAGTAAACAAAGAGTTGTTTATTTTCAAAAAAAAAAAAAATCCAAAATTAGCAAGCGAGTCTATGTTCCAATTGCAATGTGGAGCAATTCTTCCCTAACTTTCAGATCATTTACTTGAGTTGTTAGTAATATGTTTTAATACATGTTCTTATAGTCTTGTAATAGCTAAATTAGACAAATCTGACCTTTTGAGACAGACGACTCAAATTATTCTGGTTCTGTCACATCAGCTCATCGGGCACGATAACGTTTTGAAAATCATGTCATCACCAGGAGGAATTTTCCACAGCATTGAAATTATGTTACATGTGTGTGTGTGTGTGTGTGTGTCACCATGGTCAATCACAACGTTGTTAAGTTTACAACCTATTTCACATTAAAATTCAACTTCAGGAATCCTCACCCCGTTCCCAGTTTAATTAAAGTTTTGTTGAAAATAGTTTTGTTTTGCTCAGAGTTGTGATACTTTTATTAAACAAGGTACTATAGCTCCATCTGCTCTGCTATAATTATATAAAAACAGACTCTAACTCCTTTTGTATTACAGGTTAAATTAAGTGGCAAACAAGAGGATCTTCAAAAATGTTTAACAAGTTGTGGAAACGTATCCGACAATGGGTAATGACACATTTATGATCTCTTGTTTGTCTAAAATGTTAAAAACCTGAGCTGTATTTAATGATGTGACTGCACTTACAGTACATGAAGTGTAGAAAGTTAACACTGCAGAGTTATTCACTTAAAGCCAGGCTTCTAATTAGCCATAGAGACCACATAATGTAAACTATGAGACAGGGGTAAACGTGTCAAATCTTTAAAGACATTTTAATAAATTAAGACATTTTGTGGTGGCCATTTTCAGTTGTCTTTCAACACCACTGAGGAGAGTCCATTACCTGAGTCAGCGAGTGAGCAGAGTCAATGGACCACAGCTACAGATGAAGCAGCTCGATTACCAGAAAGTTTAAAAAATGATGCTGCCTGCCATCACAAAGAGAGGTAATCACAAAAAAATAAAAATAATAGCAATACTTTTTGATTTCTTGCAACCGAAATCAATTGCAAGATTGATTTCTTGCAATTCCCTGTAGGATTCTTTTAGAGTAAACTTAAGATGTTATTTTCTTAAAAAAAAAAAGAAAAAGAAACCCCCTGAAAAATAGCCTTAGTTGGAATGTAATTGGTGTAATAACATAACACTATCCTAAATTAACAAACTTTTCAATAAGATTTCCATGAAATTCTTACATGGAATTCTGGGAAATATATGTTAATGTGTCTTATAAGGTGCAAATGTCATCTTAGAAACAACTTATTTACTTCTATTATTAGCCTTGTGCTGTTGGATATGAAAGCTGATCAACTCTTTCATTTATTAGCCTATTTCAACTATAGCTCCTGCACAGCAAAACACCACATTTATAATTTCCTTGTATTGATCAGTTAGTTCATGAAAACACATAGGAAGTTCTACAAAGTACAGAAATGACTGGGTGTCATATTGCACACTCTTGACTGGATCACCTTGTCTTAGCAGTACACCAGATGATATATCACATGACAATGAGGAAAACCAGTGCCGCATCTGCTACGGAGACCGTTCAGATGCCGACCCCCTGCTGTCGCCCTGCCTGTGTTCAGGAAGTCTGACATATATTCACCGCAGTTGCCTGAAAACATGGATCAGGACCCGACTACAGTCAGGTCAGCTGCGGAACAGTAGATGACTAAAATAAAAGTGAGTCTGCTATCATGTTGTTGGGTAACCTGCCAACACTTTTTAACAGGGTCCACCTTGGGTGCTGCCACAAGATGTGAGATTTGCACCAAAACATTTTACTCTGGGGACAACAACCAGCAACAGTCAGAGGTAAACACTCGCAGGACCTCTTAATGAACAAAGTAAAACGTAGAACAGAAAAACATCAGCTATAAAGAGGAGCACTTCTTGAAAATATGCTGTCCTAACATTTTCAGCTGAGTAACTTCGAAGAACTCATATTCGAAGTGGAACATCTGATGTCAGAACTGGAACTCCTGAGCACTGTGTTGTTTATGAACAAAGTGCTTTGGTTATCACCTATGGTAACGCAATATCCTCTAATCTTGCATTTATTTACTCAATGAGTTTATTGTAATGTGAAATACAGGTTTGCCAAAATCTCAGGATCGGAAGACCCCCAAAACATAGTTCCAGTTTATTGGAACCATAATGCCCCAATTAGACAGTTTAGTTTGAATAAGTGAGTTTAGCAAGAAATCAGAAAATCTGTGAAAAAATGTATTTATTTCAGTAATTCAATTTAAGATTAGTTACACACAGATTCATATGTGATTGATTCAGTTAATTTCAATTATTATGGCTTATAAGCTAACAAAAAAAATTTCTTATGAGATTTAGAACATTAACCAAGGATAACAAAATATTTTTTGATGCAAAAAAAAAGGAAAGACAGCTGTCTTGACAGCTTCCAAGCAAATATTTTTAAAACTGCTCAAAGGTAAAGTAGGTCACAGAAATTGATTGCTGGAGAAGCTAAGTGCTCATGTAATGCCATATGTAATTAGAAAATTAAGCAAAAGGAAAAAGTCTGGGGAAAAAAGGGTGCACAAGTAGCAGAGACAACGATATGGATAATTATAAATGGTTTTCAATACACAAAAGGCTGTCAATGTATTTCAACCCAACAGTATTTGGGTTAGAGTCATTTTTCAGGAATTATTACATTATTTTTGCAAAATCTTGCAATGATATAACACTGGCAGGTGTCAAGTTCCGCTGGAAATTTTAAGAGACGATATTGACTTTGGACTTGATAAAACACAATGGGAAAGAGAAGACATATGAAATGATATTCAAATAATAATTTACTGTGAAAACCTCACACTGGAACTTAAGGAAAATTGATTATGTGCCTCTCCACTCTTCCTCCAGTGTGGAATTTTGATTTCTGAAAATAAATAAATAAATAAAATAAATAAATTACTTACTCCTGAAAAGCAGACTTTGGACTACAAAACAGTCCACTTTTATTAGCCTTCCATTAACATGTTTGGAAATAGTATTGTGAGCAGCCAGTTATTTTTAACACTCATTTGACTTTACCTTCTTGTCGAGGGTGTCAGTGATCTTCCCCATGTGGTATGTTTTTTATTTGTTATAAATACGTGTGCAAGTTAGCCTTCTGATTTAAAATGACTAAAATGGATTACCTCTCGATGATAACCTTATCAGTCATGCATCCGTCTTCCCAACCGCCAGAGACTTGCAGTGGAATATGTAAAGTTTTTATAAAATTCTCTTTTTGTTTTTTACAGATGTACACAACTTATTTCAACAGAGTAGGGAGCCCGGTAAGAACTATAGGATGGGAGGTTATACTAAATGTTCGTCCACACACACCTGATACCTAATCAAGAAGCCAAGTCCATCTTAATCTCTGTGGAACTAAATAATAAACTGTAAAGCAATTCTGGTTGAGTTGATCAATGTGGCAGATGAAACAGGATGAGATTTATTGTGAAATATGTCAACAAAATGAGTCCAAAAATAATTTACAAATCTTTTCCATTTTTTTTTTCTGATCAGCAAAATGAATATAACGTTTACAAAAATTCAAAATAGCATTTCCCAAAACACATTAAATTCCTAGAACACAGTTGTAATTTGTTTTCGGGGATGGAGAAATTGTTCCCCTAAAATGCACGCTGGACATTTTCCATCTACATATGTTAAACTTCTAACAACGTCAGCACTGTGAGTTTCCTTGTCTACACCGCTGAAGAACTGGTACCAGTAATGTGCGCTACTATCACTAGAGCAAATTCAGTGATGTTTCTTCTGGTGATTCCTGTGATGTGGCTCAGTTCACCAACCACCTGTGGCATAAGCACAGAAAGAGCAATCACTCAGTTTGTTTTGCGTTGACAGAAAGCATCATGGAAAGAATAACACGGGGAAGCATGAGGCTATTTTAATAATACGACAGATAGAAAATGTGTTTTTCACCTGTTTCCATCTTTTGAAACAGAGGATGTATGTTGCCACTGCAATGACACAAACTCCACGTAGCATGCGATCCTCAGTCACTGTCACAAAATTTTCCCTGGTGTTAAAAAATGATTTACATTAAGATCACATAGCAAGAGAGGGACATCTTATAAAACAAACACACAGACGCTTTTCCCACTAATGGTCTTTCCTTTATGTATTTGTAGCTTTATGGATGTGTAGCTACAGATGGAAGCGGCAGCATTTGTAGACACAAATAGGAAACTGCTGTGTTTTTATGTTTGGCTCCATCTGAATCCAACTGGGTTTGCTGCAAGTGCTAACAGCTGACATTCTTCTGTTCAACAACAAAATGGTGGATCTACTGTGTCTATGACCAGATGCTGTGCAGTGTACCACCATCTACTGGCCAGTAGAGCATTTAGTGTCCGAGCCACTGGATAGATGTTGCAGACCCAGCAGCTATATATATATATATATTTCTAAATGTTATTGGCGCAGCAGAGACCTACATCAATTAGAGAATATTGTTACATAAACTACCTGTTGGAAATCATCAGTGGCTAGACAAATGTAATACCTCTGTTCCCTGGACGGGCTGAGACACTGACAGACGCTTCTTAGCAGGGAGTCATAGATTGCAGTCTGCTCCAGGGTGACGAACTGGAGGACATAATGGCAGAGGCGATAAAGGTGCTCTACGGGCACGGACGGCTCATTGTGCCCTACAAAAGTGAACCGATCGAATTCAAAATATACATTACATGTATTTTAATTCACATACCTCTTACAGTGGCAGTCAGAGATTTACACAGTTACTTGTAAAACATAATCACCATTTTGGGAATTTTACAGATGTATCTCTTTTCTAATTTGGAAGAAGTAAAAAAAACACACAGCTGCAAGGATTTGTTTTTTAAAGGCCAGAGGTTGTTCTGCATTTTCTATGAAATGCAAACAGTCACATTTCTATGCAGACTTAAATATCTATGTGCATCATAGCTAATATCTGGTTTTGTATCCTTTAACAAGTTGTGCCTCAAGTTGTGACATAATTTGATCTCAATATTAGACCACTCATCTTGGAAGTTTTAGTAGGAGTATTTGAAGATAGTTGAAGTCAGGATCATTTGAGAAGCTTACTGTTAGCTTGACTTATCTATTTAAAAACAAATTTTTATTCAAGGATAATGACACCCCTGATCTATTTGTTGATTTGAAATGAAGGTGCAGAAATGTAATGTAGTCCTCCTCCATTTTCTGCAATGCAGCAGTGTTGCTGGTAGCTACACAGGCCAACAGCAACATGCTCTCCTGTTGTTCAGATCAATCACCAATGTTGTCAAAATAATCTTTTTTATACTGCCAAATGGACAATACTACCAACAATCAGCCACAAATACTTAAGAGAATTGAGAACATAATCATCCTTGGATGCTAAAATGCTTTTTAACAACCTTCAGTTTAATTTAAAATAGATTCAAGTGAATATCTTTATATATTGCAGCCAGTACACATAACATAATTTATTGGATTAGAGAAACTCTAATATCAATTCAAACTTATCTACTGAATTTTTGTGTTTAAAAATCAATTAAAGTTGTCAGCTGCATAAATCCACCCTAAAAAAACATTTCAAGTGCACAAATTAAAAGATCAAAATTCACATGACTTTTATTCCTATAATGAGTGCATGCAAGCCTTTAACTGGAACAGTACATTTCTAATGTAAAGTAGTCATCATCAACGAAACACCTTACCAAGGACCTCCAGAATGACTTCCACGTACGTTAGAGAGTTAAGGACATTGAGTCTGTATTCAACGCCTTTAAAGACCATCAGCTCTGATTCCAGGAGGGTCTGTTTGGAAACACTGAGGCCGAGAGAATACAGGAACTGTACAGCAGTGGAGGTATCTATCATCTGCAATGAAGAAAAAGTCTTGGAAAGTTAGTTTTTTACTCAAAGATGCTGACAATTATCAGTCAACTGCACTAAAACACTTACATGACAATGCAAAAACAGTTTGTTTGCAAGTTGTACACAAGAGAAGAGGATCAGAGGGAATGTATCCTTGAGATTGTTAAAAATCAAATCCCCATATCTCTTTGACTCGTTAATGGCTACACTTTGAATTGGGATTTTGGCAAGTGCATCTGCAACATGCTTTACCATAAACCTAGAAGAGATTAAAAACACTGTTTGCATTAATAATGGATAACGTGAAAAGGAAAACTAGAAGTGTGCCATCTTCTTACCTCTGAAGCAGTTCAATGGCATGGTATCCTACTGATGGATCAAGTTTCAGTTGCTGAGTGATCAAGAAGATGTATTCTAGGAAACAGGACGACTTTAGGACGGAAGTATATAAACTGAGAAAACTGAGGTGTTTTTTGTTTCAATAATTCTGTGTTACATTGACGAGTTAATTTTATGTAGAGCAAACATCTGTGTAGGAAAAGTATTATTGTGTTTTATAGAAATAATAACTCAACATTACAGGAACATGCAGAAAAATTCTCAAGATACATTCTTTTTCTAAAGTTTTATAGAAGTTAGGCTTTTATAGAAAAAACTGGTGAAGCTTCTGTCTGCTAATAGTACAGACTATTACTCTTATTTAAGGTAAAGAAAAAAAAAACTAAATCTAGAAAGCATATTTTCTTAACCTTAAATTATGCGCGACTATACATGGGGAACATTGCTTAAAAATAGTTTTACTGAAGAAAATTAACGGCTCTTAACGTATATCCAATAGAATGGTACATTTAGAGTTATACGAGTAAAAAGTGTTACATTTTTCTTACATTTTTTTTTCTTTTAGCAAAACTTAAGACATAAAATGTAAGAAAACCATTTCCGTCCTTTTGTTTTAGTCAACAACGATAAGTAAAAAAAAAAAAAAAAAGATGGTTTAATTTTATAAAACATTTTTTACTTACCAACGAGTCTTTTCTGTTTAAAGGTTCCGCTCCATTTCGGTAAGCCATCCAGATAGTCCTTGTTAATGTTGTTTAAATTAATGAGGAAATCATTGAGAACGTCGAAGGGAGTTTCGCCAAAATTTAGGCGTGCGACGACACGATGGCGCGGAAAACAAAGGAACGTTTTTGCCATGCTGCTTTGACAAACCTAACGTTTAACGTGCGGTTCTCCTACTAAGTGTTACGTTACAAACTAAGTGTTACACTGCAAACTGAACTGACTCTGTTCCGAAATACAAATACTACCCCTCACCTGAAAATTATGTCTACCACAAGATGGCAGCGTTAACAAAGCTCCTTTCTATGACCATTTTTAGTAGGAACCAACGTACCCGATTTTTACTCCGCACCGGACACGCCAAACCATCCGCCATATTGTGAAAGGCAAGCATGTCCGTAAATCCGACACAAGTAGACTAGTATTGGAAACCGCGGTGTCCACTTAATACAAACACAAAGGTTTGCATTCAATAAATGTTGATTAATTTTTCTCACATATGCTTGGTAGTCAGTTAAAATCTGTGAAGCTCATATGTGGAAATGTAAAGCACATGATTATAGCAAGTCCCATTTATTCTGAAAAGTCTCCGTGAGGGATTTATACAGTGAATTTCTAAAGTAAATCCGTAATCCACGGTGAACAACAATTACAACACAAACAGGCATATTTGGTTTCACTTAAACAAAAATAATGGCATTTAATTTGTCTAGAGCAGGGGTCAGCCAACTTTACAGTCAAAATACCTGGTTTGCTATGAGTCCAGCAAAACTGTATGTTGTTTATGTTATATAGGAAATGTGCTTCCTATAACGTGTTTCCATTTTATTTCTGTTTGTTTGTGTGTGTGTGTGTGTGTGTGTGTGTGTGTGTGTGTGTGTATATATATATATATATATATATATATATATATATATATATATTTGTGTGACTACAACTGGTCATTAATTTTCATTCTATTCTAAGAAAAACTTAAAAACTGTTAAAACTGTTGTTTTTATGTTTAAATTTAAAATCAATAGCTGGTTCTTTTTCATTTTAGCCAAAGTTATTAAAAGTCACGTGGAAGGTCCAAAGAGCCACGGGACACTTTTGAAAAGTATTCGCTTAATAAAAATACACAGTGATATGATTAAGAAGTTAATCATATATCTGTCTTTAAATCTGTCCCTGCTGTTGCATTTGAAATGTGATTTGCCACCCACCAATGAAAAGGAAGAGGAAAAAAGATCTGACAATCATGTGCTGAGGCAGTATGCATTTACGTTACATCGTCAAGTTCCGTAGTAGCAGATGGTTTGAAGCTCGGTAGCGTCGTCTGGAACCACCCCCTGACGCTCCACTGACCGTAGACATGGCTGAAAAGAAACCTCCAAAGTCTGACTCTCCGTTCGCCACCAGAATATACCCGGCCAAAGAGAATCTTTCCCGGGATCAGATGCATTTCATCAAGCAGGCGGAGCTGGAACAGTGGAAAAAGAAAACATCAAAACTCCGAACGCGGAACGTTGCGACGGGACTCGCAATAGGAGCGCTCGTGCTGGGTATCTGTATCCTTTACGTCAACTGCAAGGTGAACTACGTAACGTTAGCTTAGCATGCTAGTGTTACTTTTACTGTGTACAAAATACAAAGTAAATAAATAGCTCTAAAACTCACTGAATTTTAGTACTAATTAATACATTAACTATAGTCTTTAAATTTACTAGAGGAACTGTTCCATTTACTACGAAGATTTCATGATTTACTTGCATCTAACTTTGTAGTGTAGTATTATAACTCACTGTGCATTGAAATGTTTTCATTAGCATAATATAGACAAGTTAAAAATTCCTTAAATTAACATTTAGCAGACAATGTTAATTTCGCTCTATCAATCTTTCCTTTTATTGTGAAAGAAGAAAATCGCCCCCACATCCGCATGCTTCCAATAATTGCTCCTCAAGCAGAACTCTGCTAGAGGAGCAATTATTTCCTCTCAGAAGTTAGTTTAGTTTAAGGATAAATAGGGCTGAACAAAAAGAAAAAAACACAATCTTGAGATCTTTGTAAAAAAAAAAGTGTCCTTTTCCTTCCACTTTTTTTGCATTAATCTATCATATAAAATCCCACTGAAACATATTGGAATTTAACGTTTGAACATAAAAAAAAATATGGAAAAGTTCAATAAATTCTTTTACATACCGCTGTATTTCAGAATGATGGTGAATGTCTAAGAACTTTTTTATTATAAACGTCTGTTTATGCTTTTGTCCTCATATGTTATACTAAGTAGACCTTTTGATTCATTCGTCACATTTTTTTCCCCTTCTTCTTTCAAACATTTGCCTTGACCCATCGCTCTTAAATCAGATGGCTACACGTTTTATTCAGTCTCCCAGGAGCGGATCATGGATGAAATCGATGAGGAGGCCAAGCGTGCCAGACTGAAGGGACCGAAGACTGGAGCCAATTGAGGCAAACCAGGCTGCCAGCCTCTTTATGGACCGTGTTCTTTGTCCTGCTCTTAATAAGGAGAGGACGGACAATGCCACTGAGTAATATTCCATACATGGCTGTGTTTTGTTTTTTGTTTTTTTTATTTGAGACAGAGCAGGACTTTGCTTTGTTTTGATAATAGGGATTTAAGGGGTGGTTGTTTTACTTCAATCATTGATTTGTCTTGAGCTTCATTAGGCTTCAATCAGTGCAACAGGCTATAATCCACTGACCTCTACATGGCCTTTCAGTTTTCTGTGGAAGGTCTTGATGGTATTTCTGCCTAACTCTTCCATTTCTAATCATGCAATTGCACCATGTTTGAGAAACATAACAGAAGCTATGAACATTTTATACTACAGTGGCCGTGGATGGAAATAAATACTACTACACTGGTAAAAAAGACACACGAATCAGCTTGATAAAATGTTATTTATGTTGATAAAATGTGTTTGTACTATATAAATCTAATGTGTTGAATTCAAAACAATATATCTTTAAAAGTTGTTCGTGTTGTTGTATGTCGGAGTAAAAAAGACAAGAGCCGAAGTATTTACAATTACTTTTATTTTGTTCAAAATTTATGTATATATGCAATCTGATCTAGAATAAAAATATAAAGTAAGACATTGTAAGAGAAAGGCACAGATTGAGCTTGGCAGGACAGCAGCTTCAGTGAGCAATATGATTATGTATTTACATTCAACATCTTTAATGCAGTTCATTAGTTTTGTCTGACAGAAAATCCTGTGTGCAAGGCAACAGCTAGAGATTCACAGCTTGGACTCTTGAACACAGTCTGAATCGAAGCAGGACAGATGGACAACTGAGTTTTTAAACCACAAACATGTTGTTGGACTGACTGAGAATGACATTTGAATCTGCTAAAGTGCACAAGGTGCTTGATCTATAAAATAATACACAAACAAGTGCCTCTCAAATTAGAATATAATCTAAAAGTTATTTAGCATTTCAGTTGAAAAGACAAATTCAGATTCATTGCACATAGTGTGGTATGGGTCATTTTTTTTTTTTTTTTTTTTTTTTTTGGAAGATTTTGCTATGCACTGCATAATGAAGCATAAGACGACAATTTGACCGTTGTCCTGCAGACAGTCGGAGATGCCCATTACAATGTAGGTAAGCCACAAATGATCAATAGCTAAAAAAAGCTGCTGGTCATACTGCTGTATCCAAACATATTTATGCAAAGCAAAACATTTGTGGCAGGAACAAATGTGAAGCAATGGCGATTCAGTAATTCATGCAAATGGAGCCCAACAAAGCTTTGCACATATAAACCTTAGCAAGCTGAGATTTCAATTTTCACATTTTGAAGTCTTTCTTTTTTCAATGAAACTTTTTCAGAAAACCTGAATTTTGGGGTTTCGCTAGCTACATTCACTCTCTGTGTAATGAGTCTACCTTAAAGGAGCTAAGCCTTTTTGAACTGAATTATTAAAATAAATCGAGTTCAGTTACATTTTTAATTTACACTGATGCACCTGCATGTTTCTTTTTGCTCCAGAAGGATTCATGGTACCAGAAATATTTTAGTTTACTTTTATTTTAAATATTTAAATATGTCAGTTTACTTTTGAAACTGTAAACATGATCTATATTAAATGCACTCAGCTATATACAAATGTACAGTCAACAGGAAAGCCAGTAGTTTTGAAACAATTTAACCCAGCTAGAGAATCCCTAACATAATGTGCTTTCTGCATCAACTTTCTCACTTGACAGTACCTTAGTGAGAAAAATCTTGCAAAACAGAAACATTAAAATGTCACATTTTTGTCCCATCTTATCCCACCAGAATGCAGACATTAAATTAGTTGTCTTAACGGTACCAATTTGAATAAATCAGAATATGATACAGGTAGATTCTTCGTATTAGTTCAAGGAAGCAAGGAAGGAAGTAACTGCCGCTCTTCTGAATGAGAATATATTCACTGTTCATTCAGCAGAGGATGCGAGTTCATTACAAAGTACAGCAAGTGTGTCAGCCTCACAGTGGCTCCTGTTGCTGTTATTATGAACAGCATCAAGTCAGACAAGCAGGAAAACATCAATTTCATTCTGGGTCAGCTTCATGGTAGACGCCACGCCTTCTGCAGCACACGGCACCATCGCTTGACTGCGTCGTTGCATTATCAGGGAGAATAATCAGCAGAGAACTATGGCAGATTTACGTTTGTACCGTCGGAGTGAACGCGAACCAGACTGGTCAACACTCTTGAGAGCTGGATTGTCCCGTATCGGCTCCAGCCTCGTCAGTAACGGCTTCTGTACAAGTGAGGTAAATGAGCAGCCGGCTGAGCCACATGATCACTGACAGAGAGGCGCAGATAGTTTGGATGGTGCACCAGTGAAAGGATTGAAGGATTTTGACCTCTTGCGGTCACACTTCAGATGAGGTAGTCCGGATATTTAGAGTTCTTGGCCCAGGTTCTTACTGGAAACAGGAAATGAAAACAAAACGGTGACGAGGGCAGCGAGGACTCAGGTGAAGTTTAGTTGACGCTCATCTCACTTACCATTCTACTGATGTCGGTGGCAAAAGTGACGCCTTTACCGGGTTTGTCCTGCGAGCCGCTGCTGCTGCCTCCGAGAGAGTTTCTCCTGATGATGCCTGGTTAGAAAGTGGTTCTCAATAAATACACATAGAGAGTAAGTTGTCATATATACAGCATAAGGAAAACAAAAGTCATTTCTTACCTTGGAGAGGCAGGATGTCCACACGCTGCAGGCTGTTCCTGCGCGATGAGGGAAAGCCATTCCCTTTGGAAAGGCGGCGCTGCCGGCTGCACAGCATGGCTGCAGGAGAGACGATGCCCGGCGGAGGAACCTTCCCCATCCTCGCATACAGTTCCTCGATCTCTCTCTTCTGTTCGGCCTCCAAAGCTTGAACCTCTGATAGGTGTCTGTAAATGACAAAAAAAAAAAAGTACAATGTGAATAAATTGCCTTGCCTTAAGCTGAATGAACGATTTTTCTCATGCCATGTAACCCATCTCTACGCTGAACGCAGCCAAAGTTGAGCAAAAAAAGAAGCTTATCCTCAGAAAGTACATCTAAAAAGAGCAAGTTAGTGTTTAAGTGTCTCTGGAAAAAGTCCCTTGAAGAGACCAAAAAAAAAAAAAAACTTTTATTTCTAAGCATAAAAGTTCATATTTTTTTCTTAAGATTGTTTAACTACTATGTCGTTTGAGTTGCATTTTCAGTGTCTGTGCAGAGACGAAACATCACTTGCTTTTCTCTGAGTTCCTGAAGTTCCTCCATCATCTCCTCGTCCTCGCTGTCCGAGTCGTCGCTGCTCAGATAGGGGGCGCTGCGGTTATAAGTCGTCAACCACAGGTTGTGAAGGGCGTTGCTGTACTGGGGACTCCCCGCTGCTCCGTCCCACAGCCTCCCCTCCATCTCGGCGGCCGTCACAGAGAGGCCGCTGTCCGCAGAGGTCCCCATCAGACTGAGACTGCAAGTCCTCCTCCGACCCCTCTTCCTCACCCTCGATCGCTCCCCTAAGATCCCGCCGTCTTCCTCCTCATCTTCTTCATCGTCTCCGTTATGATGCTGATGTTGCGGCTGGCTCACGGCCCATCCCGCCGGTCTGTCCACCTTCTGGGGGACCCCCGTGGGGCCTCTGTGGGGATGAGGCTGAGGAGGGGACATGGTGAGGGAGGTGTTGAGACTGGTTTCAGAACCCCCCACCTCCTCTGTGCTGCTCTCTGACTGGGTGTTGTTGTTGTTGTTGTTTTTGGCTGGCTGTGGTGCAGCGGCCACTGGGACAGGGGGGTCCAAAATGTCAACACTGGGCGTCACCTGGAATCTTCCAACCGTCACAGGTGCTGACTTCACTTCTGTGATGGTAAAAGACAAAAAAAAGGAGGCATGTTTCCAAATGATAATGTGCTCTACACAGAATTTAACTTCTACAAAGTTAGTTGAATCACACTTACTAAGAATCTGTGAGCATTTAAATACTAAAAATATCATTGGAAAATATTATTAACATGTTGTGCACAAATCACAAAACAAGACAATGCTGAAGTCGATTATTAATTCAAAGATTTGTAAAAGGCCTATCTCAGTGACCTCACGGCATCTGAACCAAGTTAGATCAGCTCCATTATGAAATTTGTAACAGACTTCTCAAATCTACACCAGATTATTTTTCACTAAGCTACTTTTGAGAAGGAGAATGAGTAGAAAAATTGAAGTCGCCACATGTGCAAAGCGGGCAGCCATGAAGTTGATTCAACTAAATACTGACTCTGAGATGATTCCAAGTTAGAGCAGTTTTTCCTCTCCCCAGGTAGAGCCGCTCGTTCCGTTGTCTAATGTAGAGGGTTTTTTTTTTCCTTATAGAAAGTACTTCTGACTTAGCGATTCAGTGTTTAGTTGTTTATGTTGATGAAACCATCAGTTTTTTCTTCACTAAAAAAAGTGTCCCTGATGCCGTGCTTCAGTTAAACAACTCAGTCTGACGGTGCTTTGGTAGTGAATAAATAAACTGAATTTGAATGTAATGAATCTGACTATCATTAGATTGCATTAGAATGAATAGGAGTTGAGCGAATTGAATTTGCACTAAACAATGAAGTTCTACAAAAATGTTGGCGATGTAAACAAAAAGATTCTGAAAGATCTGCACAATGAGCCACAAAAAGCCTCACTGATCATGAAGTGATGAGAGTTTGTTGGATAAATATCCACTCGTTTCTAAACTTAAGTGCTTTAACGGCAGGCAGCTAGACTTGTGATTGCCTTTTGAATGCTTTCTTTTACTTCTCACGTCAAGGTCTTCAAAGTAACTTGATTAAAGTTTCAGTTTCAGAATTACCTGTTATCTCTGCACAAACTACTTCACACTGCATAGAAAACATGAACATCCTTAAACTGCATAAATAGCATGGACAAGGTATATAAACGTGTAATTAAATGGGACTGATTTGATGATTTTTACGATTCAATCCAAAAAAAAACAACAAAAAAAGCGATCAGCATAATCAGTTCACACTTTTCTTTCAAATTATTTATTCCAAAAATAATTACTTGGTTAAAGACAACTAACTGGGTCAAGGATGGACTGACAATCTGACCGGCATCTGCTGCGTTCCTTGTTGTTCAAGGAAGGAAGGAACAGCAAGGAACACGATCTGAGAACAGCCGGATTTAAATTGAGCACAGATGGACTTTGTTTTCTGACTCAATGGCTTTTGAAAGCAACAACATCAATCCTAGTTTGTGGCTGTAATGTGACATAATGTGAGAAAGATTAAGGGCTGCGATTAATCTTTAAGCCAAAAATATCAGTATGAAACAGCCAACATAAAAACCTGACCGGGTGATGTTTATCAAAAGCTAAAAAATCAATTTAACGCTTCTTTCTTTCTCTCTCTCTTTTGCAGTAAGTTGTCACCCATTAAAACAATTTGTGCTCACATCTGCACACCATTAGAGACTTTGAAGTTCTGCAGTGCTGCAGTTTGCCCACTGTGGGTCCTTCTTACAGTAAACACACAAAGTGCCTGTATTTGTAGCCTGTAAAACAGAGGGGCTCTGTTGACTGTGGGATTCTGGGGAGGGTATAAATACTGACAGGTGTAGACGTGGGAGGAGAGGCCCGAACGAGCTAAGCTGCTGACTGATTGGTCACCGCCAGTGGGTAGGGCAGCCATTACACCTACGTCTGAGTTCACATCGAATGGAACATTGCATCCAGACTCCCAGTTACGCAACAGCCCCTAATAACGTCCACAGAGAGACACAAAAGGGACTGAAAAGAGCAGGAGAGTGTCTATTAAAGACATGTCAGTCTTTTTATTATTATTTTTTTTAACCAACTCCATGATGTGTTAAATAAAAATGCAAGAAAGCTTGTAAATGTCTCAAGTTGGATTTTGGCATTTATTTGTTTGGTTTATTTGAGGTGTAAACATAAAGATAGTACACGGACTTCATGTTCCAGGTCTCCGAGCCTTTAGTGAAAAAAAAAAACAAACAACTATTTCAGGTGTTTATGATGCAGAGATCTGTTTTAGCAACACGGGAGCATACACAGAAGCTCTTACCACATTCAGTGGAAGACGTTTTCAGTTCTGGGTTGCTGGTCCTGGCTGCAGATCCAACAGGGTGCAGCTGATTGCTGAAGGAGGAGACCTGATGAAGCATAAACACAGCCGACTGAAACAAATTGCAACAACAAACCAAATTGGGGGGGAAAAAAAACAAACAAACAATCAAAGTAAAATATTTAATTTCTTTGCTGAATGTGTTAAAATTAAAATTTTGGAAAATATAAAGTACCTCTCCCAAACTTGGTACCTGGTGTCAATTCAGTTCGAGTATCATCAGAAAAATGTTCATTATTTTGGTGAGAGCTAGACTGACAGGAGATCCTGTGGTAGCTCCCAGATTTTTTCCTCCCCAAACTTCAAAATATTGAAAAGAGTCTCCCTAATCCTATATGTTTCTAAAATAAAAGAAATTCATTGAAACTCACAGTGTTCTCTGGGCTCACTGGTGGTGATGGGGAAGCCTCCGATGAAGACTTTGACATGGATACTTCTGTTCCAGTTTGAAGCTGGGGTGAAATTTGCGCCAAGTATGGTGCCATATTACTATCCTCCTTGTGTGGAACGGGTGAACTGGTTGGTCGGACCTGCTGCTGGGGCTCCAGGGTGGCCAGCGGAGGAGTGGACGGCATGGAAGGTGGAGACACGGGATGCTGCCACTGTGGATGATTGTTCTGGTAAAACCCGAGTCCGTCCATCTGAGGCGCCTGCTCCGGACTGTGATAGACGTTCTGAGCTGGGACGCCCGCTGGCGGTGGAGTCTGGTAATGGTGCGGGTAGACGGATGGGTAGCCTGACGGAGGAGCGATGGGACTTTGCAGGTGGGGGTGGAAGCCCGGATACGAGGGCATCACCTGGGTGGGCAGGTTTTGAGGGGGGATGAATGACTGAGCCATACTCATGGCCATGGAGATGACGTTAGCTAAAGAGAATAACGGCTGAGAGTGGGCGGGCCACATGTTGGGAGGCTGCGGTGCGGGTGGGGACATGGTAACACTTTCCACTGTGGGACTCGGGGTCTCATTCACTGGACTGGGTGAGCTGGGTGTTGGCGAGGGAACAGAGGGAAAGGTAGGGTTACTGGCTACCCGAGTAAGGGGAGGATGCAGCCCCGCTGGCTTCGGAGAACCTGGAGATCCTGGATATGGGAAGGGAAAATGAGTTTGGCCCATGTAGGGTAAATGGTAGTGCTGCTGGTGGGACAGGAGAGATGAAGGTCTTTGGTGCTGATGACAATGAAGAGGGGATCCTAAAGGAGGAAACAACAGTTATAAACGTAGCCATGTAAACTCATCTTAGGTTTAAGACTAGTCTTTAATATTTACAGATTTCCAAGTAGTATGCAGAAGGACCCGGTTAACCCAGTATTAGAGCAAGGGAAGCTGGACGATGTAATTAGCAAGTGAAATGGTTACAGTTCAATTACAATGCTGTTGCATGCAGACCATGTAATAATTATATTATGCTGAGTGAATGTACATTTTTTATTTTACAAAAATACATTTTAGCATTGAATGAATCCCAATCAATTTTGGAGAATTTAACATAACAAGAACAATGGAAAAAAAAAAAAAAAAAAAAAAAAAAAACAGAATATGGGAAGTAATAGAGCTACAGAGGCCCTGGGTTTAACCAGCTTATTGAAGGCATACGGTGCTGTTTTTCCACACTAGATTACTATGCTTTATCATCGACTCTGGGTATTTGTACCTCGGTTGTTTTAATGTTGAAGGTTGTTTGCTACAGTTTATATTTAGAGTAACTGTATTAATTCACTGTGTAGGAAAATCCCTTCATTTTCTAGAGCTTGAAAACTATTTAATCTAATCAAGTTTATGCTGGATTTTCTTAGAAAATTAGATTATCCTTTGTTGTCAAAAGTTAAGAGAAGCTATTTCTATAATGTGTTCCTTGAAGACTATTCTCCTCCATTAGTGTCATTCGGCGTCACTCTGTGCTCTTTAACAACAGCTCCACGTTCCATTACATATTCTCGTCTGTTCCCTGTAACAATAATCAGTAGGCTCCCTGTGTTTTTCAGTCATCGTCAAATATAGTGTTGTTTCCACTGTTAGTATGAATTCGTTGAAAAAAAAAAAAAAAAGAAGTAGGATTAATATGTTTAAGTTGTGCATCAAAGTGGTTTGAAGAGTCGTGGTGGAGCACTTTATTAGTAAAGAACAGTTCTTTCGTGTTATGGCGCATAAATCTTTCGTGTATTAAAGTGAGGGTTTCCATGCTGAACAAAGACGTTTTGTTTAAAGCTCCATCTGAATGTAATTGCATTTGTAAGCCAGAACATTTGCACACAATACTTGCGTGGCTGCGCGAGGATTTTGTATCACCAGAGCAAGTGAAGCTTTCACGTTTCAGCAGTTTAAATGGAAAACGTGCGTGTGTGTGTGAGTGCATGTGTGTATGGGCATACACAACTTATTGGGTTTGATTAAAGAAGTCAGGATCTCTAAATCATTCCCTGAGGAATGGTTTAGGATGTCTCAACAATGGGAGCACAGTTATAAACCACAGCTCCACTCGGCGATGATGCAAACCAGCCTCTACTTTTTCCATGCTGACGGAAACGCGAGTTAGGCAACACTGTAAATGGTGGCGGGCAGCCATGAAGCATTGCGAAAGCTGCCATGCAAGTGGACATCCAGCAGGAGAAGGACACAGGACAGGAAGAGATGAGGACGTTCTGATACTAGAGAGCCAAATGCAGCATGTGTGTTATTAGAACAACTTCAAATGTCTCTGCTGCTGCGAGTTTTACGAAGGACTTGGAGGCCCAAGAGAGAAAATTCTTGGAAATTCGGCCCGAGTTTGTGCTGGCAAAGAGATGTGGCTGACTATCACAACACAGCAGAGACCTCATGCTTTACAGCGACAGCATTCACAGCTCCCTGAAAGCCAGAAGGCTCCCTTCAGGTGAGGTAATTACCCAAGAGGCCCCGCTGCAAGGCGGACACAGACTGAGGCTTTGAGGTGCAGTGATGGCGGATGGCGCCATGTGGATTTCTGAACAATGCTAAGAAAGGGGTGGAAGGTGAGAGGTTGTAGGGGGTTTGGGGACGGGGGGTGTGCTTGTGAGTTGGGTGAACTGAGCTGTGACTTATTCGCTGCCAGAAGACCATTACGATTTTTCAGCAACAGTAAACAATGCTGGGTCTCTTCAGGTGGGAACCGGAGGGAGGACCGCGGGGCTGTTTACCTGGGGTGTTGTGGAAAGACTGTGAGCGTACAAGAGGTCGCCCAGGTGAAGTAATATCTGAACTCAGGACATCGCCATTAGGACAAGGGGGGGAGCCAGGCGCTCCTACACTGGGGTTAGCCATACTGTAGTCTACAACAAGACACACACACACATGCATGAGAAGACTTTGAGTCACACAAAACTACGGACACACACACACATATACACAAGATGATCATGCACGGTACAAAAAAAAAAAAAAGATGCAGGAGGTTAATAGGACAGCACATTTAATGGGTCTCAGAGGTTTTAAATCAGAATTTTAAGAGCAGAAGATGAGTTGTTAATTTCCTCTTTAGTGGTGCATTTAGTTATTAAAACACAGGAGACTTACCGGGGAGAGAGGAAGATGAGTGTGTTCGAGGCATAAAGTGACTGTGCAGATTAGGCTGTAAAAAAAAAAAAAAAAATCACAAACGATAAAAATCAGTCAGTCAGGAAGCATTTTATTGCAACACATTAACACTTCATTGTTGAGTAAGCATAAGGGGTAGAAGTAGAAAGTCGACCATCGTTCCTGGGTGCATTCAAAAGAATAGAATATCAATAAAAAAGTGTTTAGAAACCAATTTCAAAAAAAGATCTTCATAGAGAGTGTTTTTATTACACAAAATGTCACAGATTTGTCCATCTGGGACTAAACGGACACAGGAAATGGATGAGTGTTCAAGTTTTTATTTTTCTTTCCACAGCCAGCAATACAACACAAGCAGAAAACTTCAAATATCTAATTTCTATAAGATGATGCACCTCTATCTACGTTTAAGATGTTTTCCCCCCGTTTTCGGTGTCAATAAGAAGTTATCATATCGTCACGCTGACATTGACTTTAAACTGTTTAGGAAGGTTGTGGCAGCCAGACAAGCACAGCTTTCCAGGGATTTAAGATCTATTTAAAGCATATAATAATAGAATTTAAAAATAGTGACCTACCTAAGAATGAGCTAAGAATAAAACAGTCTACAGACAGGTGGTCCTGCAGACTGGCTTTCAGTTAATAGATTATTAAAGTATAATAATCTATACTTTATTTTTCCTCTAATGCATCACACATCTACAAGACTTTTCGCATTTATGTTTGGAGTAAAATATGGCACTAAAGGATCATATCTCTTCTGTGTCTCTTATCTAACAGGAAAGGAAAGATGTTTACTCCTCTTTATCCTTTTGCTTGAAGTTACCAGCATATTTTGTTTTTTTGTGCTCCACAAAGTGGAACAGAACCCAACAGAATGAGCACTTCTTTCCCTTAAATGGACAAAACCATATCTGATAAGGCATTAGGTCATAGCTTTGGGATGGCACTGCCCCAAAGAAGAGTTTCTTTTTTACAGTTTCACAGAAGCTTCATTCACCAGGGATTAATACGTCGGAACATAAATTATTTTACCCACTTCGAGTTGGCAGGTACATTGGAAAGCTTCTTAAGAGCTGGAAAGAGTCGGTGCTTGTGGGAGCAAAAAAAGCGTGAGATGGAAGTGGGTTTTTTTTTTTTTCTTTTTGTCAACCAGAAATCACATGGTTTTACATCACCAGTGCTTTTAGTAACATAATGTTCCAAATGGAAGCTGCACCATCAACAGCTTCACTGACACTTAATCTTCCGTCTTAAAAACTGTTTAAATCCA
Source organism: Poecilia formosa (assembly GCF_000485575.1). Taxonomy (NCBI): domain Eukaryota; kingdom Metazoa; phylum Chordata; class Actinopteri; order Cyprinodontiformes; family Poeciliidae; genus Poecilia; species Poecilia formosa. Next base: position 3,173,626 of record NW_006799946.1, read on the forward strand.
GCACTGCCTTTAACTTTTTACTCATTGCATTTAACAGCTCTGCCCAACACAGACACAACGTGATGTAATTTACAAGAGTTAAAGGGTTAGTATGACTTTGTTTAGCAGTTTCTGGATAGATGGCTGCTAACCTGTGAAGAAGACAATGAGGTAGCCACACCACTGGAAGCCAGCTGGGCGAGGCGATGTCCGCTGTTGTGAACCGACGGGTCTTTGGACATCAGAGCCTCGGCCCGTTTGATGATGTCCCCCATTCGGTGGATAAAGCCCTCCTTCTCAGACGGAAGGATGAATTCACTTCGAATCTAGAAGGCAACGGGAAAAGTCACATTATTCAAAGTTATTGCTTCTTTACTAGCCGATTCTCACACCTTCTAGGTTTAAATATACAGTTTTAAAGTTATACAGCAAAGGTGCAAATAAATACTAAGAAATTGCCAGGTATTATTGGCATGTTCCCGTCTAACAGGAAAGCACAGACATCAGAAAAATGATCTGTCAGCATAGAACGCATCTGGAAAATGCAAAAAAGCAAACAAAATAACTTTATTTTTAATGATCTAAGCTCAAGGTGAAGACTTTGCCCTTGCATGTGCATTGGTGCTTGGGTAACTTGCAACAGATGCTGTACATCATAAATGGTCTCCACTTGTATAGCACCTTTCTAATAAGCTGGATTTGCAAAGTGTTTGAATTGTGTTTCTCGGTCACAAAATTACAGATAGGTGCCTCTGGAAGTATTTTGGGGGTTTACTTTCTTGTCCAAAGATGCAAAACATATGGAGGGGCAATGAACTAAGCCATTAGAGGGGAACTCGTTTTACAGCCAGAGGCAAGGCTCCTGCAAGCTCATATGAACAGGATCATTATGGGGTCTCAGTTTTACATCAAACAAACTTTTTTTACGCCAACTTTTCTGACTTGGCTTTTGGGTGGTGGAGAAACAAACCGGTTCTATTACAGAGCAAGCTAAAAGCTGGAAACTATTTGACAGAAAAGCCCTAACTGTGTAGTTTATCATCTGTTTTATTACTAAGCCAAAAGAGACAAGAGCGCTGCTATATTTTTAGGTACCCTGAGTGTCACCTTTTCTTGTAGCGCGTTATGTGGTAGTACCATTCACCCAATAAAATTGCAGGAGAGCTCAATAATTAACGGATGAAAAAAAAAAGCTTGCATTATGATTATAAACATCTTGGTAGTATGAATAATGTACACACAGATACCGTAACAATATGTTTTGTAAAATATTGTGCATTTTTGATTCAGTTTATTTAGTTTTAGCTTTATTGTTCTAACCTGAGCATTTATTTATGTAACATTTGACAACAGAAGAGATGTTGTATTACTTACAATGAGGCATGCCTATTTAAGTAAAATTAAAGATTAACCATATGAATGTCTTTATTTACTTTGCTTGATTGCAAAGCTTGAAAACAGGCATCTACCAAAAAAATTGCCTAAGGCTTATTATCTTAACTTAGACATCTAATGTAAAATCTAAGCTGTACCATTTTACGCTTTACTTAAAGCTGCTGTTTTAGTGTGTGATTTTTTTGTTTTTATTATTATAATTTTTTTATTTTTTATTTTTGACAGCATGGCACATTTCAGCTCATTTAGGGCTCAGTGCTGAGAACCACAGGGCTGTTTGTGATGCCAGATTTCCCCTGCTGTGCTCAGACACAGTAAACAAAAGCCCACTGTATTTTAGAGTCAGGGAGGCGGCAAACTGAGTGAGCGAAGTGTGCTGCTGTAAAACACCGGTCCATCGCGCCATGTTCACAGACAAATCTCCTGCATGTACACGGCCTCTTCACCTCCAAGCATCTGGTAAACTCAAAAACGTTAACAGGGACGGAGGGAACTGCTTACTGACATTACGTGATGCCCTGATAAAATGACGCAATGTCAGCCAATCGGTTCTCAACTTTGACAGGGTGAACTGGGTGTGTTTGCAGACGAGGTAAAGTGACTGTAAAGCTGTCCTGAAAAATGTATTTCTGCATTTCTTGATGAGCCGATAAAGGTTTAAGACAGCTTTTAATCCTTTGACGTCTGTATACTTTCTGTGTCCTGTCTCTAAATGTGATATTGATTTAATCTACCTAAAAATTGCTCATGTCATGAACCCTGAGGCGAACAGAAGCTGCTGTCAGTCTAAAATCTGTCCACAATCAAAAATAACACATTTTTCTCTTGGCTTTATCTTTCTCCAGCCAACAAAAGTTTAATAAATTAGTCTTGATTTTACAAAGCTAATTGTAAAATCAATTACCTTTGATTTTCCAATTAGCTGAAAATTCTCAGTGTTGAAACTTTTCAATGCTCATCCCCTCAGGAGTTGCGGGTCAAAGCAGAAAAACTTACTGTCACTATTGACTATTCCTGATGAATATGAAATAGTAATTTACAGCTTTAAGGACAGGCTTCGGTTTGTGACTCACCATGACAGCGGCGATGTCTTCTGGGTTATCTCCGTCCAGATCAAACTTGAAGGTCACCATCTTGTCATTGTGTGTCTGAAGCTGACACTCGACAACCCGGTCCACTTTATCAGAGAGCTGCAGAGACAGAGGGAATCAACAGTAATGGTGTTAAACGCTGAGAGACAAATACAGAGGAAAATATTCTTGTTTAACTGCAGAAAGACGAGTCTGGTGTTTCATTAGTTAGTCGACATTTTCCATTTTCTAAGCATTTCATTTTCCCCGACTCAATTTTTATTTTTCAAATTTCCTTTAGTTTCCAAACTGTATCTGTCTATATTTTGTTTGCCACTTGAACTTTTTTCCAGATGGAGTCCCTTTCTACTAAGTGAGAGTAAAAGCATAGGTGCCCTCGTTTAGCCAGCTGACCGGCAGAGCACAGGAACAGGAGGGGGAAGAAGAGACGGCAACAAAAAAAACTCAGGCAAATCCACCTATTTTTCTGGCATCATATTAAAAAAGGACTTTAAACTGTAGGAACAGTCAATTTATCTGCAGGTTATTACAGTCAGTAAGTAAAAAAGAAATAGAAACAATGTACTTGAGTTGTTTCTTTGCATCCAGATTAAACCCCCCCCCCAAAAAAAACATCTAAAAGGCCAAACCCAGACCACATAGCAACCCCATGTTACAATGTATACCCTCTGACCGACTGTATGTGCGTGTTGTTGCATGTGAATCTAGACTCGGCCAAGACATGGTCGTTAAAATGATCACAGAGTGTTCTGGAGAGAACAATAATGTGTGGTCGTCAGAAGGGGGAAAACAAAGAGCAAAGACGCTGATCTGAAGTCAAATAAACAGCGTGGAGTCGGACCACAAGCTCAAAAAAAGAAACGCATAATGAAATAATTCAGTCAAAGTTGATTTGCTAGCTAATCTTGTGAGGGGGAGAATAAAAGTGCCTGTTTGAAGGTGAAGACAATCCATTTAATCCACTGTACCCCTGTGATGCGAAGCCGCGAGCGCGCCCTCCGCCTGAACAGCTTCGCGGTCGTTCGCCTCGCAGCCGTTTTCTCGCTCTTCTCAGACAGGCCTTCGTAGCCATCGCTCAAGCCCGACGTTACATCGGAAGCGTAGCTGCAAAAACATAAAAAGATAGCAAAAAAAAACAAACAAATATTGGTGTTGACTCTTTGTTTGAAAAGCAAACATCCCCAGAAGCCCAAATGTCACCTCGAATTTAAAGGTAGTCAGCACAAAGCGGACTATAAAAATCGTTATTGACAGCTGTCATCGACAAGTGAAGTGTAACATTCAGCGTCCCTAATTATAAACAGCGCTCCTGAGTGTCACATAAAGCATAATGTGTTGCATCTGTTTATGCCCTGGGTGTTTATAGTCAAATCAATGCAAGTTTGAACTGTTTCTTCAAAGTCTACAGGAAACTGTCGAACGTCTGACGGAAGCAGCACACTTCCACGTATTCACGCCATGAGTAAGTTTTGGAAGTTTCAGATGGCTGGTAAATAGTTTCAGCTAATTGCATCTCCTGGGTCTTTTTGGATCATTGCGGTTACAAGCTCCCCTCCGTCCACCTCCCGGACGCAAGCTGCAACCATTTAACATTGCCTACTGCTTGGCAGCCTTCGCCTGCCTCTGTTTAAATGCTCTCTACCTCACGGTGGACTTCAGCTTAAAGGGAAACCTGTTGTCACCTCCTGAGAATAAGCCAAACAAAGCAAGAGTGAACTTATGTGGTGATGCTGCAAACAATTGTCCTGTTTCTGATCAGAGGTGATCAGGACCTGTGTGGGAGGAAGAGCCGGGACTGTGTTTGCTATTCTCACTAGAACATGGTGGTGATGTTAAAAAAAATCGACACTGTAAGTCGTTTCATTTGAAGACAGAGTCAGATTGCCTCTGGATATTATTACTCTCGATACACTTCTGCGTGAAAAGACCTCAGCCGCACCCGTCCCTTTCAAAAGGCTAAGAAGACTTTCTTGTTTTTATTAAGTAATAGTTATCAAGATCCTCTGGAGGTGTTTTTGTTTTTCTCTTGACATAATCTTCTCTTTGACAGAAACAAGAATGAGGCCTTGTTTTTGCTTTTTTTTTTTTTAAAGGCAAAGATATGTGAATTATTATATATATGTGAATTCAAGCTGAATGTTGAACCACTGTCGTGTCATGTTTTGAAATGATACCACACCTCGAAATTATCTCTTCCTATTTCTTTTTTTGCACAATCTCTCTACACTGTCATAGGTCCCACTCTTTACGTTTACCCACAGGTTCTCCATAGAACCTCAGAGTTTTATGGTGCTTGCAGATGGAATAAATGAACAGAATCCGCTAAACTTTGATTAAATATTAATAAAATTAACACCGACTCCTCCTTGAGCCATTGTTTTAGGGAAAAAGCTTAAATGGTTTGAAGTGGCGATGGTCTGACAAAAAAGTACAAACAGTTTTTGTCCCCAGGAGTATATCACTATGTTTGAAAGAAACAAATTGTTGTTACAGTTTTTGTGTGTGTGTGTGTGTGTGTGTGTGTGTGTGTGTGTGTGGCTACTGCTCCTTTAGATCTGGTCACAGGAGTCCAGCTCTCTCTTGAAAGCGAAGTAACATACATGTCTATGTCGCTGAATTCCCTCTAAAATCTGGTCAGTTCATCGAACATTTACAAACTCCGTGGTGACATTGTTTAGCTTTTAAACTGTAACTGCTGTGAAACAATCTTATTTGCAAAATGGTTTCACATCAGCCATTTTGGAGGGTTTGTCCACGTGCATGTCCAGTTTAAGATTGAGCCACTGAATCTTATCCAGACTTAAATCTGGACCATGACTTTGCCAGACCTTTAATTAGTTACTTATTTTTTATTTTTTAGCTATTCTTGTTCCTTTCTTATAGGTGACTCATAAACAAAAACATGACTTTTTTTTTTTCTCACCTAGTTTTGAATTTCAAGCCACAGATTTAAATCTGGACCGTTACCTGGCCACACCTGGCCGTAAGGGTGACATAAAAAAAAACGACAGCAGAAAATCGACAGAAACTGTCAAATAAAAGGTTCCAAAAAAATTTATTTCAGGGTTGTGTTGTTGAATTGCGCATATAAATTAAATTAAAGTTACTAAAATGATGACTCAAACAACAACTACAATTGCAGCTGCACAATATTGAGAAAGTATGAGTGACTGTCACTATGGTGATATCAATGTAATTAAGTCACATTTTTTAGGATTGCTTCCTTTCTCATCATTGTGAGGTTCCCACTGCTTGCCGTGCTTTTCCTACAAAATGAACAGAGGAAATAGTTCATCAAGTTGTCAATTTTGATTGTAAAATTGCAAATAGTGCGATGACATGCGCAACTAATATTTTGCATCTCTAACCACAATGTTAATCAAATATAAAGATAGATAAAAAGCACTTTATCTTCGCAGTGCAACAACAATAACTACCAAATAGAAGACGTTTAACCCACGCGATTTCCAAGACGTACCTACAAGAACATGATTTTCCTCGTCCTCTCCCAGTCGTCACGCTGAGAGCAAAGCCTCTCCCCACTAACACCCACCAACTTGAAAAGTCAGCTCTGCACAACATCTGAGACACAGTCGAACAGAAAGCTGCGAGGGTCCACCGTGCCTCGCTACAACAAAAACACAGAGCAGCCCGCGATTGCCCCAGGCCTGTTGTTTCAGCCCCACAGATGTGGAGCAAGGAGGGGGAGTTACATTTCCTAAAATACAAAGCTAATTTTTCAGGTCTCTAATGTAAATATTAAAGATAGAGCAGGGGCTCTATTGTGCAATATGATAAGGATCAGACAGCAGAAGGAGGACAGATGAGAAACTTTACCTGTCCACAGGAGAGTTGAACCCACTCGGAGGACCTGAGCTGCCATGTTCTGTGCTGCTGCAGACTGCAATGCTCTGTAAAAACAAATAAAAACTGGTTTAGCTTTATACAAAGACGGCAGCTTGGGGAACTCTTTGCTCCAGATTTTTGGTTTATATTAACCCAATTAGCTATTTAAACATTGGTGTTGATATGTAGCTAAATAGTAAACCGATGAACCACAATCAGTGCTGAGAGAAAACCAAGCACAACATGGCGGCACCGGAGGAACTGCACATATGAACACAGCTCAGGAGAAACGGTTGACAAGAACACTGTTAATTTTGTTTCCACAAAACAGGCTTTTATGGTAAAATTCCAGGAAGAATGCCACTAATAAAGGAAAACTATGAGAAACTCGCCACATGTCATTTAAGGGACACAACAGCCAAAGCCCAAACCTAAAATCCAATCAAGAATGTGTCACAACCCCGAAACCTGATGTTCGAAGATGCTCAAAGTGCAAGATGAAAGTTTTGCACTATCTTCCTGTCGAAATAACTGCAGAGCAGTGACTTTTTCCTACATCATATTGTCCATGCAAGTGTGTGTCAGCTTTGGTTGCAACAGGTGCAGACTATCATCCCAAAAGAAATGAGGTTTTGTAAAGACGTGTGTTCTGCCACCCTCCACCCCCCCACTCTTCGAGCATTCCACTTTGACAACAAGCTCTTTGCTGAGGCAGCTCACCGAGGGGAAGCGAAGTGCTGGAATGGCGAGGCCGTTTACAGCGGGGGTGTCGGCGCGCGTGGTCAGAGGGGTCGAGGGGGTCGGAGGGGTCGCAGGCCCGTTGAAGCCGCCGGCCTCCAGCGGATCCTGAAGGCCAGAGGAACTCAGGTCGCCGTCCGTTTCACAGTCAGCTGTTTCAACAAAGCAAAAAATATAAATAAACAATATTAGATTGTAACCAGCTGTGACCTGAAAAGAAATGACTTGTACTGTACCGTTCAACCTAATTTGTGCATGCAAACATGCAACTGATGACCCTCAAAGTGCAATACGCCATGCACGCAAACTCATAGAAATGGGCTGGTCCGCTTAGATCAGATCAGATTAACTTAAGATTAACTGTACTAGAGGTTGTTGACACTGAATTTTTTTTGGGTTTTTTTGTAACTACAGCAAAGACCTCGCGCACACCATGAGATAAGACCTACAGGGGTTGAATAATTCAGTTATCTACAGTGTCACATTTTTGTGTTTTGGTCTAGTACGCGTTGAGATCTGAACGATCTCTGTTCTGTGCAGCTGTACGTCTAATACAGTGGAAACATTTCTATGGTACACTTTGGTGTTTGAAAGACTTAGCTCAGCACCTTTTATTTACAGTATCTAAAGTTGACCTTAAACTTATCATGCTTCAGTAGTATATGATGCTAACAGAGCTTTAGCAGACTCGTTACAGAGCATTGCATAATTGTGAAGTGAAACAAATATGACGCACAGTATCCAATTTCCTTCTGATAAATAAAACAAAATTCAACAAAATTCATACTTCATACTTGTCGGCATTATTCATGTCTCTACCAGAGATGCACATATAGAGACTGAGACTTTTCATGATTCTTCTCTGCAAAGTAACTAAAACATAGACACATTGGATGGAGAACATCTGTGAAAATCAAGTTTCAAGCCTTTCCACAGATTTTCCATCTGGCTTAGTTCTGAATTTTGGCCGGGCCACTCTGAAATATGAATACGCTGCGATCTAAATCATTGCATCGTAGTTTTTGCATCGTAGGGCTGCTTGTCTAACTGAAGGCTGTGCTGCCACACCAGGTGCATCACTCTCTTTGCATTTTCCAGTGACGGATTGAGCAGCGCTCTGCAAGATGATCAAGGATTATATTGTTTATAATCTAACTCTGCTTTAAACCTCCTCACAACTTTCTCACTGACCTGCCTCTTGTGTTTCTTAGTCTCCATTGTGTTGCTCGTTCCGGAACAAACTTCTGAGGGTTTCACAGAAGAGCTAAATTTATGCTTACTTTAAAGTGGGTTCCAATAATTCGGAAACTTCTTCAGGCAATTGTAGCAGTGGGTTTTTATTTAGCATGGAAGTGTTAAAGTGTTGTTTTTCCTTTAATTATAAAAATAATTGAAAACCATTTTTCTTCCATTTAACAATTATGAACTACTTTGTGTTTGTCATAACAAAGTCAAATTAAATACACTGATTCTTGTAGTTGTGACGTCACAAATTATGAAAAAGTTCGTGTGGTGTGAATACTTTTTTCTTGCTCTCCAGATGTTGATTTATTAATAATAGTAATAACAATCAAACTACACAACAATCTTCTGATAAACCCTTAGCTACTTTTATTTGTCATTGTATGTCTTATTATAAAATTGCTTTTAAAGAAACTTTCTTATTTTAAGTTAATGGACTTTTTAATACTTTAACCGCACTCAACACCTGACAACATTAAATAATAATAATAATAAAAAAACATGTTTCATGATGTTGGGCTGTAACCTCAGGCTGCTCACAGTTAGCAGAAGACAGGCTGTTGCTGCGGACACGGAAGTGCTGGTCTGCCTCGGGCTCCTCTGGCTCCGCAGGGTAGCTGGAGCTGACACCAGAGTCTGCAGAGCTGGTGATGGGGGACGAAGCAGCGGCCAAGGGCGACAGGGCCGGGGTGGGGGACTCTGCTGCAACAACATCAGTGACCTTAGGTGAAGGTGGCTGAGGCTCTGGTTCTTCCTCTATTACTTCCTGTGCCTCCTTTTTTTTGCGCTCCTCCGCCTGCCGCCTCAGCTTCTCCCTCTGCCTCTTGATGGTCGTCACTCGGTCCCGTATGGCCTTGGCTACGATCTTAAAGTCTGCCTCGCACACAAAGCCGAGCACGACCTGCAAAAATAAAATGAATAAAAACATAACACATTGGTTACGGTGCATTAAAATGTTGTGCATGCGCATGTGTTGATGCAATATGTACAACATTTACGCAGGTCTGCTGACCTGATCAGGCACGCACTGACATTTGTGCTAACAACGTTTGTTTTGCGACAACACACACGGCCTGCTTCTTTAGGTCATTTCAGGTTCTCGAGTTCTCTTCGGTCCAGCAGAGTAGCTCGCGCTTCCTCTCAACACATGGTCAGATTACAGCGGAGCGGCCGGACGAGATGTCCCCTCCTGATACCAGATTTGATCTTGATGAAATCTTTAACGAAGGCGTAAACAATTTAGGAATTGTGGGCATGCTTTTTCATTAAAAGTGACCTCTAAGAGGGGAGGGGAGGGGAGCGGAGTTGCTTTTGAGAACATCAGGGCCTGTTTCGCAATGAGCACAAGAGTCGCTGTATTATTAAAGGGATGACCTCAGCTGCTTCCTGAGCTGCTCGCTCACATTTCCAGCCAGTGATGATTAAATGTTGCGGTGTGACCTTGACTCTCTCTCTCTAAAAAAAATAAAATAAAATAAAAAATTCTTTTTTTTTTTTACATTTACATATTTCAAGGGAACCTGCTAATTGTAAGACCAAAATTCATACTTTCCACATTGAAGCTTTCCAGATATTTTACGGGCTTGTTTTTAAGGAGTAAGTTCAAAATGTCAGGAATAAACTACTACGGAGAAAGGAAAGGAGGAATGAAGGAACATTATTCTATTGATATTAGTTGGTTGTTTAATCTGGTTATTTAGCCTGGTAAAAACCAGCCCCCTGTTCTACACTCTGCTTCGTTGAGAAACTATTGCTTCTTGGACGCGTCGACTCTGTTGAAGTTTTAAATTTTACCCATTCGCTAACATTTCCCAATGACGTATGTAACGCGGCAGTTTGACTCTTAAGAAGCTTACCGGAAATTGCCTGCGGTGTAAACAACCATCCTCCACCGCAAAAGAGAAAAGTGCCGAGCCGAACGAGGCGGCTGTTAATGTTAATCCAATATTTGGAAGTGTGGCAAACACTAACTGAACCGTTTCGTTCACTTCCTACGCCGCCATTGCTAAAACTACAGGCAGACTACGATTCTAAAACAGCCGGGCTGCACCTCCACTAGCCCACTTTCCTTTTTGCACAAACTGCTATTCTGGAACAAAAACTGAATAGATACCAAAAAAAAAAAAAAAAAAAAAAAAAAAAAGCAGCCCAAAGTTAAAAGGTAAGCCTTGGAAGACTATTGTCTGGATAACTATTGACTAAGGCTCATTTGAAAGCTTACAAGGATTCAAGAGTGGTTTAAAATTTATGTACAGTACCACAAATGTGTCTAAAAAATTAGCAACGGATGCTCTCGTTAACCATCAAGCCTTCTAGCTTTAGGAACATCAGGGACATGGCGAACTCCTTTCTATCGCTTCCTTTTCGAAAGCCCATTAAAAGGCACCAACGCCATCAATCAGGACCAGAACTCAGAGAACATTTCCGGGTTAACTGATAGTGCTTCTACATGATCGGTTCCGCTCTAATGTCGAACCAATTACGAAAAAAATTCCTCGCTAAATGCTGCTTCGAACTGGGTCAGCAGAGCTGTAACAAAAAAAAAAAAACACACACACACACAAAAAAAAAGCCGTCCAATCTCCGTGTGCCAGCCTACCATTTCCTGAGCCACCTCCTCGGGTACGTCCTTGTAGAGCTCGAAGAGGAACTCGATGGCGTTGTTGTCCTTGTACTTCCCGTGAAGCTTCTTGGTGTCGTCGATGCGCAGCCACAGCTTCAGGCCAGGCTTCACCGTGTCGTCCTCCTCCGCCAGCTCTACGTGAACGCCGTTGTTCTCCTGGAAGAAGGGGTGCTCCAGAAGGTCCTGAATGGTATACCTGAAATGCAAGCAACCGCATTTATTTCAACTCGTGTTGTGTAACTTAATCCTTAAGATATTTTAAGTTTAGGGGAAAAGCTTAAAATATCTGGATCATTACTAAAAATACAGGGCCTTGATAAACTAGTCATAAAATCCTATTCTTTTATGTTTTGCCACATAAAAAAAGCATTGATATATATTTCATTAGTAAATATTAGCTACATGATTTAGTAAAAAGGGAAGTAGACATGTCAACTCTGCTGCAGTTAAAAGGAAGGCAGACAGAGCTAACCTCAGGGCAGTCATTAAAACAAACCTGTTTAAAGGTGCAAAAGACTTGATGCAGGCTGGGACTGAAAACTATGCCAGCCAGAGCTACAATGTAATAGTTTTGATCAAAGCACATTAACAGGTCAGAATGACCCAGTCAAAACTTAGACCTAAAGTAGATTACTGACTCAGGAGGGCTAAAAATAAATGCATGCCTCATTATTATTTGTTTAAAAGAAATTAAAGCAACATGTCTCTTTCCTTGTACTTCATAGGTAGGTGCCCTTGTGTGATAGTGTGTCACATACATTTCTAAAAAAAGCACACACAGGGCCATTGTGATCAGACAAATCGTGGAAAAGCCCGACAGGTGTGAACATGAAAAGCCAGCGCATGTTTTTGTTTTCACCTTTCATCTTTGATCATGCGAATGCAGCCCTCGATAATCTCCTTGAGTTCTGGGACTATGACTTTGTAGAAACTGTCAGGTTTGATGCCCTGTGAACACAAAACATAACGAGAGTTTCAACACGGTCCGTTTTTACAAACCAGCTCATTCACTGGTTTCCTGTTTGTCTTTAGGAAGAACAAAACTATTTAGGCTAACTGTCACTTGCACATTTCTCCAGTAAAAACCGTTTCCCCAATTCAATGCGTGTTGCTGCAGTCATCTGCTTTGTGACATCTGTCACTAGCTGGAATGACATCTGGGTGAGCGATCACACCAGCAGATCATAAAAATAGGGGACAAAAAAAATCCCCAGAATGCCGTTTTTGCTATATCTTTTTACCTGAAAGCACAAAAGAAAACAAATGGGAAAGCCGAGCTTGTTGTCTGAATGCTATCAAGAGAGCACAGATAGATTACAGAGGAGTCACAATCCCTGCAAAAACAACGATAACAGAGAAAAAAAGAAAAAAAAGGCAAGGTCAGAAAGACGTACGGCACGAAGATATGCAAGCATCCGGTTAATGTCCCAACACTCAAACATAATTATGTGCCAGTTAAAGGCAGAGTCCTACATCTCGTTATCACATCTAAACACTGCCATGTTATGCAGCGACTGATGGGTTCTATAACCACATTGAATTTATCAGAGATGTTCCCGGCTTCCTGTTTCAAAGAGAGAAAGAGCAGATCTTTGACAAAGCACAGACGACGTGAAGATGTTTACTTTTTCCCCGTAAGTGCACTTTGTCTTTTTTTTTTTGTTTTCTATCTTTAGAGTGCTGATAGGGAAAGCATAGATAAAAGCAACCTTTCAACCTAATTCAGTTGAAGTTTATAAAGACGCAAACAGGGGACACCTAAAAACTACTTACTGGTATTTAACTTGTAAAATGTCCCTTGCCTCAGAGAGCTTTGGATTTTTTTTAAAGCCGGCCTCATAATGAGACCCCTCAGGATATATCAGTCCTTCCTTGATCTAAATCACATTTGTGACTCTGCTCCTTTCCTGTGGTGAGAGAGTTTTGGGATAAGATCATGAGAAATATGCTGGTGTCGTCCCGGCTATGTTTGCTGCTTTGTTTATTTTTTATTTTTTTATCTTAATAAATGAATACTTTGACATATCGGAAAAAAAAAATTATTAAAAAAAAAAAAAATATATATATATATATATATATATATATTCTGAAGCTAATATAATCAGTTGCTTTTAGTCCAGAAGGCATACAAAATTAGTAACTAATACAATCTTAAGGAATGTAAATAATCCCAAGGGGCCATGTCAGCCCTCATCTCAATCCTACTGAAATTTTGGAGGCAGATCTGAAAAGGTGCGTGCATATGAGGCGGAAAACAAACTGATTCACTCACACCAAATCTGACTATTTTATCAGGGCAAGATTCCAGCCAACTACTGTGAGAAACTTATGGAAAGATACCACAAATATTTGACCCAGTTCTACTGAATACTAAAAAAAATGTACGTAAACTTCTGAAATGTAAGTAAAAAAAAAAAAAAAAACCTCTCTTTGATTACATGGTTGTTTAGGAAATATTAATAACTTCAAAGACGCAAAATTGTTGCGAATATATGGTTTCCACTGTATCAGTTGAAGTACTTTTTATACACCTTTTTGGTCCCAGATTGTAATAATCCTTGAAAAAAAAAAAAATCAGGGTGCCATTTTTAGTCCACTTTGCTCATGTCAGTATAAAGGAAATATTGCTTTATTCATTATTCAAATACACCAACAGAAACGAGCAAACTCTCCTTTTCGGTTCTTTAGGGCAAATTATGAACCTGAATGAGTCTGCAGACAGGATCCAAGAACACGTCTCCTTTCAGTTGTTTTATACGTCCAGACTAATTTATGACTTATGATCGTCTAATTAGCTAACCTCTTCAAGCAGACGTCAGCCACTAGGGGTGGAAACTACACAATTTTTAGTTTGTAGTTAATGTTGGAAAAGATGTAAAGTTGTAGAAATTAACTGCTACACACCTCTGACGGTCCAGGGAACATTATCATAAGTTCTGTTGGCGAGGCAGCCCAACTGGCAGTAGTCGCCGTCTCACTTTCCAGCCTCCACCAGACGTTTACTTTTAATACGTGACACGCAGGAAAGAAACAGCCTTTTTGTAGAGCAAAGAGTGAGACACTATTTCCAAAACATGTAATTCTGCCATCGCCTCCTCTCGCCAAGCCTCACCATCATCGCAGCAATGAGTGCTCAAGAAAAGCAAGAAAAACTTAAGAGGCTACTAATGTACTGTTTTTTTTTTTTTGTGGCACAGTATGAGAAGGATGGGTAGTGGAGACGAGTATAAAAACTTGCCATCTGTATATATTTTACATGCTCGTTTGGAGAGAGGAGTCTTTCTGCCATCCTTCGATGGAGTATCGGCATCATAATAGGTGGCTAAAAGAGCTCAATAAACTGATACAGCTGATATTTCTGGATACGGTTGTTGAAAGAAGGACGCTTCCTAAATTGAAGTATGACTTAACATCCTCTTCAGAGGCTTCTCCACATAGTTAACAGCTACAGAAGACGCTTTGTGCCCGCACCATCAGTAAAAACCCTGAAGAAATGTTAAGATACCACAACCTTCAATTCCCTTTAGAATAATGTATTTTTGAACCAAATTAAATTAATTTATGTGTGCAACTCCACTTTTTTTTTTTTTTTTAAGATTAAACAGATGCACTTCTGTTTTAAATAAACTGTTCCCTCCAAAACATTTAAAAGTTAACTATTATATCTACCAATAAGTCGCTTCAGTTTTCTATTCAAACATTGCTCTGGTGTAAAGGAAGTTTCTTTGAAAGCTACAAGCAGGACCAGTCAAACGGGAGCTTTACACAGACCTTTAATGGGCAGAACATGTGCGTGGTCGCACCTTAATCATAGCCTGAACGCAACCGAAATGTGCTGGTAGTGTTCTGTACAAAGCTCCTAGCATTTACCAGACATGACAAAGACCTTCAGTCCCTGCTATCTAATTATTCAGGATGTAAAACATTATCATTAACGAAGTCTTGGTTAGATTCCAGATGAAAGAAAACAAGCGCATGGGGACCATTATGCTAAATACAGGGGTGGGAAATGAGGTGACCCTGCTTTTCCCCCCTTACTTACACTGGTGACTTTGCGGTAGATCTGTGCAGCATTTTGGCACTCATAGTACGGGTACTCGGACGTGGCCATCTCCAGGATGCACATTCCCAAGGCGTAGACGTCCACTGCTTCGTCGTACTTTTCCTCGTACATCTCTGGGGCCATGAACTCCGGAGTTCCTGCCAGGGATTACAGGGCATTACATTTATTCAAAAGTATTTGGATCAATATGTTTGCAGCATCTTAAAAACATGATGCTTTCTTATTATTGACTAAATGGGCCCTCTAAGCTCTAACCAACAAGAGATCTAAAGCATTCGCAGAATCACAAGTAAATGTCACCCGTAGCTAGCAAGTTTTTGTCAATACAGCACAGGATTAGAAATAGCTGAAAGTAGCAGAAACAACAGATGGAGAGTTGTAGAGAAAAGTGACCGTGTATTATTTCATTTGGAGTGATAGTATTTTTGACTTTGGAGTAGCATTGCAAGATAATAGTCGCTCTGTTGAAGAAACGAAAAAGCTTATTCTCGAAAAATCTATTTTTTAAGGGAGGAGGCATTTGTTTATAGTGATGTTACTGTAAAAATATTGCGTGTAACACAAAAAAATGCACACCACAACAAAAAAAAGTGTGGAATCTTAATTGCTAATTAAAAATAACAACAGTAATCGACGAGCTGCTTCTTCAAGCCACAAATATTTACAAAGTCTATGGTGCAACTAGAAGCAGTCTTCAAATTTAATTCAGAAGTATGCGAGGTATGATAGGAAAAAAAAAGCATCTGATTTGCAGAAACATTCTACCACTAAATAAAAAGCGTCAAGACAACCCTTCATCACCAACATTGAGAAACATGCTAGTAAAAATCTTGATTTAATAATGAAAAAGCACCAAAAGCAGTAGTCGCCGTCTCATGACAATGTGTTTAATAATTAGAAATAGTACTGAAGCTGTGTTACTGACTAAACCAAAACCCTAAAAGTCCTGCACCAATGTTTTCTGTGGTGAAAGGCTGTTTCCCCTTTTATCTTGCTTGACCGTGAAGTGTTTCACTTAAACCTGTTTGACTAAATTTGAGCAGCCGTCTGTGAGAGAACAAACAAACATTCTCAAACTCACTCCTGCAACTTTCTAAATTAACTTGATAGAGCAATTTCCAGCTTAATTAAAGCCAATTTGAGAACTAAGTTGCTTTCTAAAGCCAGCGGAAAGTTAAACAGAAACTATGATTGCTTTAGAGGAGGGACAACAAACAAGAAAAGGAGTGTCATTTTGAACGATTTTCCCATAATCACAACGCAAGACATGCTAGGCTAACTGTGTTCTGCAGATGTTACTGCCTGGCATTACTTACCAATGACACTTTTAGCAAATGAGGCACTTTTGAGAGTGGCCAGCCCCAGATCTCCGATCTTAACGGAGCCAGTGGGGCCGGTGATGAAGATGTTGTCACACTTGAGGTCCCGGTGGATGATGGGGGGAGTGCGTGTGTGCAGGAAGTGAAGCCCCTTGAGGATCTGGCGACTCCAGCGTTGCAGCAGCTTCAGCTTCATCTCCTTGAACCTCTTCAAATACCTAAAACACAGAGAGGTCTGATTCAACACATCGGCCTAAACATATCCCAGACATTACACAGCAGGAAGCGGAAGCTTTTTAAGAGCCATAAAGTACTTGATCCGGCATTCTCACAGCCAAAAGGAGGTTCTAAACTTAGCGAGTTTGCAGAATTTTCTCCAAGCAATTTGAAAGTAGAGCTCTTTATTTTATTTTATTTTATTTATTTATTTATTTGTTTTTTTTTTGGTCTGTAATTTTCACCTACTTTAAAAAAGTGGAAATTAAGCTGTCAGCCATGACAGAAATGTACTTATTCGTGGGATACACAGGTGTTACACAGAACAAAAACTCTTTTAATTTGAGACAAAAAGAATGAAAATGTGGAATGAAAAGAAGAAGCTCCAGACACTCACGTCTTGAGCGTGCCCGAGGTCATGAGTTCGGTCACGAGGATGATGCACTTGTGGCCCTTCACCGTTGACTTCCAGGAGTCATGGAAACGTACGATGTTTGGGTGCTGCAGGCCTTTGAGCATCTCCACTTCCTCGCTGAAACGCTGCCGCTCCGCTTTGGTCAGCTTACGTGTCTACAAAGGGATAAAGTGAAACAAAACAATTAAGGAAACAGATTTGCACAGTCTCGTTTTCATTCTCCTTCTAATTGAATAAAAAAAATTTCCACGAAATATGGTCGGTCTATTGAACATCCTAAATTCAGTGAGAGGAAATAGAAAGTATGCATTTTAGTAAATCTAGGCTTACAGATGATATCAAATCAACCACAAGAGAACAAAACACACAACAGGTTCAGCACTGTTGTTATTCATTAAAGATAGAAAGTAGATTTTATGATTCAATTATTTGAAGAACCACTTTTATTAATAGCTAGAAGAGGTTTTAGGTATTTTTTTTTCTTTTTGACAGTCAGTCTCCTTGTAAAGAATTTAGAAAGTAAGTCCAAATCATCAACCCTCCACTACCATGCCTTACAACTGGCATGAGGTGTTTATTTATATGCATTGTGCTTCTATGCAAAGTTTTACTAAAGCATGGTGGTGTGCATTATCACCAAACATCTGTAACTTGGTCTTATTTGTCCAAATAACATCATTCCAGAAGTCCTGCATGTTTTTTTCTCCTTAACACTGCATTAAAGCACATTTGCAAGCTCCATCCCAGAGATGGTTATAAAGATAGTTAAACTTCCTTTTTAAAGCCTATGTGACGCACAATGGCTCCTAATAATTTTGACTAAAAATGAGAGAACAAATGTTTTTTGAAATTGTGGGTTTTTTATTTAAAAAAAAAACTATTTTCCACAAATATCAATATGCAGTTTAAGAAAATGTATCCAACCAATTCTAGATTTATGCTTTTTCAATATTTTAAAACCTAATAATATGAAAATAATTGTGGCTCTTTAAAAGTTCTGAGATGTTTATGATGATGAAGATGTAACACTCCCAGCTCTAAACGCATTTTATAAAACTGTATGGAAGGTGGTAAAAAAAAAAAAAGTGGCTCTCTGAACTGTAAAGGTTGCAGACTCCAGTCCTAATAATGTTTATTGAATGGCTCTTGAAAATAAATTTGCACTGAGGTGACATTGGTTGTAAATCGGTACTAAACAAGCGGAATAAAACAGGCCAGACGAGATCATCTTTTTTTTAACGTTCTCATATGTGAAACCCTAGAAATAAAAGACGAGAGTAATTCTTTCCTATGACTGAATGTGCCAAGAACTGATCACTAGTTTGTTTTTGTTTTTTTGCGCCAAAATGAACAAAAAAGAACTTGAAGATCCCAGTCAGGTTGGAAGTCTAAACTGCGCTTACTGCGTTTACAAACCATAAATTATGTTGAAAGCTCTACAACTGTAGCTAAATGGACCTCGAGGTGAGACTAGTTTGTCAACCATAAAAATGTTTTTCTTTGGCAGTGGTATGAAGTCTTAACACACACACACACCCATGTGGTCTCTGGTTTTCTCAGAATCATGCATCATTGCATAAGTTTGCAGCAATATAATGAAAGCAACTGGATAAATCACTGCTACTTCAGCTAATGAGCCCCATGTCAGATTGGAAACCACAGGTACGTCCATCTGGGTGAGCCGCCAGTTACATAACCTTATTTAAGAGCCAATAAAGGAAGTACCAACTTTATAGATTTATGGAAGAGATCTCCAAGCACCATGTAAATTCGAACTAAACACTCCAATCAAGTTCAACGAACAAAGACATTTCTGTGTTTCCTCTAGGATGAATGACCTGATTTAGCTGCCGGTGGAGTAACTCTGACTGCGGTGGGGTGGCTAGCGGAAAACTCCTGGGAATCTACAGGACCATGAATCCTGCATTGAGGCAGAGTTCTTGGAAAAACGCTCCGCATGTGTTTACGTTTACAATCAGCTCCACGGCTTTTTTTTTTTTTTTTTTTTTTTGCTTTCTCCTCGGACGAAGTTCTTCAAGTACTAACTCCGATCACCGACACCGTTGAGAGAAGTGAGCGACCTGGTGAGGTCACAAAAACTCTCCGCCTACGTCATTCACCTGTCAAAATGTGCCGTTTTACACCGGCAATCCCGGCAGGGAAGCAAGGGCACAGAGGCGACCTCTGACCAAATGGATTACAATCAGGTCGATAGAAATATATTTATGACATGAACGTGGACTGAAGCTTTTCCTCTGTTTGAAAAACCGAATGATTTGCGAAAAGAGCAGAATATCTCAGGTTAAGGGTGAAAAGTAACGATCTTGACAAGTTTAAAATATAACTGGACTGCAAAAAGCAGTCAAAGGACAAGTTTAGACACATTTTCCAGGTACCATAGAGCGGTTTCAAGCTAATTTCTACCAGACGCACTAAATGTAGGCTTGTGGCCTATGGGGTTTACCACTGCCATCGATCAGTGCACTCCGACTAAAATTAAATAAACAAGGTACCACACACAACACGCTATAGACCACAAGGTGGATGTGTGTTTGCAGAATGAGCAAGTCGCTGGGTTTCTGTGGTTGATCTGCATCTGGATATTTACAGATCTCTGTGATACCATCAGACCCCTTGTATAGTGAGCTTTGTCTCCTGCAGATAGGCGTCTCCGCAAAGCAACTGACAGTTTACAGCACAGAGATGTTGCACAACGTTCAGACAAAAATGAAATCCTGGCACTTCCAAAACCCCAAGATACACCACAGCTTGGCACGCTGGATGGATGGATGGATGGATGGATGGCATGGCTGCAGATTTCAAAACCACTAGGAGGCTTTCTGAAGCCTTCATCTGTTCAGAGCAGCCAATGTTCTTTTGAAAAGTCAAGAAGTGGAAAATGTACTGCAAAATCAAGCAGTGATGGAAAAATGCAAAAACAATAAGATGATTTAAGCTTGTTATGCAGTCATATGATTAAATTATTACTGACGTTACTCAGTGAATGCAGGCAATTAAGCTGTGACTAGAAGCAGAAATCATATTACAGAGGGAGCTTTTAATATTGTGAAAACATCAAATACTATTCTTGCAGTGATGCAAGTAGCTTTACTTCACACAGGCTTGCAAAAGTATTCACATCCCTTGACATTTTTTCAACATTCTGTCATGTTACATCCACAAAGCGGAACATATTTTGTTGAGATTTTATGCGACAGTCCAACTTAGGGTAGCAAATAACTGTGGAGGGGGATGGAAAATGATAGATGGATTTCCAAAAAGAAAATACACAGAAGGTGATTCTACAAATTATTAGAATCCCAAATGTATTTTGTAAACTAGTTTTGAAACCATGTATCTTTTTTTGTTGTTGTTGTCATGGAATTACATATTGCATCATCACATAAATCCTGACAAAACAAATTAAAGTTTGTAGTTGTATCATCACAAGTATGTGAAAAAGTTATTAATACTTTATTAAGCTACTGTAACTAAAATAAGAAATATTTGTCGTGAGTCACTAGGATTTATAGAAGCATACTCCAAAGTCTCACACTTTTCTTTATTTTTTTATTTTTTTAAATTAAACATCAGACAAGTTGCCTCACTCTTTAAAATAAGCTACAGCATCTTAGAATCATTGTCTCAGTTATTCTCAGCCAATGAAAAGTGGGCTGGTGATCCAGTAGCTGATGGAAACACTTGGACGTGTTGCCGTGTAAGTGGAGTTACATAAGGTGTGTTGACGGTCGGGGAGGCGTTGGTGTCAAAAAGTCCTGGTCAGCGCCACTATTATGACAACCAGGATGGGAACACGGAACACCGAAGCAGCAGCCAACTTTTGCTCCAACCCAGGTGGGAGCAGTCAAGAGTTTTAAAACGGGATCCAACAGTGTGCTGGTGTTACATATATAGTAAGATATATATATATATATATATATATATATAAAGGTCCAGTAGGGGGAGAAAATAAATCAAACCTGTCATACTACTGAATATGGAGGGTTGGAGAAGGTGCTTCTTTCACTTTGCTCTCCATAATATTTGTGCAACATTGTGCAAGAGATAATTAAATCAAGAGGTTCAAAGGTTTTTTTTTTTTTTTGTTTTTTTTTTTTTTAGGAGGGGGGGGGTGTCTCAAAATGATCGTGTTTAGCATTGCTTTTAGTAATCTGTATCAGACACAAGTGTAAACACTGATAACTTAACTGTCACAACAAAGAATTGGGTTTTCTTTTCTTTTAATTTGCAGCTTTTCTACATTGTCTTGTTTACATCCCACTGTTGTGATCTTGCATGTTGCATTTTGATGTGCTTTTACTCTCCAAGGCCTTCTTCAGGAGGCACTTTTGATTAAAGGAACTGCATAGTAAAATATGGCAATTCGACTACTTAATTTACATCTTTATTTCACAAGTGTACACTTTCAAGCAATTGTTTTTATCTGAGCATTTATTTAGGCTCTTTGGCAATCGATAAACTTTGATGTGGCATAAAATAGAGCCATGAAACTTTTTGGTTTCATGCTCTGTGCACCAAGACTGCTTTTGGTTTGCTACAGGTTTGAGAGGTTTACCACAATTCAGCCACGTAATGAAGCATGTAGAAAGGACTTAATGCACCAGGAAGGAGGGCTAATCAAGATCTAACTATATATTGTTTCGATTCATTTTAAAATGTGTTTCTTTAAATAACTTATAAGACTTAATAAACAGTTTTGTCTTTAAATTTAGGAAATATTGACTGACCTAATTGTTATTCTATGGATTACACAGTGACTTGTGCAAAAACAAAATGTCCTCCACAGATTTAGTAGGTTTTATTTAAAAGGAAATGAAGGAACTACAAGAATATACCGATTTATCCTTCCAAGCAGATGTCCCTAACCATCTGTCCAGCCACCCATCGTTTACAGCAGCTTAACCTTGCAGCAGTCATTGGGTAAGAGGTGGGGTACATCCTGGATAGACATATGGCTCTAATATTTACTATATTTTTATTGACCTTAAGCACAACATGTGATTTATTTAGAAAATACAAGTTAAAAAGAGAAGAAAGAGAATATTTTTCAGTGTCAGTGCCAATCACTAGTCAGAGCTAATCACAGGAAAACTGTCCAGTTCCAATACGTGGCCAACTGATCGGCACATCTCTAACAATAATATTTTTTTGCGTTGTGTTGCTCGTCTTGGTGGCGTTAGCTGGTCGTGCGCCGACAGAGGAGAGAGTTCTGCAGGTCAGAACCAGAATTTACACAGACCTTCCAGTGACATCCGAGAGCCTGAACTGCTACAGAGAGTCCATCCGAAGCTGTGGCGACTGGCTAGGATTGAGGTCAGAGGTGGAATGTCTGAAGGGGGTCAGATAAAAAAAGAAAGAAAAAAAAGATTTGACCTCACAGCTGCAAAGCTTGCATACCTGCCACATGACTGACAAACGAAATGTACCAACATGCACGTAGGTGTCGGTGCTGGGACGGTGTCGTATTTTAGATGTTTGCAGGTGAGAACTGAGGCGGCGGTGTGCTCGTTCCAAGAAAGAAAAAAAAAAACCTTACATGCTCCATAAATGGAGCGGCCAGAGGGAGGTTAGCCATTAATCTCATCAGGACCGAGGAGTCAAACCAGACTCCTGACTGCTGCTCTCACTCAGAGAACCTGACATGACTCATGGCTTATGTCCAATTACCATCAACCTGCAGCTTTGCACAACGTCTTGTGTATTTAAAGCGCAAAACCTTTGTGGTCAGTTTGGCTAAGGTGCATTCTCTGATCTTAAACGAATAAATGGAATAGCAAGTCTGAGGGAGCTATGGTCCATCTATCTAGGGCTGCTACATTTACATAAGTGCAACTGCTGTCCTCTATAAAGAGTTGCCTCACTTTCTTTTTTCTTCTTTGTTTTTTTTACAGCACATTTATCAGGGAGCTCCTAGGTTTCATATTGTCTGTTTACTCTGGTGTCCGTAACTTGTCCTAACATGTCTGGTGTCTGCTTTTAGTAACTCATTAAAAACCTAACAGTGACCTGTAATTGCTTTGCGTTTACAGTACTGTCCTCTTCCCCCTGAATCTCATCCTCAGTAATCCTCTTTCCTTTCGAGCTCAGCACGGAGTTGCGTAATGTCAGAAACCGATCGTGTTTTCTTGCACACCGCATGCCAGATTTATCTCATTCAGTCCCATCTATAAGTGATTTGTTTTGTTACTTGGAGAGGGTCTTGTGATTTTTTTTTTTCTTTTTTTTCCAGATGACAAAAGATTGTTGGAGCGTAGCTCAAAGACGTCAGCTATTCTCCATCAACAACAAAAGGTGGAGCTGCCTGACGTTGCTGATCAGATTCCACGATGCGTCCAGAACTTTCTTGATTGACGCAACGGTGTGACAATCAGCTTGACCCGAGACACCTACTCTGTTGACGTCTAAGTAATCAACAGATTGCAGAGGACAGATTACAGAGATGCAGAGGAGATTCTTCCTCTGGTCTGATCAAATTACCCAAATAGTGAGGCAAGTTTTGAGATCCAAGGGGCTCTGAGAGATTATGGTGACTATTTTATTTGTACAAAGAGCATTTCAGGAGAGGAGCATGAATGGAAACAAACACTCTGTCCAAGTCAGGAAGCTAAGTGAACCACAGAAAGATCACAAGATCCCTGAAGGACATGGCTTGTAGGAGTATCGTCTTAAAAGGAAAAGTTCAACATGATTATTTTAAAAAAGTGAGCAATGGGCTCTATAATATGGAGTACTGTTAAAAATATCTATGCTTTTCTTCTATTATCTAGATTTTAATAAATAAAATAAGTTCTTCATATTTGTTTTACTGAAACTTATATGGGTCAAGTCAAACCAGTCTTACTATCAGACAAAAAAAAAAATTATAAAATATAGTTTTCAAACAATCTCACTGATTGAAGGGGAAAATCACTCTGTCCAGATGCAGAAAAGTAATTAGGCTCCAAACTGACGTCATGTAGAATTTGTGAAAACTACCGAGTCTTTTATCTCACTCTTTTATTGCAGAATTGTCTTAATTCAGCCATATTAAAGTTTTTTGTTTTTTTTTAGCAGGAACGTCTCATTTATACGTTAAGTTGATGCCACTGCATCTCATCCCGATTTTATTCCAGACTTTGACAAGGTCGCTCAAAAATCTTCGTTTTGTTTTGTTTTTGAGACATTCAGAGGAGGACCTTATCGATGTGCTGTGGATCATAGCCCTGATGCATAACTCAAGCGCACTTGAACTTAAGAGGAGGACCAGCTGGTCAGACAGTATCCCATGGGATTTTTTGCTAAAAAAGCTAAAATGATCAAGATCTGACAATGCCACGACCGCCGTCACATCTGACTGTCACTACGTTTTTTCTGTTTGTTTTACATCAGTTGTGACGGGACACGTACATTCCAAAAAGTTCCCTGTCTAACTTATCAGTTCACAGATAACTTTTCCAAAAGTCTTGGCGATTATCAGGATTTTATTGTCAGATGTGAGCGAGGCCTTGGTGTTATTTTTTTGGCAGCAGTAGTTTTCAGCTTGAAACTCCCTCATAGATGTCTTATTGCTGAATCATGGACACTGATATTAACTAAGTTAAGTGAAGCCTGCAGTGCTTTGGATGTTCTCCTGAATGAGTCGTTGATGGAGTCATTTTGGTAGGCCGGATACTCCAGGGAAAGTTCACCACCATTTCACGTTTTCTCCAAAATGTGATAATTTTTTCGCATAGTGGTCCAATTGAACTTCCAAAGTCGATCATAACACTTTCAAGACTTTTCTTGAGGTCTTTCAGCTTACTTTGTGCTGACAGGTTCTCTCCGAGTTACCTCTTAAATACGCAGGTCCAGCAATCATGAGACTTTTGTCTGGCTCATGAATCCGAAGCTAGCTATCCAGAAAATGTGGTTAAGCACAAAGAATTCAGGATTAATAATTGAAATCATCATTTTAAAATGACATGTTGCATTTACTGTTCATCTTTAACTGAGTTTTTGGTAATTTAACATATTTTTTGTTTTAATGCGCTGCATTTTGTTAGTAGTTGCTTTGGAATTTGTGAAGCAGCCACAAATCAAAGAAAAACCATGAGGAAACTTGGAAAAACTAATCATTAAGACTACTAGAAAAAGCTACAAGATGTGTTGTCTCTTTTAAAGCAAATTATAAAGAAATTCAGAATGGTTTAAAAGCACATTATTACAACGCTACTATATATATATAAAAAAAGACGTAATAAAAATAAAATGTCTACTTGAAACCATAAGAATCCCTCAGTTGATGTCAAAATGTCTTCTTCTGGAGGAGCAGCTGCAGCACATCAAATCAATAACCAACAGTCTGCCGTCAGACCCCTGCACGTCCACAAATTACCAGCTCTGATTTAGACACTGTTAGTGGAAACAGTGTTTCATGTTCCATAATAACATCATAGACCAGGCTGCCATGTTTTGTCACTTTTAGGCCGCTGTAAAAGTCCCAAACTGGAGCGGGGCACTTTTAAATCAGATCCATTTGTAAAGGGTCAATAATGATGTCCACGATAATGGGACACTTTTACAGCTAATTGTCACGATCCGTGTTTCTGTGTGTTTATTTTTGAGATTTCCTGTGTTCAGTCCTGCTTTTCCTGTGAGTCTCTGTCCTGTCCTCCCTGTTGATTGTTTCCCAGGTGTGTCTCATCCCCTTGATTACCCCGCGTGTATTTAAACCCACCTGTTGTCCTTGTCTCTGTCGGATCCTTGTCTTAGTTTGTCTATTGTCGTTTGACGTCTATGCGCTCCAGTTGAACTGTGAAGTCCTGGATAGTGTTTGCCCCCATTTCCAGCCCTGCTATCACTTGCTACCGGTGTTTAGCTGTGTGCTAGTTTCTCTGCCGTGCTGCCTGTTTTTGGACTGTTCTGAGCTTTATTATTAAATTCATCATCATCTTCACCATACCTGGGTCTCGGCATCAATCCTCACCACCATCAACCACTTCCTGACACTAATATTTACAACACAGATTATTTCTGGTAATAATAAAAGATGCAATTTTAAATAAATATGTCCTTGTGTCACATTTACAAAGGTCTAAAAGATTTTTTTTTTTTTAAGCAGTTTTAAAACACATAAAACACTATCATGTCCCAATTAATCCAGAAACCCACAAAACCAATTATTTTAAACAGTTTGTGAGATAAATCACCCACACTACTGTTGGGAGAGCACAGGCCTCTGCAAGTCCATGAAAATGCATATCTGGTTTTAAAACTATGTGCCTTCTGGCTGGTTTCCGTTACCAGAAACCTTACAAAAGACTTGACAATGTAGAAGCATTTTGAATTAACATTTTTTTTTTTTTTTTAATTGTCGAAGCCTGTTGATGCCAAATGTTCCCACGACTTCCCTTGTCATTTTAAAAAAATGCAAATCGTTGCTGTAATTTTAAACACAAAGAGATTTGGGATTTATGATCAGTTTCTACAGGCAACCATTGCTTTTCTTGCATTAGAGAATGGGTCATGGAGAAACCAGGTCCAGAAGGAAAACCCTCTCCCAGTGGCTCTCCAGGTTAATCTGGGGGATCTCAAGGCATCCACAAACCCTCCTCAAAATTCTGGGTCTGCCTTGGTTCCGTCTCCTAATGGGATGTGCTGGGAAACAGTGATCTTTACCAAAGTAAAGGTTAAGTTGAAAAGAAACTCTAACTAACAATCATTTAATCAGGTTAACCCAAGCCCATATTCCTCTTCAGTGTGGTTCAGGTTTTGGTTAATCAAGAGGCGGATTAAAGTGTGGAAAGTGGCCACTTGACCAAAAATGTTAC
The DNA here is from genome assembly GCF_000485575.1 of Poecilia formosa. NCBI lineage: Eukaryota > Metazoa > Chordata > Actinopteri > Cyprinodontiformes > Poeciliidae > Poecilia > Poecilia formosa. The sequence goes on from NW_006799946.1 coordinate 3,200,362, forward strand.
ACAGCTAAAGCTAAATATCCACTTGAACCAGATTATTTATAAGGCAGCATCGTCAAGCGACTTAAGGTCTGATGGCTGGACATTCTCTTTCATATTTTTCCGGCAACAGAGCAGAATTCAGATCCATCAATTTTGGCAAGTTTTCCACATCCAGCTGAAGCAAAGTATCCCTAGACCACCACACTACCGCCACCACACAATAGTATCATGCTATTTTTCAGAAATGATGAGTTAGCTTTATGAAAGCAAGCACACTGTCCCAAATGTCTGTCTTTTCAGTTCACAACGTATTTTCTGAAGAATTGAGGTTTATTAAGAGATATTTTTGGCAAATCTGAGATGGGTCTTTGCTTTCTTATTTATTTTTCCATAGAGCCAGGTTGGCTTTAATAGATTAGACCTTAATAAAAATAACAAAAAGTTGCTCCGTGTACTTACACATTTATTTGATAATCTGAAAGATGTCTGTTGAAAATGTAACTTTTTCATGACATTGTACAAATATATTGCAGAAACTATACTAAAACTGAATTTCTACTAGGTCCTGTTCATTTTTCAAGGCAGCATGAGTGTGGAAAACTTGTAGAAGTAATGGATAATAAAATTGTTGGGAACAACAATTGGCAAACTAAACCCCACACAGTGTTGAATGAACAACAAGGGGGTTGTTAGTCGTTTTCTTGTTGCATATTTCTTCAACACATTGTTTGCCACTGGCTCGTGTAGGTTCAGTAAAATATCTGTGTATTAATGATTCATTTTAATCAAGTCGCTTTCCCCATACATTGTGGTTTTTTTGTTTCTTCGGCAGGCGGATTGCGTTACGCTTTGTAGAAAGATGCCATTCGACTGAGATCAGACCATGAGAGCGTCAGAGTAAAGCCTGAAAGTTGTTTTGGCCTCAGGCTCTGCAACCAGAAAGAAGCGAGGAAGCTTTCATCTCCTGTAATATTACTTTTTCTTGTTCAAAGTGAGAAAAGAAATGAGGATGATTTAACATTCTTTCAAGCAATCCCCTAGGAGAACTCGTATTTCTTATGAGCGTCAAAGAAAAAACTGAAATCTTCCACATTTAAAAAAAAAAAAAAAGAAGTCTGGTCAACATCTTTATTTGCAGTGCACTTCAACCCTGCAGGAGGGGGACGGAGCTTCGTGTTACACTGACAAACAAGGATGTGCTATCGAGTGCCAATGGCAAGCAGGACCGGATATAGTTTACGAGTTGACGGCGCTTCGACTGGTGCCCGTGTCACAGGAAGGTAACGGGCATGAAACATTTATGAATCCCGGACTCTTTACTCAACAGTTTGCTTTCAATAAAGACTCTCACTGAAAAAAAATGTATTTTTAAGCTGTAAAAGGGAGAACTGAGTTTAGAAACCCGCAACGCAAAATGAACGTGAACTAAAACTGCTTCATTTACTTTTGCGGGGGTCCGGGGGAGAGGGGGGAGGCTATAAAGAGGGCGGAGGGTACACTAATTTATCTGTTTTCTGTTGACAGAGGAAACATATAGCAGTGTTTGCAGATAGCTAATGAAGGGAACCCAAACCATTTTAAAATAAACTCTTCACCCTGGATCTTACATGGTACCTTTGAGCACGTTTACTCTGTTAACACCTCCGTCCTGCACACTTCAACACACACGGTCGCTTCAGAAATGACCAGAAGTAACCTCTGCATGAAGACACTCCTCATCCCCCACCTCTTACCAACTATGGCTGCAGAGCCTGGGCAGCTATTAAAGCTTGAGGTCTTTTGGTTTGTTCAGGAAGCAGGGCTGCACCGTGACCACATGCTTTCACCAAACTAACGGCTGCAGAGCAACACACAGTGAAAGACAATGAAAAACAACAGGATGTTCTAAAGATTTGCTGGGAAAATGCATGTTGCGTTGTGTAGCACAACTAATAAGTTAGTATGACAGAGAAATTCTGCTTTCAGTTTCCATTTAACTAATACTGAATTTATGTCAGTTTCCAGAGAGGAAACATTTTCAATAGCAAAAAGCACTTGAAGTGGAATTTAAGTAAATTGTATAATATTTGTGTAAACACAGATACAAAAAAGGGGGTAATCTTGCAAAATAAATTATTTTATCGAATATTTCAGGACACGAGTTCACTGTCCAAATAAATCAAAACTATTTGTTCTAATGTGGCAAAGAAAACCACAGCTGCTGCATTCAAGAGCCCAAGTTAAAACACCAGGTATGCTTGTTTATACCTTAAATTGCTGCAATTTGTTGCAAAAACCAGTCAAGTTGGAGAGATGGATGAACAGACAAAGAGATGGAAGATGAGTCAACTAAACTAAATATGTAGGTGGACAGATGGACACGTGGATGAATGGAACAGCAAAACAGAGAAAAAAGTTTTGGAAAAAATGTTTTTCAGAGTGCTCCATTTTCAGACAAATATTTCAACCTCCTGATGGGGCTGCATGATAAAAGAAAATGTTGATAAATATTC
>NW_006799946.1:3202918-3207854 GCF_000485575.1 Poecilia formosa
TAAAATTTACACATATATATATATATATATATATATATACACACACATATATATATAGAAGAGTTTGAGTGAAGAGTTTTTTGGTAATGTTGTTAGCTTCTGGTGCCCAACTGCTTAAATGCTACAATAGTGTGTAAAACGCAGGTTCACAACACTTAGAATGTACTAGGCAGCAATAATTACGCTCCAAACAATCCTTTGCAGTACGAATACTTCATCCTGATATTGCGATAGTGATATATTTGCAACATTGTGCAGCCTTACGCTAAGGTTTTCCAGACCATGTTGAAACTCTGCAAACTAAATTATGGGAAAAAAAATCCACGCAGCAGGAAAAATAATCGTAAAGTGTTTATCGAGAAACACTTTCTTCTTCCAGGATAACGGTGAGTCTCCTCTCCGCTAGTGTTCCAACTCTTCAAAATTCAAATTTCTCTGTTTTAATACATGTGGTTAAATGTGGAATATAAAACACTTGCAAATTACTATATGTCCTTTGTATACAGTTAAATAGTTCCACAGCTAACCAGGTGATGCTCACATCCAAAGCCTTAAATTAGACACGCCAACATTTTAAGTCTCATCCCTCTCAAGGGGACATGCAATTAACCTCTAGTTAATAGAAGAGCCTATAGTGTGTTAGGGATGGTCTGGATAAAGAACAGTTTTGCTATGCATATAAAAACCTGGCTGGAAAAGCTCATCTGAGAACTGAACGTAGCTGTAAAACAGATAAACATCAGATCAAGACGTGTGTGTGTGTGTGTGTGCGTGTGTGTGTACTCCTCTCAAATAAAAAGCCAGTGTGATTAGAGAGAAAGACAAGGATCCAGATGCAATTTTAAAAGGCTCCAAAGGGATAAGCTTTGAAACAAGAAACACGCTTTTCCATTTGCAGAACACGAAGCTCAGCAGGCGGTGGAAACCTCTCAACAAACATGGACAGCTTACGGGAATCTCTCTGGCATAAAAAGTTGATCGACTGTGAGAACCCTAATAAAAGCAGTGGCTCAAATCCTTTGGCACCAGAAATCTTTGTTGCACTTAAAAAAAAAATAATAAAAAAATCTTTTTAGACATGGTCAGACCACGTACCCATATATATGTGTATATTCATTTTTATATGTACATACACTGAGTCACAGTAGAGCCAATACATAAATGCATTTCTTTGGGGTTTTATGTGACAGACTAACGCACCGTACTGCAGAGTTGAGAAGAGGAACAAAAATGCATGCAATAATCTGTAAGAAACTAACTGCTCAGCAGCGAGCTACACTACACCATATGTTACAGAGACGTAGCATACACCTGCACCCGACAACACCTTCAGTTGTCATTACAAACACGCCAAATACCTTCAGGCCAAAACAAAAGAGCCACCAAGCTGCCTGTGCTTGTTTCTTCAGTATCCACCCAAAGTCAGACATTGACAGACTATCAAAGACAGCCAATGAGGCAATGTTATCGCAACTCGGCAGCGAATGCACTTGAATTGATACCGACAAGTCGTATCTTGCGGGTAGCGCACATCGAGCACAGTACTGGTTTTATAGGTGATCCGATGCAGCCTTCTTTCTAAGACTAGCAGTTCTAATCCAAACAAACAGGCTTCGGGGTCAAAGTGACGTGCTGCCAAGTGCAGATGTAGGCTATCGTTTGTGAGCCCTCTTAACTGCACCTTAGAGAGCATGACTTGGCTCTGATAAAGTCGGCCTTGCCGCTCCGTGGGCCCTAGAAGGAAAGACAGTGTTGATGTTGGCTGCAGTCAGGCTGATAGGATGCCTGTGAGTGAACACTGGCCACTTTCAGATAAAGGACACACGTTCGGTTTGTACTTTAAAACGCTGGCAAACAAGCGAGCAGCATAAATCGAGGGCTTGGGTTAAACTAGCTCTAGCTATCATTGTTTGAGCTCATAACTCTGTGCACAAACTGAGACGCAGCGAGATAAAGTGGGGCTTTAAAAAGCTGGGACACTTCAAAAGAGTTTTCAAATTTTGAAGTGAACACGGAGCAGCTTCCAGTTCCACTTTTACAGCTTCATAGACGGCTGCAGCAGGGCTGGCGTAAATGTTTTACCGCAACTCCGTGCTTTGATTTTGTGCTCAGACTCCTGTGCTTCCAGTGGCATTTAGGCATGGAAAGGAAAATAGAGACAAGAAGTCACTTTTATTGCGTCCTAATTAAATGATGAATTATGTCATCACATTGGTTGTAGCTGAAAAATGGTGACCACAAAAACAGAGTTATTGCATTTCATTGTTTAATCCGCCACATATCGAATTCAAGCCAAAGCAGTTTTGAGGTTTACCATAAGAACTGATCGTGTTTGCACAGAAGGTCTTTTTGCCTCGTGTGTATTGTAAATGTGTGTTTATAACCAGCAAGGCGTACTGGACATAGTGTGCCAGTCCCGTTTGACTGTTAATTTGCAAACCGAGGGGGAAATCCTGGAACGTTTTATTCTTTCCCATTTATTCTTTTCCTAAATAAAATTAAAAATAAAAATCTGGGTGTGTCAGCAGCTGCTAGGATCAATCTGAATTATATTAATATTTACAATCAAGAAAATAAACACTCAGAGTTTGTGAATGGTGCTACTCATGTATGATTTACCATCTTCTGACTGAAATAGTAATCTTATATTTTCTTCTTCTGGGGGTTCTAACTCCATCCCCCTTTTAAGATGAAATCATGCAATCCTTTTGACTCGACCAATGTTGGAATCCAGCTTAACTGCAGAGCTTTGTAATATCGACTGCTCTCTCTCACAGCGTAGCATCAACCCTGATCCTGATATCAAAACTGATCCTGATATCAAAACATATCAATGCATCTTATTACAAACCCTGAAGTACCTAAAGGCCCCCTGTACATTAACGGGACAATACAACACATACAGCAAATACAAGCTCATTCCAGTCAAATATTAAATTTGATTGAGTTGTCATTCATGTTTTATTGGATCTTGTAGATAGTTATTTTAAAACATGAAATATGGCGTACTTCTACATTTTTGGTGTACCTCTGAACTGGAGCAAAATATCATGTCAGTTCTGTGTTTTGTGAAAATGTTTAGACGGCGCGTCTCTGCAGGCAGAAATTACAAATAATTTAACAATTGTCCTCTTGCACATTTGCTACTTAATGTTATCACAAAAATAAGCCTTAAGTTATGTATTTCAGCTGAAGTTTCATGTTGACTTTGCAGTTTTTCCTTAGAATTCTGAATTGTGCTTGCTGAACTTACAGGTGGCTACGGGGAAAGCTTGAAATATGGAGCCTGACTAAAGAATGTGAGTTGTTATGGGCTTAAAAGTGAAACGTGAGACGACACAAAGTGTCTGGTGCAAAGTGGGGGAGCAGGCTGGAAGCCGCTGGCCTTGAATGAGAACAGGTATTGTGCAGCTGATGCCCTTTAGAGGGGCTCACCGACAAGGATTTGCGCTTGAATGCTCTCGTTCCTATTGGTTATTCAGTAGCTCACACAGCTGGTGCATCCAGTCATCAGAGCGGTACCACATAGTAGCTTTATGCTTCATCGAGAACCAGCAGTCAGATCATTAAACTCGGTTTAAAGTGAACATCAAAGCAGAAATGTGGTAGTTTTTGCACCACAACCCAATGAATGCACGTGTGGAAGAGAAAGGGAGCAAACAACAGCTCATTCATATTTTATCACTTCTGTATTTCCTTCAAAAGCTCAGACTACGTTTCCTTTATGTCAGTATGTCACTTGTGGATGTGCGGCGGTTCCTGGGAACCTGCCACATGGATAATATCGTCCCTATTTTTTTTGTTTTTTTTTGCTTCATTTCTTTTAATTAAACCGCACCAAACTATAATTATGTGCTCAAGTGGCTACGTTCTCACGTTTTTAATTTCCTCATTGGTTATAGATTTCTAAATTATAGCAAAATGTCAACATACTCTACAAAGGTTGCGAAGGATGTAGAGGGAATATTAAACTGAGTTAATAAATCAGCATATGAAGTGATAAGGCATGCATACAGAATGAGGGAGAAGGGAGATAAAAAAAAACAAAAAATAAAAAAAAACAGTGACTGTATATCTAGAGTTTAGTGTGATGGACTGCAGTCTCATTTACAATTAAACATGTCCAAGTACAGGTATTTCAATCCCATTATGCTGTCGTCTTTCGGAGTCCTCTATCACAAAGTTAATTCATTCCTGAAAAACTCGCTGTGTAGAGAAAACATGTTAAGTGTATACAACACGCTCTCTTTAAATATGCAAGACATTTTGTTACTTCACTATCACAAACAGTTTTCCATTTGTATGGGATTTTATGTGACAGACCAACACAAATTAGTGCAGAGAGGGAAGAAATTATTATATTTTATAAAGTCTGAAAAGTGTGGTGTGCATATATTTTAAGTCCCGTTTACTTTGACACCCCTAAACAAAACCTCACAAAAAAATAAATAAATCTAAGTCAGCCTTTAGAGGTCACCTGATTAGCAAACAACATCCACGTGTGTGTCATTTGATATCAGTCTAATAGATGTTTGTTAGACAACGTTAGTGAACACATGTCACCATGAAGACGAGGGAACGCAGCGGACAGGCCAGGGGAAAAGTTTAGATCCCTTCTTTCTTTATTGTTTATTTGCATAGGGAGAAGTGTTAAGTACAAAACACTATAACATTTATAACCTTAGTGTAACTAGCAAAGCACATCCCCACTTGGACCTTTAACAACGTAAACAGTTTAAAAAACAATAAAAACATCGTAGCAAAATAAAATGTTTTACATAACATAAATCCTAAAGTTATAACTTAAAGCAGACCACAATGAAACAGGAGTCATCTTGGAATCATTATGGGCTGGCTGCTAACCATGACTGCAAAGCAGTCTCTAGCAAAAAAGGGAAGAAAACATCAAATTCGTATGAATGCATATTGGGTTCCT
>NW_006799946.1:3208610-3273720 GCF_000485575.1 Poecilia formosa
GAGAAAGCTTCTGGTTTGACACATGAAATGGCGGTACAATTGAAGCTAGTGGTTGTAAAGTAATAAAATCCGAGAAGGTTCAAAGATGATGAGGACTTCTAAGAGGCGATGTGTCGTTTGAAAGCAATGTCCAAAATAAAACACCGAGATTCATTCAGACAGCGTGGCTTACGTTTGATTTATATTGATATTAAAGAAAGAGGAGATAGTAACAGATTAATTGTATCCTTGGTTAAAATTCGTAATTCCAAACAGTGTTGTAAATTCTAAGTTGACACAAAAGAGAGCAGCTATGTTCTGTTTATAGGCCTGATAAGGGTTTTATGGCGGTGTGAATGCTGCTAAATAAAGCTTATTGGGAGCCTTTCCTTCAGTGGGTGGGTTTTTTTCCCAATCGTAATAGTAAAGTTTTGCCCTATGAGCGGTGACAGGAAGCTTCATCCAACATACTGTCCCAGCCCAGCTGTGGGTGTCATGTCACGGAAGAATCGAAATGTTTTGTTTAGTTATTGTGTGCCAGCACAAAAAGTTCAAGTGGACACCGCCCAGACAAACCTGCATTCTATCTTACCGTGTTGACAGTACACTGAGGAACACCTGTGTATTATCTTTATATCTATATATATATAAACCCAGAGATAACTTTGTGTAAGTGGGAATCAAGCAAAGTAGATGCGATTTAAACCCCCATTAAATACCCAAACAGCAGATCTGAACTTCCTGCAGACTAGATCTCTGCCTCTGTTGCACATATTTAAAGGAGCTTCAGGCGTTCCTAGCAGAGTTGTGATGACGCATCTCTGACTGCTGCCCCATCAACATTAGCGGAGAGACTGTGTTTAGCCACCAACAGCAGAGCTTGCCGCGTTTCCCTTTAAGCATCGGGGCGCACACATGGCGCAGGACGGGGTGGCAATTTCCATAAAAGGAGCGCCACCGCAGGTAAAGTCTGTCTATTTGAGGTTAACTTATCACAACAGTAACCATATCAACAGCCGCCACCCCTAAGCTTATTATCAGCGATTAAGAAGCTTAACTGGACTCATGTCTCGAGTGAAGAGATGAAACGAAAAAGCTTGGTTGCAAAAAAAAAAAAAAAAAAAGGTTTGCGGCCAATGGATCAGTCACAAAATATAAACTTTGGGATTTCTCTACAAAGAAACTGAAAGTGTGCGCGTTATTTGAATAACAGGCTTAGAGTCGAATGAATGAGTGAAACAGAGCAGGAAGAGAAAATTTTCCTGTGACTTTACAGCCTAATAGACACATTCTGTGATCGTGACGTTGGGGCTTTAGGGTAGATTTATGTCCCTCCCACAAAATCAGCACCCAGCAACCTTCTGCACAGTTAAAACACAAATCCCACCTCCACCACCAGGCCTTTTTCTGATATTCTAAAATAAACTTGCAGCCTCTGCTCTCAAACAACAAACAATAGCCGAAAGCATGCAGTTAACTCGCTGTTCGTGCCTACCGAGGCTCACGGGTCTGCCAGACACCAACGCCGGCCAGGGTCAAGCACAAAGGCAAATGTTAAGGGTGGAGTTAAAGCTTAAACCCTTAAATCCACCGCGGCGCTATCACACCATTTAAGTAAGAGGAGAGGCAGCTGTTGCCCAGGCTGTTTTGGATCCTGCATGCTAAACTTTAACACCTCTACATGTTTTACAGCGGCCTGCCTTCTCGGTTTGTGTTTGCCTGCTGCAGCAGCACACGGAGCATGAAAACACAATTGAGACGGAAGCACAACATCTGTCACATGCAATCGGCGCACAACAGACCGTCCGGGCTGCATATGAAATGCTCCACGTGAAGTCCGTGGAGGACCTCGGCGACTGGTTTTTTAATGAAAAAAGGGATTAGAGAGGAAGAGGAGGGGATAATGGTATAAGGAGTGGTTCAGATGGAACGGGCTGTTAACAGGATGACCCGGGTTACCGTGTCAGGCCCTCTGCATGAGGAAACGCTCCAGCTAATCTGGAGTGTGCTGTTCAGCAAGGAATAACACACTCCAGATTAGCTGCTTCACGTTAGGAAGTGGAGCAGAGTGAGCTGGAAACTAGCCTGACTCTGGAGGAGCAGGACAGATCTGTAGCTCAGGTGGGGAAAATTTGATGACAGAGAAAGTCACACACTCCACAAAGGGCAGTTGAACCTTTTCACCTTCATGCAAAAAATCAAGAAGGACTAGAAAGCTGTCCAAAGTCAATGGGAAGGTAAGTAGGCCTTAAATAGGGCGTCAGTCATGGAAGAAAAGCTGTTTGATACTCCAAAGAAAACGTTAAACTCAGCTGGAGGTTCACTTTGCTGCAGGACGATGACATTAAATACACAGTCAGAGCTACAAAAGATCCAGAATAAATTATTTTGGTGTGTTACAGCAGCCCCTTCAAAGTCCAGACCAAAATCCAATTGAGAAAGCTGCCAAAGACCTCAAAACTGACGTTCATACATGATCTCCATCCAAGCTGACTGAGCTTGACAGAAAAACCTTCAGTCTCTAGACACAAAATGCTGCTGGAAGGTTCTGTGAGATATTTTTGCTCTCGGAGTTTGAAACTCATGCCACAATTTTCATATTTTAGTTTATAAAACGTGGTATTGTTGTTATTATTTATGTTTGCTCACTTCTTGTTGACCTCTTAAGATCCAAGGCAAACCCACTTAAGTTTGTTACTCTAGCATGAGGAGGGGGCGTGTATTACTGGGTTCTTACACATTACTTAGTATATAAATACAATGAGAAATAATGCCTCAATATCACTTTAATCGTTGAAGTGAAATCGTCAACTATCGGCCCGCCTACCTGTAGCTCACACCATGCCACCTCCACCGTTGTTTCCGTGTCCAAACCTTTATACACAGTCTTGAAGGAACCCCTTCCGATCTCTATGTTGAACTTGAGATATCTTCCGTCGGGTGAGGTTGCCACCGCTTTGGTCTCCACGTCCTCCTTCTCCTCCTGCTCCCACTGGGTGTCAAAGGTGATGCGGGACAGGACCTTGTTTTGTCTGTTCTGAAGCTCGTTGTCGGAGTCCGAGCTGGCATCTTGAGCTTTGGATCTGCGCTCCGGGGGCCAGTTTCCTCCCACCGCGTTGGGCTCTCGGCTGCTCGAGGGCGCGTCGGTGCCGGCGTCCTGGCTGGAGACGGGAGACAGCTGCTGCGGGGACTCGTCCGCTTTTTCCTCCTCCACTCTGGACTCTGCGAGCGACAGGATATTCTCAGCTGACCAGGACAGGGCTTTGGAGAGGGCGCTGCTGTATAAGGGAGAATCAATGTCCATGGTGATTTTCTGCAGGCAATAGGAGTTCCTCCGCGCGTTCAAGCCGTGCGTCCTGAGCACGTTGCGGGACAAGCAGTCGTCCGTCATGTCCACGGAGAGGCCTGGAAAGCCGCGTCCTGGGATCTCAACCTGTGCGTGAGACATCGCGGCCGCTTCAACACCTTCCAGATCTAGAGCCTAAAAGTGGAAATGACATTTGGCACATTTGGACAAAGCTCAATCAGTACGTTCGGGTTTCAGATCACATTTCAGAGGCAAAAACACAACCTATTGCTTAATGTTAAACATGAATGACTAATTGAAAGCAACGCAAATATAACTTCATTAAAAAACAAAAAGAGAGAAGCTTTTGCACAAATTTGTTTTGTACTTACTCGTGTGTGTAAAGACGTCTCCCATAAAAGCGACGCGCAAATTTAACGCATAGTTAAAGTCTCCATTAGTTTTCCTTTTTCTTTCTTTCTTTCTTCCTTTTTCGACCTCTTGTCTTTCCAAAGACCTGAAGATATAACCTCCTGTGAAAGGACGGAGCAGCCAATATCAACAGAGCTCCAGTGGGCTGTGCGCCCTGATCGCTCCAGCTCCGCCCACCGCTGCTCCTGAAGCGCAGAGAAATCCGTCCAGAGGGAGCGAAGACATTGTGGCCTTAAAAATGTATTAAATAAATTCAGGGGGAAAAAAATAAAGCTGATAAAAGGGAATATGATAATATTAAAAAAAAAACAACATATAAAGAAAGACATAAGAAATAGGAATGAAACAAAAAGTAATATGTTCTGATCTTAAATTAGATTTAAAAAATGGAGAAAATAAAAGTTAAACTTAGTTAATGGCTAATAATAAAATATATGTATATATTTTAAGTTGTCTAAATCTGACATAAAATCAAATGGAAAGGGGATTTTGTTCGCAGGTGCCACAAGCATCGTGTAGTTTTAATGCTTCCGAGTTAAATTCACATCCAATTTCCACTGATTACGATGGGTCATTTTACTTCCACTTTAAATCTGACCTCATTTTTATTAGCCTGAATGTGAGAGATAAGCAGCACTCGGAGAAAGAGAATGGGAGAGCGGCGTGGCTGGCCTGCAGGGGGAGCCACACGGCGCGGCGGCGTAGCAGCGGCCTCTGGAACATGAAACCTCTACCACAGGGCCACACTGGGCTCCAACCTGTGCCACAAGTGCGCTTGCAGGGTCTCATCAGCAAATATATGGAAATACACACATATACACGACTCCTTGGAGCTGTATCATCCTCACAGCACATCATGTGAGTGGACCTTTCAGGGTGCTGTCCTCATTCACAGCTGCAGCCAGAAAGAGCTCCATTACAAAGGTTTCACTCTGCACGTCCCACAGAGCCGAACTCTGCCTGTGGCATTTACAGAACTGTGCAGCGGGTTAAACCCTACACAGTTCTGTTTCTATTTTCTTTCAGACAGGCACTTTTTTGTAATGGTTCCAGTTTGGATGCAAAGACAAACTTTGCATCCAAACTTGGTCTTTGCAAGAGACTTGCAAAGATACTTTGTAGTGAACTGCATCTCTGAAGCTTTTGAAATGACTCATATTTAGAAACACACACACACACACACACACACACAAAAGAGAATGAAGCAAATTTAACAAATTCCTCATTTATTTATTTTTCCTAAAGGATATGAAAAAGAACAGAGGGAAAGATAACAGAAGCGTCACAGAAGCTACAGTACAACAACAGGATGACCGAAATCTGTACACAAAGTCCAATATTATCACGCTCAGTCAGGATGAAGATTGCCTCGAGCCTCTGCGGTGTTCCTCCTCTGGAAGCATTTATTTAGAAATTTAAAAAAGTCCCTCAGGTCTTGTGTTCTGGGATTTCTTTGGGAATTCTGGCTGGGCACCAAGGAACGACGGCCGAGCCAAGGTCCAGCGCTAATCAGACACAGTAAACTCCTTGATAGAGAAAATGGAGATAGAACTAGTTGCATTTAAAATCTAAATGAAGAAGTTGAATGACAGCTAATGGGGAAATGTTCCCCTGAAATACTCAGACATGATAGTGTTTAGTCCCCTGATACTCATTGCATCTTTAAATGGCAACAAATGTCACCAATGATAATTTTATAAACACAGTGTCACCTCAGATGCTCTTTTTTTTTTTTTAAAAAAAAAATTTCCGGGGGTTTTTTTTTTTTTTTTTTTTTTTTTGTTTCCTCCCGCAAACAATAATGGTTCTCTTCCAGAAAGAGAAGGTTGTGAACCAAAAAGGCAACTACAAAAACATTTAAGGGACCAGCATCCACCTCTGCATCGAGGCGCGACCCATCCTAAAGATCCGCCTTGTTTCCCGGTCGGAGTGTAAAAGTGTGATTCCAGCGGCGCTTTAGAAAAATTTGACACCTTTTCCGTCATCCATAGAGATGATCTCCGCTTTTCCTTCTGTCTGTAAAGCCTGCAGGGAGCGCTGCAGCATCCAGTCCTCTAAACCGTGGAACTCTGCGTAAAAAAAAAAAAAAAGAACAACGATCAATTGACGGTATTATCGGAGCGCAACTGCTCTGTAACTATCATCTTTGGATGTCTTATTTTGTTTATTCATTCAGCTTGTCTCTCCACGTTTGTCTAATTTTTTAAACTCAGCAATTCAATTTAACAGGCAGAACTAATATTCACTCATAATCAATACAACAGACGAGGCTCAGCATTGACGGAGAGACATCACCGACCCCCTTGCGACGACTGTGATATAAAGTTTTGGCTCATGTTTACATCAACAGCCGTTTTCCATGCATTACCATTTTCTCTCTGCCCACTTCTAACACGGACATGTTTTTAAACTACGAGTTTATTTCTCCTAGAAACTACCGAAATTGTATGTAGCTTAATTGTACATAATACTCCAGATATGGTTCTGATCCCTTTTAGAGCCGTGAAATACGAGAAATTGGGACCGCATCATACCTTCACCGTCTGTGTCATCACCGTTGGAGAGTTCATAAAGTGTAAACACAGAGTTGTTCATGCCATTTTTGGACACCTGAGAAAATAGAGAAAAGAAAACACTGTTAATCCTTAAATTTACTGTTAAAAAAGAAAAAGAAAAAAGAAAAAAACCAAGAATAGGCACATTTTAAAATTGAGATACTTCTCTACTAAAAATACTTTCTCCTATGTGCCTCTGCATTTGAATCAGAGCTATTTTGCATTTCCATGTTTTCTAACTTGCGAGGGATTTTGTGGAAAATCTGACGAAAATTTTTATTATCTTCATTATTTTTTTAGTTTTTCCGTACAAAAGAACTTTGCAGCTCAACTTTTAACAAAGTGTGCAACAACAAGACCCAGGAAATAGCAGTAAAAGCACAAAGGAATAGAGAGAAAACAATAAAACCAGCTGCAAAGAGACATTTAAATATGATACAAAAATTTAAAGACATTCTAGTAGAAATTTTACTTCTTACTGAAACCTTTATTCCCAGATCCATTTCACACAAGTTTTAACACCATTGCTAAGAGAACAGTTTTAAATGTACTTTTAGGAAGAAACCACCACAGTATCAGTGTGAAATGTCTGATCATTCTGTTGGTTTCTGCAGATACAATTACACAATATCTCAAAAAAATAAAAAATAAAAAATCTGTTCTCCTTTAAGCACAATGCACACTGAGACATCAAGCATTTCATCGTAGCTCAGCCAACTTAAAAGAGAGCGAACATCAACACTGATATTACTGGCGGCCACCACAAAACATGTAAAAAATACATCTGCTGCTTATGTCATCTAAAAACGCAAGCAGCAACGTAAGCAAAAACGTAACACCTTTGTTTTTAGAAATATATACAATTGCATAACCCCGGGGTGCCAAAATAATGATGTTGATTTATTAACACTGGGTTTGTTTATATGCACACCGCCCTCAGATGCTACTGAGTATAAAGGGAAAGTTTGACACACACGGGGCAGCTCCTTTTGTTTCCTGGCTCGAGCACCTTTGGAAAAACGGAGCTGGTGGAATTGATGATGCATAAAAAAAATAAATAAATTCTACAACTAAAAAAAAAAAACACAAACTATTTGTGATGTGAACAAAAAACATTTTCACAATCATAGACAGTTTCAAAACCTTGTTCACTTTAAAGATAGTTTTACCCTGTGCAATTCAATGGAAAACACATTATAAAGATGTAATAACCTGGTTCTAAAACCCCAGTTCAATCTGAAGGAGAAAAAAAAAAAGCCAGCAGAATGATGCTGCCACCACCATGTGCCACTGTGGGAAATGGTGCTCAAGGTCCAAATTATGGTTTGATCAGACCATATTCTCCAACATATTTTAGGAGATTGTGGCCAGATCTGGATTATGTTTTACAGTCCTAATCCTAAAAGCCAGACAAATGAGTCGGACGCAAACAACAGCTGCCAAAGCATTTGAAAAGCATTCTATATTTACAAACATATTTTAAAAAGTGAATTCATTGTCAGTTAATTAATATAATTGTACTGGTTTAAATAACTTTATGACAGAAAATACTGGCACATTAACTAAGGTGTGCACACATTAACTACAATCTTAATATATTGCCCAAGTTTAAAGAGAAAGTGACACACAATCCATTTAAGCTAGAAAATAATTGCTTTATCTATGTTTTGTAGTACTAATACATTCTTGTTTCAATACATATTAAATGTGTGATGCCTAGTGATCTTTATAGCTGCCTAACACGGAGTTTAAGGTGAGCAAGTGCATAAATGGGTGTGTTAGTTTGTTTCAGATAAGCAGTTCCCTCCGCAGAGATTAAACATCTAATATTTCAAGTTTTGCCACAGAAAGACAAACGGTGTTGGATTCAGACTCTTAAAGAGACAAGATGGAGAGGAGACTCTCACGCTTTCTCCATATCTTTGTGTGGTTTCAACAAGTTATGAATTTGCACAGATTCGTCCTTATCGCGAAGGTCACATGAAGATTTACAATGGCAATAGGTGAACGACTGTCATTTCATTAAGGATCAGCAACCCCACAAAACCACTCGGTTTCTGGAAATAACTGCTTCACTTTAGACCGGCAGTATTTGATGACGACGACGTCTGAAGTTCTCAAATAATGTCTTTTTCAGCAGCACAATTTGAACTTTAAAGTAGGAGGCGTTGTCTAATTGGGGCTTTTGGAAAGACTTTGAATGAGATTGGTGTAAAGAATGTAACCGTTCCCTCGATCAGTTCCTTTAGTTTCCTTGTTCTGATGCCACAGTAAGTGTTCTCTTCATGTCTTTAAAGTTTGCTATTAAGAAGTGAGAATTTATTTTAGCGTTCTAGGTAGCTTTTATTAACAGTTTCTTAGGATTTCAGAAGATTTCCAGATTTTTTTTGGTGCTTTTTCAATCATTTCCTGACCAGTACTCGTCATTTCCAGACAAAATGTTTTATTGAAGGCATAAAAAAGCTCTTAAATTCAAAAATGAACGCCGCACACAATCTAATGAGAGATATATCAAATGCACAATCTATTAGCATGTTATTAGAGTCCTGTCACACAGAGAGTTTTTTTTTTTTTTAGATTACTTTAGCCGAATAGAAATAATTATATATATCAGTATTTTACACGTAACTAGGTGGTTCCTAAAGAATTGTTGAAAACCTGGCAGGCAGCAAATAACCAGCAGGAAGAGAATCACTTAGATCCTGTTCCAAGTGTGGATTATTTTTAAATGGTCCACATATTTTTTCTATCAGAAATTAAACAACTTTCTGGGCTGATCATGCAGCAAATAACAAAGACGACTGGAAAAGCACAGAATATTTCCACACTCACCCAGAGCTGGAAAATAATTAGTTATAAATTAAAAAAATATATATATACATCACCAGTTTTGCCGTTTACTTTGTTGATCTGCTGCTTCCAGTAATGCAATATAAAATTCCCACCAGATACAGGTTAGTTTATGTGTTGTTGATTTTTTTTTTTTTTTTATATTTTAGAACTTTGTTACCTTAATCATAGCATATTTAGACTCATTTTAAGAACCCCGAGTCCAGCTTAGCCTGAATTTTAAGCTGTTTAAACACAAAACAGATAGTAAACTTCACTTTTGTTAATTTTTTTTTTTATGAGTGTCCATTCGGTCAATAACTCAAAAACTAAAATAGCAGGAGGAAAAATAATAAAAATCAAGATCTCGTAGAAAATCAAAGATAAAGCATATCAATTTCATATAAATCATGATGTTGACTTTCTTCAGCATGATCAGACTTTGTCCTTTCATAGATGGCGAAAAAGTAATGCCTTGCTCCCACTCAACGGCAAAATGACAAATTTTCCACTTCCAGGCATTTTAACGCCGCAAAGAAAATCTGTGGGATGAATGAGTTCGATATACGATTCATCTGCAATTCTCTTTTCTTGGCACGAACAGCACAGACTTAGTCTGCTGGACTAAAAGTGAATTTTAAAAAAGTAGCAAAACTCCAAATAATTCAGTTTGGATTGTACGTCTTTTGAACACCACGGAGGGAATAACATTACAGCAGAACAACTTTCTAAATCAATTATGTCAATATTTCCATAATCTATGGTTAATAAAATTGTTAAGATCAGGTTGGTTTTAGAGCTTTGATAATGTTAGAGGTTTCCATGACATAATGGACATGTGATTGGAGAAACATTCTTCTCTTGGCGCTATAAATAACAGGTTCTCTCACTTTATCAGCACCACAGACAAGACAACAGAGGACAGTTTGTAACTCACCCACTGGTATATTAACTTCCCCCATTCCTCTGGTCGTCTCCACATGACTAAACACCGCGACTTATTTTTGTCCAACCACTCCAGGTTGCCTGAAGAAGTCGCAGACAACAGGCGTGTTTAACGCTGCTGGAACATCAACGCGGCAAGAACGTGAAGACAGAAGACGATTTACCTTTTTTCCTCAACTCTTCAAACACAACTTGAATTGCTTCCACTGAGAGTTTTCCTGGACTTGCATTAAGGATGAACCAAACCAACATTCAGACAGGACACACTCATTTGAATTAACAGCAAGATCGAAATGTATTCATGGACATGTTTGAGGCAGTTTTCATCTTTTTTTTTTTTTTTTCCCCTCTGTGAGTTTAAGAAAATTGTTAATAAAGTCAAACTGTCATACTTAGAAAGAAATCACAGGTTGTACTTGTCATAGCCATTCTACATTGCAAAAAGAAATATATATAAAACATCACAGGCAAAAATTATATAAATATTCCAACTCCAACGAATAAATTTAAACTTCTTGTATTAAAGATCGTGTAAGTGTGCTTCCAGGATACTCTCTATCTTCTTGTTGTTGAACACGGGACTTTCCTGCGCTTCCATGACATCCACAGTGTAGAGCTTGTGATGCCGGCAGTAGGACAGAACCAGGGAACACCAGGCTGCCAACTGTTTCTGTCTCGTGTCAACATTGGGCTGAAGTCTGTCCGAAAATACAAAACAAACAAACCGAGCAATGTAAGGCATACTCATAACTCAGCAGCTGTCAACGTGCTTCAGCTTATTTTAAGAAAGCATAGAGGTTCAAGTATTAGGACGAAGCTTGCAAATCTGGTTATGGCAAAGAAACTTTGAACGAGTAAAAATGTTTGACAGCACATATTCACATATGGCTGTGCTATAGTTAGGAGTCGGACGTGTCTAAAACTGCAAAGCCCGTTGCCTAATCAGATCATCCACAAAGGAGAAATATGCTGCAGTTTTTTTAAAATAGAGGAAGTAGTTTATAACCCAAGAGAAAATTAATGGATTGTTAGGTTACCTCCCTATGCATCAACGACCTTCTTTATTTGATCAGATTCATAAACAATCTGTGAAAAAGCAATGGGCCCCTGTGAGATTTTGTATTCTTGTGGGTTACACTTAAATGTTTTAGTACATATATTTTCAAACAATTATTAAGAGAAAATAGCAATCCAAACTAGCTTGAAACATTTGGCCAAAGAACTCATTTTGTTATATAATTTTCTTACTAGTCATTGATTTGTGATGTTCTTTCCTCTCAAGTTAATAACTAGCAGGAGGTCTTAAATCAAAAAGTGTTATTCTGATAGATAAACGACAAGGGGGAAAAAAAGAGTTCAAACACTGCGAATCTGAGATGTCACTAGTGTCAGTGAGTCAACATCAGCGGAAACACATCCCATAAAACATATTTTCCCTCAACACAAACCTATAATAAATCACAATTTACATGTGATCAGGTATTTGCGCAGAATTACATGCAAATCCGTCATTAAACCAAGCCATAAGTAGCTATTTTATTAACTTTAGAAAACCTGAGTGTAAATTCACTTCCTTAGCAATCTTAGCCGAAATTAGCTTGCTAACGTAGTGCTAGGTTGAAAAAAATCAACGCTTCTTCAAACAGCTGCAGAGACAAAACAAATAGTTAATAGGCGCGTTTTAACGCTCTTTTTATGCGGTAGTTGTTAAAAACACGACTCACGTAAAAAACGGAGGGAAATTGTACTGCCAGGGCCACTCAAAACTCATCGCAGTTGATGCGGTGTTCACAGCTGACAGCGTCCGGAAGAGCGTCCGACCACACAAATAGTTCCGGCTGAGCACACAGAGCAGAGAGAACTAACAGACTAAACTCATTATTAAAAGTGTCTATCAGAATTTATTGGAATTTTTTAAAAGCATTGTAATCAGTATTTCGTCAGGCTGTAAGAAGTTCTGAATTGGTTTCTTCTTCACTTTTTTTTTTAGCATATTACATGGACATAAAGTGAAAACGAAGAGGTACAGTCATAATAAAGCAGATAATCTGACAAATTACCCAGCCAGTATATGTCGATCAACTTAAAGAGCAGCAGAAAGTGCATATTCCCCAGTAGAATGAGCACATTCACCTGAAAACTACTAAATCTAGTTGGTTTATTCCATATACAGCTAACAATAAAAAAAGTTATGAACAACATTATAATTATAATTGATACACTAAATTATTTTTGCAGCAGTAGAAATAATTGTTGATGTTGTTCATATTTTATTTGAATTTCTGTATAGACTTTGAAACTACATCAAGTCAAAGTAATTTCATGCCTGTGAGAAAGTAAAACAGATTTTAAAGCTTTCTTCTAATGCTAATGAATAAAGCTGCAAACATGTTGTCTGTAAATGTGCTCATTTGTTTCACAACTCTTTATGTGTGAAGTTCAAAGCCTAACATCTGTTGTTTCAAACTGGAAAAACTCCACAGAGGAAGTATGGGGTATTATCAAGAAGAAGATGAGAGACTCTAGGCCCAGCGGTTCAGACGAGCTGAGGGCAACTGGTAAAGCACAGGTCTTCTTCAGCACCTCAGTTACCGCATTTATTAACAAATAAATGCTTGAAATGTATGTTGCAAATAAATTACATGAGCTTCCCTCTTAAAAAGATTAGAAAAAGTCTTGATAGCCTGACAAAGACAGCTGGTTGTGTTCTGGGGACGACTGTGGAACCTCTGGAGATGACGATGCAAAGAAGGATTCATCATAAAACCCAAGGAAATGATGGACAACCCTGACCATCCTCATCATGAGACTGTCTAAGGAAAACAGAGTCTGTGTCCCCCAAATAACATGAGTGTGATCTATGACACACACAAAAAAAAAGAAACCTTTGTATTTTTTTTCAAAAGTTAATTTATTATAGAAAGATCTTGTGCTTTTTCCACCAACTTAACAGCATAAATATGCCATTTATTGCTATTTACAGGACATACAGCTATGCTAATTTCCACTTTTCTATTTCACCATTAGATTTAGTTTGCTTCAAACTCTCAATAAATCATTATTTCATCTTCATGGCATTATTTTACAATCTCTTTAAGAACAGCATAAATGAAAAATACTCTTACTGTCTTTTAAAATCTATATCTATTTCATTTTCTACTTCAGACCAACATGTTGGCACATGGTGGCATTACTTCAGCTGTCTATATTACAATAAATTCAAGGGCAAAGCGGTGAGAAAAGAGGCAAATATTAGGATACAATCTCAAGTTATTGACTTAAGTGATATAAAATCTAAAATCTAAAACAAACATTTAAAAAAAATATGTCAAATGTTTTAAAATAAAGATGAGAGCTAATTTAAGACAGCATTAATGCTTTCTAGGTGTATCCTGCTTTGTTTTGACACTTTGACTTCAACTAAAAACAAAAAAGAGCAAGAGTCAAAATAGGAGAAAGTGGCTTGTGAGGTTTAGACAGTTTAGAGTCTCGAAGAGAGAAAGCAGTTTGATACAGTGCTTCTTTCACTGAAGAAAAGTCAAACCTGTGCGGCTCAGACACATTCCTAAAAAATACTGGCGCAGACAGTATAACAGTGCAAGCGTCCTCAGGTTAAAAAAACAACAACAAAAAAACAAACACAAAAACATACAGAGCAACGGCAGCTGAAAATCCCTCATCTTGGCAGGTTAATTTGCAATGGCACATTTAACTTATTCCAGAAAACAGCTTCAATTTTACATGTGGCATTCAGGCTGCTGATGTACATGCAATGGGAAACCATAAAAAAAACAAAAAAAAAACAAAACAAAAAGAAGAGTCAAGCACTTTATGCACTTTTGTCCGGGTGCACAAGCGACTGTGTTTAGCTAGAGTAGAAGAGACGGCTGTATTCATTCAGGATGAACTCCACGATCTGGTTCTGGAAGACCATGTGCATGGTGATGTTCGCCGTCTCTGTCTCCGGCCGGAGAAGCGTTGGGCCGAACACAATGGCAACGTTCTGTACGGTCATGCGATTGTCCTCTCCATATTCAATTACCCTGTCGTTCAGAGAGAGAGAGAGAGAGAGAGAGACGAAACAGTGAGTCTGGGTAAACTGGAGTTTAAAAAGATTGTATTTCTGTCCCTGGGCAAACTGTTTGCCTGTTTAAATACAATCTTTTTATTTTTAGCAGAAAAAATTAAGTTGTTTTTCCTTTTTTACATTTCAATTAATTAGATTGTCAGATTCCCGCTGTGTTCCTAGATCTTTTTGATGTTTGACATCAGATATTAAAAAACTTTTATGATTTACCCTCAACTTCACAACTTTGCATTTATTTGTGTTGGTCTATGACATGAAAAACGTTTTTGATGAAACATTGAAGTCGTATTAAAACTTTTAGAAGGCACTGTAAAATGCTATTATTTTCAAAGCAATGCAATAGAAAAATCAATCAGAGCATAAAAAAAAAAATTAAATAAAAATGACTCAAACCTTTGTAAATGCCCAAAAAGCAGTTTCATAGTGTCATGGTTTACAGGAGGAAGTGACTTGACCAGTTCATAAATGTGAGAAAGTTTTGAGTTGTAATCAGGATTTCCTAGAAAAATGAAAGAAAATCGGTAAGTACAGCATCGATATGGAGCAAAAAACAAAATGACAAGATTCAAATAAAAACGAAAGCTTTACTAATTGTTCCATGAAATGACATATCAAAGAAGTGGGAAAAATGTACTTACTTATAGCTGTGACAAACTCATTAAAGTGGCTGAATGGGAAAAGAGGCTCAGGAAGCTCTCGGAAAAATAATTTCAGTGCTCCGGTGATGACGTGAACGTCTTCCCACTGACCGTCCTCCAGGTCCAGCTCCTCTGTTGTAAGACAACGTGTGCACAAAGCATTAAAACCCAGCAGGGGGCGCTGCTGTTTAAAGTTAAAACAAACCATCAATGGACCTCACCATGATCAGCCTTGAAGCGAAGCTTCTGTATGACTGCAAGGTTCCCACTGACTCTGTATAGCCCATCGATATCTAAACCTGGAAATTACCAGCAGCTCTTGATTAACTACTTTAATACAGAAAGAAAAAAAAGGCATGAAATATTTGCCATATTTAACTAACCTCTCCTCTCCACTGCTTTAATACACTTATCCACAAAACTTGGAACTGTGGTCCTCTCGTGGGCACAGAGTGTGTGCAGATGACAACCGAACACGTTTTCTGCAAAGAGTAAGATTATTTTTGACGGCATGAAAAACTAAGATATTAACAAGCTTCCTATTACAAACATCGAGACAAAAAAGCAAAAAGGGCAAGAATGATTGAGATTTATGCAACAAGCTTTATTATTACTGTTTTTATTCTATTTTGATCTGTCGTAGTTACATTATTAGCTGCACGAAATCTGATGCCACCCATTTAAGCCTTATATATGTGTGTGTGTATATATATATATATATATATATATATACGGATATATATATATCTCCGTCAGCCATCCATAAAATCATTGGTTAGAAATCCTTTTCAAACTGACCTCTGATGTAGCCTTTTTCCTTGACTGACTGCAGCGTTGGGCGCTTCATGAGGAACTTCATCAGCTTGGTCCGAACCTTCTTCGGGTCCGTTTCCCCTGCATTGTTGGGCGATTGAGATATGCTTGGCCTTGGAGCTAAAAAAAAAAAAATTATACACAGAGTGTGACTCCATATTTCGTGGTCACAGGTGAAGGCAGAGATCAAGAGGCTAGTCTTTTAGCTTCATCACAAACAGGATCGAAGACATAAAGTGTCCCCATGAATGTCCAGTACACACTGGAAACAAGCTCAACTGTGTGCTCAGAATGTGAAACCAGTTCCTGTCTTTGGATGTGTAAGCATAGCAATATAGCCTTCAAAATCATTCACAGTACTACTTACTAATGTAGTACTTTAAGTCTTCTTCAGATCCGCAAAACACAAATAGACCCGACAACCAAACACACAAACAACAGTTCTAAATAAACTTTCCCAGGCAGGATAAGTCATTTAAAACTTCACAGAGGTAAAAAAAAAAAAAAAAGTCCTTTTCCACATAATCACCAAACTCCTCCCACAGATGATTTTTAGTTTCTACAACCATACAGAACGTTGTCCTTCTGGGCATCTTGTGCCAAGGTGCCGTTTGTTGCCAAAGGCAAGGATGCTCAGTTGATTAAAAACATTTCACCAAAATTAAGTTAACCCACGTTTTCGCTTGTCTACGGCAGCGCCGGGCTTCTCGTCTCTGTCTACGTTGCCAATTTTTTCATACAGGTCCCCATCCTCTTCCTCAGAATGATGCTCCTGGTAGTCCTGAGGAACGGACATGAATGCAGTGTTGAGACATGAACACGGATTAATTTAGTTTCAATCTGAGCAAAGTATGTTTATAACTACTTTTTTGTTTTTGTTTTTTTTTTTGTTTGGCAACAATGAATATTCCCAGCAATTTCGTATGTACAGTTTTCATTCTAGCCACTAGATGTCCTTTTACCATCTTTAGATCTGTTTGTAGATCTAAAGCAAATACTGAAATCAAAGAGGGCAATTTTTTATTTCTTTCTTTAAATTGGCAAATTTCTTTTCCTGGTAAAGCAATTGACAAAATCTGAATCCAGTGACCGTTTGACCCTTTTACTTGTGTAGTTAACTGTGACGCTTATGCTTGACCAAAGTAGGTTAAATAAAACGATCTAATTAGCTTGGTGCTAAGTTTCTTAACTTTGTAATTGTGTTATTACAACCATCAAAAAAAACAAAAACAAAACAAAAAAAAAAACGAGTCATTGACAGAAGCAAAGAGGATAGAATCTTACAATATAACTAAATTGTATAATTTAGAACATACTTAAGACTTTTTAAAACCTCGACATGGAGGTTTTGGCCACTTATTTCAATCGTAGTTTTCAAGTCAAATCTCTTTAAGCATTTACTTTCATAAAGGACCTGGGAATCAATGGCCACGTCAAGAAGTTTTTAACTCTACGCAAACATAGAAATTTTAAGCCAATAAGCAGTAAAGCATTTCTGCAGGTTTGCAGGGAGGGCTCAGCGTAGCAACACCTGAATTCCTCAGTCAGAGCCTCCAATGGCCATATTTATGACTTAAAGTAAAGATCTTTCAATTCAGAGCAGATCTGACATTTTCTGAACTGAGAGACAAAATGTAAAACAGAATATAAGATGTTCAGTGAGATTAGCTGATGACAGAATGGATCTTTTTAACCTTAAGCCAAACCCCATAACATGTTGTTCCTCCCATTTCCTGGTTTTATGAAAAGTTCACCATTTTAAATATAAACACAAACGTAAAATCAGCCTCTGTGTCCTGGAAAGAACAAGCAATCCTAATTTGCAAATTCAAAACATTTACATAAGAGATGCCTTTTTTTTTTTTTTTTCCTTTTTTCATTTAACTACTTCCTGTTGATGGTTCTGGTCACTGCCAGGACTTACGAGCTGTTGAATGGTGTCCTTTAAAATTTTGTGCCAGTCATGGATGATGCTTTCCGTATCGTACTGGATAAGGAACTCTACACCATTTTTCCCTTTGAGCTGAAAGAAGGGAGAAAACTCACATCAAGGAGGATTTAATCAAAGTTTATATTAATGATTCAAATGATTTTTTTTCCATGTACATAATTATATTTTAACAGCGCATGTTCTATTTTCTCAAAGTAAAAATCATCCGCTCAGCAGAACACTTAACATTGCTTTCAGTGTCAACAAACAGACACACCTCTAAAACATTCTTTTTACTGGATTTGTCCTTTGTGGCCCAGCCAATCGTAGCACCCTTCAGCTCCACCGTAAACTCTGGAACAATCTGATTGGTCTTGTTCTGTTGGAAAAACAAGAGGAGAAAAAAAAAATAAAAAAATTCAGCTGATTACCAAACTGACCGCGCCACATTCCAGGAGGTGAGCTGAAGTTGAACAAAAGACGTGACTGTCACTGCCGGCTCGTGACCCGAAGGCTCGTCTACGCCGGCGATTCTGACAGAAGTGACAGAACAGCCGAGGCAGCGCTGCGGCTTAGGGTTTTATTTGGGGATGAGGAGGCAGCACAGGCGAAGCACAAGAGCGTGAACGCAAGAGAAACGGGAGGTGGACTAATGATATGAGAAGGAGATAAGAATAATTCAAGAAAGGCTAAAACCAGTTTAAGAAGCAGAATAGCAAAGAACAATAAGGAGGAATAAACTAAGAAACGAAATATAAAGGAATATATATTTTATATGGCAAGACCTAACGAGCAATAATTAATACAAGGGGTTGAATAGAACACAGCAAGACTAAAACCACATTAGATAATGACAGGGGAAAAAATACATACATTTTAAGGAAGAAGAAAACAAAAATAAACCTAATACTGAAAATAAATATATTTTTCTGGCTGTAATAGTAATAAGCTTATTGAACTCTTAAGCCTGAGGGTGACTTGTCACTTCTTTGCGCTTTTTAGGAGTTTTTCTTTGTTTCTTCAAAGTTCGTTTTCAAGTCCATGTTAACGCCATGAGGCTTGACGTTATTAAAAGTGGCTCCAAGTACAATAAAACTGCTAATCTATAGATTGATTAACAAATGTGCATAGAAATATTATGCACATTGCTGTCCCATATTTGTGTGACATTAACAGAGAAGTGCCAGAACTCTTTCTTTTTTTTCTTTCTATAAAGCACCGATTTTAATAAAGCGAGGACCCTACCACAGCGCCTGGGGAGGGTTTGGGGTCTTTGTGGAACGTCAGGACTCCTCCGTGGAGAACTGTCCATGTTGGAACCCAGTTTTTCCTGGGAAAAAAAAAAAAGATAAGACACACATACAGATTAGGTGCATCTCAAAACCTGATAACATTACTGAAAATGATTTTAGCAATTCAGTTTTTAAAAGCAAAAATATTATACAGATGTATGACAACCAGGGAGATATTTCAAGACTTAATTTCTGGTCATTTTGATCATTCTGGCTTACAACTAATGAAAACCAAAACTCAGAAAATATGACATAACTGCAATTAAAAAAAAAAACAAAAAAAAAAAACAGATTTCTACAGAGATGCTACATCTTTGCAATCACAGAGTTGACTGCTGACTTAACAAGGAGAACGTCAGTGACACTTTCCACAAGGAGTATGAGCCACAAAAAGCCATCGGTAATGGAGCTGGAGTTTGACACAGTTCCATATCCAAGAATGTCGATGGAAAATAATGTGTTGGGAAAATGTTTGCGCAGACAATAGGAAAAACTGAAGTCTTACGAGAATTACGAAACAAAGCCTGTTCAAGAGTTTTGGGGGAGATTCAGAAGGCGGGGACTGCAGCTGGAGTCAGAGCTTCAAAAGCCACCACACATACCTATCAGGGACATGAACTGCAACTGTTGCACTTTTTATGTTAAGTCTCTCCTGAACCAGAGACAACGTCAGAATGCCTTACCCTCGGCTGAAAAGGAAAAAATAAATAAATAAAAAATTGGACTGCTTCTAAGTCTCCAACTCCTATTTTCAGATGAAAGCAAGGTTTGCATTTAATTTGGAAGTCAAGGTCCCAGAATCAGTAAGAAGAGCGCAGAGGCATAGAATCAAGCTGTTTGAGGCGTAGGGTGAAGTTTTCACACTGATTTGACGACTAATCCCATCTGCTGCTGTCGGCCCACTGTGTGCTTAATCAACTCCCCAAGTCAGTGCTGCTGAAATTTTTGCACACTTAATGCTTCCCCCTCTGCTCGCAAACTTTCACTTGACCCCCTTTGTCACGCTGCCAAACGTACCACAGGCCGCTTTAATGACCCTGGTATCGCTGTGCTGAACTGACGACAATCTGGGTCGACTCCACATGTAACCTTCGGAGTCTAGATTTTCATGGGATATAAGCCACAATAATTAATTTAAAAGAAACACGTGCTAGTAGGCCTGTCACGATAACAAATTTTGCTGGACGATTAATTGTCTAAAAAATTATTGCGATAAACGATAATATTGTTTCAAGACCTTTTGACCCTGATTTAATGGAAATGACTAATAATGCATGTGATTTCCTGCCATAGATAGATGGATACACTTTATTTTCAAACGAACACATAACACTGGAACTGACAAACTAAATAAACAAAACAACCAAAAACAAAAATAACATGGATTCTCAGTCTCCATTAACAAAAAACGTACTTGAATAAAAACTAAACAACATAAAGCCAAAGTGGAAATAAATATTGCATTCAACCAAAAGAGTTGAACGCAGATTATGAAGTCTGTATGTCTCCTTCAGTAATCACTAGATTTAAATAGAGATTTAAATAGATCCGACTACCTAATGCAGTAGTTCATACTACACAATTTTTTGCCCCTATTTTCTCCTCATGACAATCTTAGAACGTTGGCTTATCTAAGATTGTCGCTGGTGATTTCGTAACCGATCATCATGCAGTATGTGGTGTGTTACGGTAGATCGTCGTGGCCACTCTGATCTAAATCAGGAGGTTTCCTCGACTGGGAGCTTAACGCAGCCTGTTGAATGTGACAGGTAGCCAATCAGAAAGTGCGGATTCTCCTCCTGCTTTCTGAGGGGAAATTATGGAGGGGAATCCCAAACAGCTGACACGGCGCAACCCGAAGTCCAGCGGACATCGGAGATGATATGTGGAAACATTAATATTTATTCAACATGTCGTGCAAAAAATATAGAAATGACCAGGGGAGGAGTTGGAGCCAAATTGCTACCGCAGTTGATAAACCCGGTATCTTTTCAGCTGTTCTTTGTTAACGTGACATAAATAAGTTATAATGATTTTCATTCAGTTGGGACTTTACGCCGACTCTAGCCACACGCATCACAGGTAGATTCTGGTAAAGCATTGATTAATGCCTGATTTTAAAATTAGTTAACTGGACTTGTAGCCATTATTTTGTGCCCATTTGGCTGCACACCACACGGCACAATCGAACCTGATTGAACCGTTATACCTAGGATTTCTGTCAGCTAATGTGTCTCTCAGGTTTTGAAAATGGGCCGACAGCCGGCCAACAACTCGTGTCGTGTGCGCTGGACATTACACTAAGGAAATGAGGAAGGGAGGGTCAGTGGAGAGCACCGGAGTTGAGCCTTTTTTCATTCAGTGTCATCAAGAGAAAGAAAAAAGGCAGGAAGAGACGATAAAGCCGATAACTAAAATGAGGTCAATAGGTTTAATTTATCGTGCGATTAATTGATTTATCGTTTATCGCGACAGGCCTATGTGCTACTTCACTTTTTGAATAATGGCTGCGTTTTTAATGATATTATATTTTACTAAGATGAACTTGCATAAGAATCAAAATATACATAAACTATGAAACAACAAACGTCTAAAAAAATGAACAGTATGGCTTACCTTACTTTCTTTCCGTTCTCACTGATTTTTGTTTTGTTGAGAATTCCCGCTTTCTCCAAATTCTGTACCTGGAATTGTATCAGAAAAGCCAATATTTCATTGTTTTGAAGATTTGGTTTGTACACGTTAGACGTTTGTGCGAAAATTAGATGAAGGAGGCGATGTTCTACAGGGAAATAAAACTAAAAATGAAATGTGAAAAAAGGACTCCGAGTGCTCTTGCGTTGTTCTACAGTGCAGTGTCATTTGCAAGGACAAAAAAAAAATCTGCACCCTGACCACAAAAATCTGCATCTAAAGTTTGCAAATAGACACCGAGACAAGGTCGAGGCATTTTGTTCTGCAGACTGCGTGTTTAGAGATCACCTCACATGAGGACCTTTTATAGTAGAAGAAAATTACAATGAATGCTACATTGTGAAACAAATGTCGCACAGTCAGTAGAAAGTAAAAGACTGCCTGGCCTGAGATTCACTGGCCAAAATTAAAGAGCACAGGCTGAAAGGGAAACTTAAAGCGCAGCTCTGCAAGCCGCTTAGATGTCTCTCAACACTTATGAAGAAGCGAGGATTTTTGATTTATAATTTTTCAGTCTTTTAACCGAAAAAGTCCAATACTTTGTGAATTAATAGCTCGGTCACAAGTCATGTTGTTGCCGTGGAAGCTCGACGCACAACAGCAGGAAGTAAAAGTCAGACAGCGGAGAGGACATGTTAAGAGGTTATTAATCCACAGTTAATATAAGACTTTCAAACGGTTGATGCTTCGAGGGCATAAACAAGCCCATATTCTTGTTCATCCATGCGGGATGAAGAAACATCTGCTTAGGATTACTTGCAAAGTACCTTGAAATAATTGGATTCGTTCTGGAAATCACAAAGATGAGAAGCTAATCTCTTCTTTTCTTTAGTTATTTTTACAACATATATTTTGCTCGGCTAAACTCACATCAGCATCTAAATGCAAACGTATTGAAATTTTGCTTTTGCTTTCAGTAAACAGAACATACTGCACTCCTGGGTTGATATTATTGATATTGCGACAACTTTCACTTTATTAATATATTTATCTGCAGTGGTGATGATGCACATGAGAGATGCTTTTTATATCACTGCAGAAAAAAGATGGTTTGCTAATGAGAGGCAGGGTGATTTGAATGTATAAAGTTTTTATGGAAATTATAAAAAAAAATAAAATAAAAAAGCTTATCAAGTTATTAATAGCCACACCTTCTGCCCATCATAGATAGATGCTGCTATCTATGGCTAAAGCTCAGGTGAGTGCTTAAACTAATAACCCACATTATAGCGCAGCCACTTTGAGGTCAAATAATAAGGATTTCTCCAGGGCCTAAACCCAACAGCCTTAAAGGAGAGACACAAAACACCATTCAGATGTAGGGATAGATCGGAGGGCTTAATGGTTCACTTTACTGATGTCACAAAACTCAAATGGCGGAGCACCAAAGTCCACTTACATTATGCTCTGGAGAGTTTCCCGTACTGGAGCTGTCGCTGCTGTGGTCTGACGTGTTCCTCAGATGACTCTGGGTGAACCTCTAAAAATCAGAGCACGAATGAAAATCTTAGTGTCGAATATGTGAATGTAAGACAAAACAGAACAGAAGAATAAGCAGGAAAAAAAAAAAAACTGAAGTGTGTTGTGGATTTCAGTGGGTGGAACTTCCTCCTACACATCTATAATTTACCAGAATTAGTCAAACTGAGCTCATTTTGGTAGAATGATTATTATTAACTCAAGGAGTTAAAATGATGACTCAAGTGATTAAAACTAATTGTTTGTCAGTGTGCTGTAATACCTTTTTCAATTGTTTCAGAGTGCGACATACAAAAAACAAACAAACAAACAAAAACAAAAAAAAAACAAGTGCAATCTTTTTACCTGCAATTAACTGTGTTTTTCTGCTGCCATTTTAATTTGATAATAATCAGACCCGCAAACATTCAGCGAGTTTCACACAAACACAGTTTCGGGCACGCTCGTGTACTGAACTTGGCCGAATACAGGAAGCGTTCACATAGAAAGAGTTTCTCATCTCCAGTTCTTATGCTAAGCCACAATGTTTTCTTTCAAGACCAAAACAGAAACCTTCTTTCTTTTAAGGCAAACCTGCAAAAATCTGTTTTTTATCTTTCTGATCTTAAGTGATTGATTTTCTACAACTAGACTACTTTTCATGTTAAAATTTGTGGCCCGCAAGTACCTTGCCTATGTCATCCACACATGACAAGAATTTATTAATTCAATGTTTTGTGATTAAGCAGTCTCCACTGCGCCCATTGGAAAAAAAACTTTCAACCCTTGGTTCCCGAGGTTTGTAGTAAGGAAAAGCAAAAGCCCGTATTTGTACACAGGAGTCTCACTGGCGCTTGTGCAAATGTTGCCTCTCCCTTAATCAGAGAGCAATGCAGCCGATTTGCCTTGCTAAATAAGGGTTAAACCTTTTCAGTGTTGGCGGATAAACACAGACTTAACCACGCTACTTGCCAACTGCATAACTTTATATTTAGCTGTCGGACACACCCTGGATGTGCCACACAACCTGTGTGTACACACACATGTCTGTGACGGCGTTAGTGTGTGTACATGCATGTACCCCATCTTCCTGGCCCGTGCAGAATTGAGCAGGTACCCTCGAGTCTCTCCAGTTTTTGACGACGTGCACATTTTCATTCTCATCGCCGTTCGGGACATTGGAGTGAGAAGGAGCTGCAGGGGCCTTCAAGGACAAAAAAAAAAAAAAAAAAAAAAAAAAAAAAAAAAAAAAAGAAGAAATTTCACACCATAAAAATGACAGAGATTCCACGTTCTTAACTTAATTTGTCAGAAAAGTCTGTAAAGTAGAGAAGGGTCTTCACCTCAGGCAGATTCCACTCAGACTTGGTGCCATCTCTTAGGTAGTAATAGGTTTGGCCCTGATCATCCACAGACTTGATCCACTGTTAGACAACAGAAACATTTTTATTTGGCATATTTTTTCTGTAACTTAAGTCACAGTTAAAAAAAAAAAAAAAAAAAAAAAAAAAGTTACAGAATAGCATAATAGTAATAACTGAACTTCTTTTTCTAATGCAGTTTTTCCAACCAGAGCTGCTGCTTCACGGCTTAAATCCCGCAACGAAATATATCTAGGGTTTCATAAAAGACATCAGCAACGTAATGAAAAACAGGTGCCGTTTATTAAACTAGGATGTGATTTTGAAGGGCATACATCATATTTTAGATGCCACAAACGATTCTCAAAGGATGAAACATGAATAAATGATATTTCTCAATGCTGATGTGACTTTCAAAACATGCTTTTCTGAAAGAATTATTATTATTTTTTTTATGTCACAGCCACTAAACAGGAAGGCCCCATCGTGCATGTATGACAACGTTGAGCCTATATACATATTTATCATCACAGAGTGGATTGTTGTGAAGACGTGAAGGAAATGAATTTCTCCTCATCCATCAAAAATAGTCTCTTTTTCTCCCAGGATTGTACAACAAATTGGGTCTTGAATTTAGGTGAGAGTGCAAGCCGAGGTTGGGGAAGAGGGCTGAACACAGGAGAGAACACGGCTTGTGTCAGGGTCATCGGTCATAGCTCAAGCAGAGTCAGCATTTATGGTGAGAATAAAGTGTGCCAGGTAAGAAATGTCTTTCATTGCCTGATAATTACCCATCACGTTGCTTGTTCCTCAGTGTCTGAGCCAATTAACAGAGAAAACTTTTGGCTGTAGCGCCCGTCTGAGTATTCCAACTGGTCTAGTATTGGCTTAAACTTTAAGGCAAAATGATGAGTTTTTTCTGAGAAATCAGACTGCGAACATTTTTACCTTTTCAGTGGCATAACAGATGGTTTCCTCAGGATAAAACTGAGAAAACCATGTAGGTATGTAATGCACAGGTTACGCGGAGAAAAGGTGAGACTTTGTAACCACTGCAGGTCTCACTAACAAAGTATTCTGGCCGCACAGCTGTTTGAAAAAATAAACAGCCATTTTGTTGTGGTTTTTAATAAAACAATACATCCACTCATACTGCAACAGATACTAGTGCCTTGGTGCAGTTAGAAATGGTAAATAAGTTAAATTTATCTCACGCTTTTCGCGTCAAAGCACTTGATCGGGACCATGTAAACATGTGCAGCTAGAACTGAACCTACAACTTTGTGATTGAAAGACAACTGCTCCACCACTGAGCCACAGTCACACACACAGTTGAGCGACGTACTCCTTTAACAGCATTGGTATAGTGTACCGATGCTGGATACGGCATCTGTGAAACTAGACCAAAACAAACTGAGTTCCGAGCTGAGCATGCTAAGATTAGCAAGCTAGCACTAACATCCGCAGGTATTTATTGAGATTTTCAGGCACACCAGTTCCTCAGATGCATCAACCCTTATCAAGTTCTATCCAGAGGGGTATTCTTGCTCTTCAAGCATATTTACAACACCTGGTAAAAAAATACAATTGTGTTCAGGAGCATGAACTTTCACTGCAGGACTTCGTCAAATGTTTACCGCAGAAAGATAACAGTTATTTCTGCGTTGTGGTTCTGGTGGCTAACGGTACCACGAGGGACTGTCATGTCCGCCTAACTGTGACTACATTTGTTTGCTTTTGACTTAGTTTCTAAAGCACGAGTCGCATTTAAATGTAAGTGTTTATCTTGATGAGCCACATAACACCTCAGCCTTCCTGGCAACATTTTCCACAGCAGTTTTTGTATGAAAACATTATTAGGGTTTTGATAAAATGAAGCTTACTATATGGTTTTAGAATAGCACGGCTCAAAAAAAAATGATAGCTGACGTTTTCTCTGGTCCTCTGCAAAAATCACTACCTTGTGCTACCTGAGATCCATGTACTTATCTCACGTAAGTCTCAGTTATTTTGCCGCAGTGCAAAACGAAAAAATAACAAGGCTTTGAAAAGCAAAATAAATCTTATTATTCATAGTGAACCTTTGAAGTTTCACATCCAGTCTTGTGACCAGTTTCTATTTAAGTTGTATGTTGTCCACTAAGATATTTCTCGACACATTTTTTTTGTAACTAACTTTTAAGCCTTGAGCAAGTTTAAAATAAAAGTAGCATATTTCAAATTAGCATTTTATATGCTGCCATTTTTTTTTACAACAAATAATTTTACAATATATATTTTTTTACTTTATTATTTATATGTTGCATCATGCACACTAATTTAATCCTGTGCTATTTAAATAATGATAGCTACTCATTAGTTATTTTTAAATTTGTACAGTTTAGGTTGTTTTTTTATAGGTTTAAATGAAGCTTAAACTACAGTACACATCCAGCTCTATTCTTTGTTATGCTACTGAACTACTGAAATTAGAGGAGAAACAGACAGGGCTGAAAAAGTGCTGCAAAATACTGGCACATTTAACGTGAAAGTCCACTGAACGCCAACTGACACGTCCACATTTCACACCTTCTTCAGTTATATTGAGGGGCTGTCCTTACCTGATCTGGAGAGTTTTCACTGGTGAAAACCCATGTCCCACTGGGTTCCACGGTGAGGTTCCAGCCAGGCGGGGTACTGCGGTCCAGGTTGGCCCGGGGGATGGTGGTCCGACTCACATGGCCAAGAGCGTACTCCTTCGGAAGAGTCGGGGGTCCCGTGTTCTTGATGTCCTCGTACAATTCTCCTTGGTCTGGGTAATCCTCTGATGGGTAGTCCTCCACAGGTAAGGGAGGCTAGCAAAAACAATGTACATTAAAACAATTTATTGCATTTTTTGAAGTTATTTGTCTTTTTAGTGAAAATTACACTGCAGGGTAAATTTGAACAAATTATCGAAGGAAGGCTGGTCCAGCCTTCCTTCGATTGTCAGAGACCAGATTAATCTGGAGTAAACCTAGTCGGAAAAAACACACTTGACATGCTTTTAAAATTTTTCAATCATAAACCTTCCTGTATTACATTTAGATTGGTCAACATAACGTAGTATACTATGAAGAGAAAAGAGAAGAATAAGGGTAATTTTTAATTCAATAATTTAGGGTTAGGGATCAGTTTCCAAATCTCGTCACAGATTCTCAGTTAGATTTATGTCAAGGCTTGACCGGACAATTGACGCAGAATATGCTTTGATGTAAAACATTTCAATGCAGCTCTGGCTGCATGTTTAAGGTTGTTGTTCTGCCTACACCACGGTCTCAAGTCTTTTTTTTTCGGCTTCAAACAGGAATGCTCTCACAGGAATGCTTTGTACTTTTCTCCATTCATCCTCCCATTGTCTCTGACGAGCTTTCTTGTCAGTGATGATGCTGCCAACGCCAATGTTTTACTGGAGAAATGGTGTGTAATGGCCACACCCAAGGCTGCACTACAGGTGAGTCAGTAACCCTCATGGCCTTTCCACTTTTCATGTTTTGTACATTTTCAGTACAAAATAAGAGTTTGTCATAAATGATTAGCGAGACGTTTAAATAGATTTGTTCTATTTCAGGTACATCTAGGGATTCCTGATCAGAAATGGAAACTTTTGACGTCTAAACAGAAATTTCAACAAGCGTGTAGGTTTTTCCATTTATCGCTCGTCAATTGCAGCAAGTGACACAAACTGTTTGTTCATACTTCGTGTTGAAATGTTCCAGCTTAACGCAGAGTCACCGAATAATGTCAGTTTCCTCAGTTACTGCTACGATCTTCATGTCAAGTCTTTGACTTTCAGAGCTGCACTGACTTCCAGGTTCTCTTCCTCTTTCTGCAACTCGTATGAAGTCATTCAAGGGCAAAAATTGGGTCACTTGCTTCTTGGAATGTGAAAGAAAAATAAACCCCCAAAACAAGTGAATTAATATGTTTACTGATGGGGTAAAAAATATTTCCGTATGATGACAAAATTCCTGTGAAATCTCAGGCTATTCAAAGATTAATACCGTCTCTTTTCGAAATCCAAATGAGGCCAAATGTTCTTTCAGGGAAACTATTTGGGACTACCGCTGAGCCTATTCTGTTCGGAGATAATGAATTAAGTCATGTCTGTTATGTAGGTGCAGGACATTTCATTCCATTAAGAGCAGACTGTATTTAGGTTCCCCCTGGGTGAAGCTAAAACTGGAGACAGAGGAAGCCTAAGTGGAGCAGCCAGGCTGTCT
Organism: Poecilia formosa; assembly: GCF_000485575.1. NCBI lineage: Eukaryota > Metazoa > Chordata > Actinopteri > Cyprinodontiformes > Poeciliidae > Poecilia > Poecilia formosa. Next base: position 3,237,151 of record NW_006799946.1, read on the forward strand.
GTCCTTACCGGCTCGTCATCGCGAAACCTGTGCACGCTCATAGGCTCCATCGGAGAGGGGTAAAGGCTCTGCTGCTCAGGAGGGTCCCAGGACGTCTCCCCGGACATGTGGTTATAGAAGTAAGGCTGACCAGTGGTCTCATCCACCAGCTGCTCCCAGTCTGAGGCCCAGTCGGATTGAGGGGACGGTGGAGGGAAAGGAACCTCCGGAGGGAGTGGCTCAGGGTCTGTGGGGGAGTCTAAAAAGGGGTTGTCCCAGGTGGTGCTCCCCGTGTCGGGGTGGTAGTAGTATTCCTGTCCACTTTCTTGGTCAACATGAACCTCCCATCCCTCCTGTTTTAGGTAGGAAGGAGAGCAGGGCGAAGGGTCCGACGGGGGAGACTCTGAGATGCTTTGGCGAAGCTCTGCTACGTTGACGTACACTGCTGACCGGAGATTTTCATTCTGCACCTGAAGATGAGAAAGAACAATGCAATAAGAATAGAGAGTTGCTGACATCCGAACACATCTATTAGTGTTTCTACTGTAGACTAAGGAAAACCTGGCCTGTATCCACCTCTACCTGTTGAGTGCCAACAAGGTACTTTTCTAAGGGAAAGATATGAGACTTACTGCAGGGTGGCAAGGGGGCAATTACAGGGTACCTACAGGGAGTTTAACATTTTAGTGAGTAGTATGAGTAGTTAACAAAAGGTAAAACTAAATTGTAGTACTTAGTATGTTTTGCTGTAGTTTTTACATAAAGCCGTAAATAAAAACCAACGCAGGTGCCCTGCAAATACCCTGTAGGTATCCTGTCGTACCAAGTGGGCATCTGAATAAGAATCCTGTACTCATTATTTCCCAAAATTCCTCTCAAATATTCTTTAGATATCCTGCAGGCACAGTTTTAGAATCATTTACATAACAGGATAGGTTAAACTCCCATTACATGCATGTACCCTATAGATATACTGTAATTACCCAGTAGATATCCCTGTGGGTATCTTGTATGCACCCTTCTGAAAACACGCAAGATATACCAAGTAAATTAAAATAAAGTTTAAAACAGGAAAAACTGTTGTAGGAAGTACCACACCCAAGCTTTAAGCTAAGCTGTCGTTCACCCTAAATCTGTCTTCTGCAACAAACTGAAACACAGGAAGTCTAACGCTGAAAAAACCCCCACAAACCTCTGGGGCGTTCCCTGCCGTGCCAATAATCAATAATGGAGCCCAGTTGCATTTACTTTGCAGTGTTGCACCCAGACTTCATCTTCTGATGTGAACCACTGTAAGCTATTGCCTGCCATAGAGCTCAAATTAAAAACGTGAACTGTGTAATCTGGTCTGCGTTTAATTATGTACTGGATTGAAAATAAAAGTTTAACAGCCACACAAACATGTGAGCGCGGGGCATTTTCAGTGGACTCTAACTGGGTTAAACTCCACCATAACAGTCACGGCATTAACTTCTGCGCCCCACTTTCGTCCGGCTACCTTTCACGCACAAGAGCTCGTCGGTGTTTTTCTTGCGTACACAAAACTACGCGTTCGGTTTCCTGACGAGAAAGGGAAGCTGCACGTAAACAGAGCTCCACATGGCAGGAACACGGCATGTAAAGTAGACTCAGCCTTCACAACTAATTTGCTTAAAGAATACCAATGAGAGTGACAGAGAGCGATGAAAGGCCGTCTCTGTCCTCTGTGCTGCTGAAACTGATCATCCCGATACATATGTGTCGTAGCTTCCATCAAAACACCCTCTTCTTGGCAACATCAAAAGCAAATGCCTTTTCCTCTTTAAGCTGATTTTCTTTTTCTTACCTTTGCTCCAGTGAGGCGCTTAATTCTCTGAGTAAAACTCCTGGGAATTATGGTCCTGCGCACCCTTTCATTCGCCATCGTGAAGACAGCGCAGATAAAAGCTGTGACATGACTATTCTAGACTAAACTTTAACTAGACCTTGTGTCACAGCTAGACCTCTTGAGCTATATTTACCAAAACCTACGTGTGTGTGTGTTTCTGCGCAGTATATGCTGATCACTAGAATAAACATATCATGCTAAAAAGAGAAGTGTAGCAAAAGTTAGCACAGAGAAAAAGAACTTGTAGAGTATCAGAACTCAAAAAAAGAGGGAGAAAGGATGTATAAGCATCTGAAATATCCGTCACCTTCTATTTTTATTTACTGTTTTTAGGTCCGCTTTAGTTTTACTTTTATTTTTGAAAGAAAGACCGATCAAAGGGCATGCAAAGAAAAGTCCAGAAGAAAAACAGGCCTTGGGATTGTGTTCTCTTCCAAAAATGGGACTCGATAGTCAATAAAATAATGTTACAGGCTCTTCGAGTTTTTGTTTTTTTTGCATGTCTCCAACATTTGCATTCTCTTCTAGTTTGAATGAGCATTGATATATTGTTTTTCTGCTGGGAAATTTAAACATTTGTAGGATTACAAATTCACAGGAAGGTCTTTGTAAAATCCCTGGAAGCTGCTTCCAGCTTCCAGCTTCCCTGGTTCCAAACAAGTCTGGATTAAAGGTTGTGTTTGGATATTTTGGGATTGTTTAAGAATGGCTGCATGCATCACTTGCTCTAGGAAACTATTACAGGCCAACATTTAGGGGCTTTGAAGAGACAAGCACAAGAATTTTAAATTCTTATTTTTTCTTAAACGTGACACTTTATTAACTTCTGCTACTTGCCTCTTTGTTCTTTGTTGATGTCAGACACATTTCATTTAGCTGCAAACTTATCAATACATAGATTACAATTGGCCGCCACCCTCATTCCAACTCTGATGAGTCGCCATGAAATCTTTGTACCATCTCAAAAAGAGCGAGTCAGAGAAACAAGGTCATCTCCACAGTTTATTTGCTGCTTTTTTATTCAATAAAACAAATAAAATTCTGTGCAGGACACCCATTATTATAACAGATGGCTTGTCGTGGCGGAAAAGCTGCACAGCCAATGATTAGGGAAGCAGGCAGCTGATGGAGCTGACTGAATGAGGATGCATGGAATGTGGTGTGCTTGAACATAGCATAGCATAGCATAGCAGTTAGCAGACCACAGCTTCAAGCTAACCTGTGGGAAACAACTGCACATCAGCTTTGTCCTGCTAGTTTTTGCCCCTCAGATAACAGGATGGATTATTTACAGCGGGGAAAAACACCTACAGCATATAAAATAGTAAGAGTTTGTTATCCTGTGTGTTTCTGCTCGGAGCTTTCTGCGCAGCTGACAAAGAGATGGTTCTTCTGGGAATACATTATCTTAATGTTGTGGTGCATCTTTGAATTAAATGGAAGTAGTGGAGACTAAGCCGTCTACCACCGAGTAAAAATGATGGTTACCATTGAGTCTGGATGCGGCTGGCGGGGCAGACAAACAGGATGTAGAAATAAAAAAAAGAAATAAAAAAATGATTACGAACAAAGAAAAAGGAGCCGTTCTGCTCTTACACAACACTTGTTTTGATCCTATCACATTACAGACTTTGCCTCAGTCATTGATCAAAATGTAATCTCAAAACAATCGATGTGGATGGCCAGACAACTGACCTCAAAACAGATTGATTTCAAACAATGCGAAGCAGAAATGCAAGGATTGCCTCATCGACCCGTAAGAAAAATATTAAGCTGGAAATCTTTCAAAGCAAACCATGGAAATGTAAGAGTGGATCCCGAAGAACAATCATTTCCAAATGATATATTTGGTTACTATTTCTGCGTTATGTCTGCTTTAGATCAACACAAAGTAGTGCATAACTGTGAAATGCAAGGAAATGGATACATGGTTTTCTTTTTTGAAATATTCTATAAACATTCGTAGCCACAAAAGTTTAGTTTTCTTCCAGTACTGCCCTGTATTTAACTCCAGCCTACATTCTACATGTAGGTCAGAAAGTTCAGTGTTGATTTCCTCTAACTAGAGCACATTCTTCACATATTAGCTTTATTCTCTTGTGACAAACTGTACGTTGGACTTCTTTAGTACCATTTTACACAGGTGGACTCCTTTGGTTTACTTCTAGGGGCAATTGTTTTGCACTGGATTTTGTTCAGGGGTGAATGAGAAAAAGGGGCTGAACAGAAACGTATTGCGGCACTTTTTTATTTAAAATGCATGTCATTGTTGCTCATCTTTGAATGTCCCTGTGTTGATGAATCACCTGAAATCCCCCAAAATACAATCACCTTAGTGGTTGTAATGCGACAAAAACGGGAGAAGCTTCGAGATGAATCAATACTTGGAAAACCCGCTGTATCTATCTGACGTAGAAGTGAGTCCCCTGTCAGATTTCATGTCAGTCAATGATGTAATCTGTCATTTTAAGTCCCACCTATCTGAAGTCCTCAAGAAAACATACAACAAAACATGCATACGTCTCTCATTGTTTTCGTCCTTCTGCAAGAACTCTGGTTACTGTACATGACAGCAGTTATTGTGTGAGCTGATAATATCAGAATGTATTGCACCATGGTTCTAATGACCCCAATTTTGAAGCATGCAAAGAAAATCTGTCCTCTCTAACTACCTCTCTGTGTTTTGCTAAAGATCCAGCAAGCGCTGCCTGACAGTCAAGATCCACTGTAACTTTTTGAGCTGACGCTTGTCTTTTTCCCCCCGCCACCCTCAAGAACAGTCCAAAATTATAACCCACATGAAGTGTACTATGACAAAACAAACGCCTTCGCCTTCAGATCTCACCCAAAGCCGTATACGCTACAAACTGCTGCAATGACATCTGAGCACACTTACAAAGTGTCTCTCACATCCAGAGGAGCAAAAGAGCTACAGATTAAAGGCAACAGCTGCAAAGATAAGAGTACTGTGAGTTTATATTTACGCCACTTCAACATGTACAGGAAAAGACAAGTGCACAGGAGGCACGGTTCATTGAAACAGGAAGCAGCGCACTTGTCGAAGTGTTCGAACCAAGTAGCCAGTAGTAAAATTAGACATTTTAATTTTACAACGCGGTGGATGTAATCTCCTACCTGGGCAGCCACCGGCAGAGTCAAGCCCCGTTGGGCTTGATGACCTGTCCAAACCCTGGAGTACATCTCCACCATGTTTATCCGTTTCTAGCAACACGATCCATAGATCCAAACACGGAGAGACTCGGAACCAGCGAGCTAACTATTCAGCAGCCTTCAGTCGACCTGCGCTATGCCAGACTCCTTAGCACCCTCCTCATGCATGCAGCCTTCTCTCGCAGCGGCTGTGATAGTTGCAGCCCAGATAGAAAAGAGAACTGAGGTCTGTTACAATAAGCAGCAGGAAGGGACTGTGAGAGGGCTCGCCGATGTGGGTGTGTGTCACTGTTTGTGTGTGCTTAAATTCTTGTGCACAGGATAGGAGGGTAGAGGGTAACTGTCTGACTGAGCTAAAAAAAAAAAAAAAACAGAGTCGGTAAAAAGTAGACAGGAAGAAAAAAAAGTTTTAGTAGGCAGAACAACATGAGCTCTGCGGGTCACTTCGACCTACTTCCTGTCTGTGTATATACATGACAAATAAAACGGAAATGACAGCAATGGAAACAAAGATTTTGGAGAAGGACAGCAAACACTTAGGAGAAGAAAAGAACAGCTTCTGGTGAGCTTTTAACCTTTCCTTGGGTGGATGACTCAGACAATAATGGAGAGAAAGGGGAAGCAATAATTTCTTACAATAAAGCAGGGAGCTGCCACGGCCGGGCCAATCTGAAAGTACTACAGAATTCAAACGCCAAACAGGAAGCTGAGTGTTGGTTAGATTGCAAAATGCCCCAGCATGAAGCTTGTGGCCAATGTTTTGGAGGTTTCTGGGTTAGAGTTGGTTGCAAATGAGGTTTGAGGAGACATGGAGAAATATGACTTTTTTTTTTTTTATTTGGACAATTCCGGATAAGTGAATGAGTGAAAATGTGTAAAATTCAAGAAAAAAAAACACATCATATGTGCATATGTATCATTCCTTTAGAGATTTTTTTTTTATTAATTTTTTTTTTATTTGGGGCAATCCCATTAACTAACTTACAAAACAGCTACAGTTAACCTGAATTCAACACAACATAGTATGCAGCATAATGCGACAAAAACCAACACAACACAATTTCACATGACACAGTTCGGCACTTTACTATGCAACAGGACGCATGTATATTTCACTTGGGATTTTTTTTTTTCAGTCTGGTCTCTCCCAATAAAGGCCATAGTTAAATAGATACATAGAACAAGCAATAGCAGTCTAAATTTGTATTTAACATTTCAGCTAAATACAATTTAGCTGAAATAGCATTTAGTAATTAGAGTTAAGCTTCAGATTAACTCTGGCGCTTTTGTCTTTGTTATCTTCTATACCTTCTACAAAAGAATTGGGGACAAAATGTGTTTTTTTTAATATCAAATTAGGTATAAGAGTCTTTTTTTGATTAAATAATTGAAGGTAAGGAAGGTCTAAGTGCCTTAAGAACTATGAAAAATATGTCCTCCGAACATGAGTGATTACTGGAGCAAATATTTGTTAAAAAAAAAGGAGCCAAAGGCAGCACAACCTTCAAAACCCAAGAGAACCATTGATTGAAGAATTAAAAGAAATATCACAAGAATTTCCTGGAGAGAAAATGCAAAGAAAAGAGAGATGACTCAAACTTCTTCCAGAGTACGGCATAAAAAAAGGGAAAAGAAGACTTTTTGTACAGCAAAGCTGAAGAATTTGCAGTAAAAGCTTTGCAAAGTACTTCTCGTCATTTTTCCAAGGCATGGTTTGAGGCGAAATTCCTTCAGTCAAGAACCTTAAACTCTGTGCCCTGAGCAAAGCATGAAGCAGCAATCCGCCTGATTACTTAACCACATTAGAACCCATCCAGTCTAACAATGGGGTCCCAAATTGGGGCCCAAATCACGCCACAGCACACAGTTGGGCTATTGAATCAAACTGGCTCCCTTCCTTCTTACATCACACTCATCCCGGTGTGGAATCCAGGATCCTGAAAATGCTCAGCCGCTTATCACCACCTTATCTTTGCTTTCCAGGTCAGGGCTGTATCCTGATGTGCAAAACTGACTGATGACAGATTTCGCCTTCTCCCACATTTTGTAGATGAAATGTATTTGTGTAGGAGGGGAAACATTTCCGTACCGGTTGCCGCACAGCTCTCTGCTAAGAGGAAAACATGACTCCTTTTGGAGTATGTAGTTTGGGTTGCAAGCAAAAGATCACGCAGTATGCAAACGGACAGGAAACAGTTTGTCCACAGATTCTGGTTCCTGCTTCCTGGAACCTGTAATAATTACAGTAAACAGAAATCCCTTTGTGTTCAATGTAAAATGTGCCAAACTATAGGAATATTGCAAGCTCACTACAGCTGCACTGTGTTTTTGTAAACTTATGAGATTCTAGAGCACATTACTAATCCACCATCTGATGACAACATTCAAGCTTTCTTTGGTATATTTTCACAGATTTTTTTTTTTTTTAGCCGATTTCTGTCAGATTTATGATTATGAAGGGATTGAAAGATCAGAGGTTAGATCATAACCTTTCTTATTTATTTATTTTCCTAATTAATAACCACAAATGGAACAAATTCAAGAGAAAATATAGCGCAACTGGTTCTTTGAAAGATGTTCTCCTTCTGACTCCAACAAAAAAAAAAAAAGAAGGATTTACAAGAGTATCCTTATTTATGCATCTGAAAATAAAAATAAAAATAGAACATGTCTAACCCCCTTCTTATCTCTGGAAAATAATTTAATTTAACTTCATTTAAAATAAACCTTCTTTCACTCATCTTCCCCTCATTGGCTTCTTGTAGCTGTCACTCTGAGGGTAGCTCACTTCTCACTTTCTGCCACATTGAACCACAATATTATTTAGACAGATGAGACAAAAGTAGAAACAGACGTCATAATGCATAGCATTTAGTTTGCAAATCCATCTGTCCATAGTCTGTGCACTATAAAACATTTGAAGGTGGTTTAATTTGAACATGAAAGTTCAAAGTACAAGAGAATTGTTTTTGTTTTAACTCAGAAATTAAAGTTCATGAAGCTGATTTGACGACAAAAGGCAAGTTGTCTAAAATATTATTTTCTTTTAAGTTCATTAAAATTGCGAGTTTTATCTTAATGCTGCAATTTAGACCAAATAATCATTTCACAATATGGAAGAAAAAACTTCCCTAGCCTTGTTATAGAGCACACATTTCTCTATTATTTTCACTCTCAATATCAACTTAAAATAACTTATTTTACTTTAGAATAATTTAAATTCTTGTTTCAAATTGCATGAACAAAAGCTCACGCAATTTGATGAATTCTATTAAACATCACAATAGACTCTGCTCTGAAACATTTAGTGTGAACAGGACATCATCCTAAAGCTTTGTAAACTGTCAACTGCATTGAAACAAGCATTTATAATAACGCACAAGAGTCAGATCAATATAACACACTCCCATCTCACTCACGGTGCAACAAAGTGCACAAAAAAAAAAAATGCCACTAACCACACTGGGAACTAGTTCCCACTTCTTGCTAATACTTCTTTCATTGTTTTTAAGTGCTACCCTAAAATCTCTAGTTTATTCAACAGCAAAAAGTTAACCCAACTTACTATGTGCGTTTGTCTTTCGCAAACTCACAGATTTAGGTTCAAAATTTAAAACGCGCGACATTTATTTGACTTAAAGAGTGGAAGAGAGTAAGCACAACTAATTGAGGCTCAAACGTTTTACAGTGTACCCGCTTATCCTTGCTGGGTCGCAGTAACGTGGAGGCAGATTGGGGCTGGCGGTGCCCCGATTCCTATCTTCAGCGGTCGGTGGGGGGTAGCTTGTAAACAGCTAAACATGTCATTTCAGCGCCAAACCTAAAATTAATCGTCAGGCATGGTAGAGGAGAGGTGATGAGTTGGGATTTTTACGGCCTTTTGCAGTGACAGAGCTGATCACGGATTCATCTGTATGCCAGAGTCATTTGCGGTCAAATGTGAGACCATTTGTCAGAGAGCGGAAGCCTGCTGAGACTGAACCATCGACGGGATCTCAACAGAATCTGAAACACAGCAGCTAAACTACAACAGCCCCAGTTAAATTCCAGTCTTAAACCAGACTGAAAGGCTCTGGATGGAGCCGAAGACAGCTGGACACAAATGAATACAATGAACTCTAGAAATATTCCTCAACAACAATGTAAAAGACTGAAAATATCATACAGAAAACAGTTACTTCAAGTAATTACTGCTGAAAGGTGGACTCGGGGGGGGTCTCCCATGACTGCTGATGCAAAAAGTTGTCTTTCTCATCACTACAGAGAGTGAGCAAGGTTTTACAATCCTGTCTAAACTATATAGTAATTATATTTTTGAGACATAACTCTACTTGTGTCTAAGCTGCTGATCATTACAGGTGAGTCAGAGTTGACGGTGAAAATGCTGCTGTGAAGAGACTAAATCCTAAAGGACTGAAAAACAAGCAAGACGGGACGGAATAATGTCAATCCCATTTCACCAACATTTTCATTTTGTACCTGCAACCATGTAATCATTGCAAAGTAAGTAATTGATTAGAATAAGCTTAAACACACAGGTCATTTGTTTTTGTTACACCTCAGTAGCTTGTTAACAAAAATGGGAAATTGACCAATAACACAGCAGCAGAAAAATGCCTCTAGGCATGTCCCCGCCTTGGTGAAGATGTCTCAATAAAGTTCAAACTGTTCATTAGAATGAGGAACAAAGGGATTTAAGTGACTAATCTTTTTTCGATCTTACAGAAAATGGGCAAAATAAACAAACAAACAAACAAAAAAGAACAGCGAGCGGGATCACGTGGATGAAGGTGCCTTGTTGATCTCACTAGCGAGAGAAAATGAGATAATCACTTGTAAACAAGGTAAACAGAACACCCTCTCTGAATGCACAACACATCAAGTCTTAATGAAAATCGTCAACAGCACAATGGGTGAGATTAACGTAAGCTGAGAACTGGAAAGTGACGCAGCATACTGCTCAGAGCGTCCTCAACGAAGTTCTTCCAGTTTCAATTCCCAGCCACAAGCTATAGGATTAATGCCTTCCCCTTCCCTCTCTGTTGACTAGTGTTGAATAGAGGCCCCTAACGCTGAAGAACAACAACTGGCTGGATGGGGCAAAGTCAGTCCAGACATGTTTGAATTTTAAGATATAAGGAATTAGACGACCAAACTCAATATTTCTTGTATTGTCAGATTTAAAACAAACAAACAACAAAAATAAAATAAAATATGACAAGGAAGTACTACATATGACTCAAATGTCTGTTTTGATGACACCAAACGTGTTTCCTTGTCTGGTTGATGTTGATTTGCAGTCTGTTTTTGGAACGCTCCCTCTAATCAGACCACATGAGCTACAGCAATTATCATAATGCTAAAAATGACTACACATGTAAGAGGTTACACAGATCTTGTATTGTTCCAGTGGGGGTGGAGGGTGGGAAAGCCATTTGTAGCTCAAGAAGAAGAGTTCACCCCGCAAAAGAAATGAAAAGCACCAGGAAGCTAGATACACATGCTCTTAAGATAAACGACTGACATGGGAGCTCTGCAAGGAGACGTCTGACGAGATGCTCACTCTACCTGTCGGTGCAGTTTCTCGGCATTTGATTTTTTTTGCCTTGTTTTAAGGAACAGGATGTATCAGCAGTGCCTCTCTGAGGTGATGCACCTTGACAGAAACCAGTTCCCAAGGGCCGGACTTGGAGGTCTGAAACATCAAATCATGCAACAGAGACGAGACGTTTTCACTAAACCTCATGTGCTAAAATCAATCAAACCTTGGACTCGACAAGTCTCTCAGCTTAAAAAGCTGGATGTCAGTTCCAGGGCATCTCGGTGCAAAAGCAATCATCCCAAATATAGATCTCATATAAAAAAAAAAAAAAAAAAGAAGATAAAGGAGCATATATGAGTCATTTCGACTCAAGTTTCATACAAAGCTCTACAACTCTCTTTTGCCTATACTTGCAAATTGAACGACACAAACTTGAATTACTACGCTTGCCCTTCGTGTTACAGACCACATAGCGACATACACGCCCTCCATAGCGAGTGACCTACATTGGGGCTAATTGCAAGTCCTGTTTATTACATATGCCCACACTCAGGCCAACTGGAAAGCTCTGAAAGCTCAAAAAGATCTGCGTCCTGGGAGTCAGGCCAGACTCCCCCGCCACCACATCACCATGGAGAGGCCCCACATCCATTGCGGGGGTGAGAATGGACTTCGGGGATCCTGGGCTCATTTATTTTGCTCATTCATCTATGTAGAGAACCCAGATTTTTTAAATATCTTTGGTTTTGAGTACAGGAATTTAGCCAGATTGTTTAATCAAACTGAAACGTGCGAGGCCCTTAAATACAAAACTAGGAGAGGCTGGAGAGATGAACCTTGCGTTTCAACTATAGTATAGCCTTCCTTTGCAACAGGTGCAAAAACACAGAGACAGACGCGAAACTTACCCGAATGAGAGTCTTCGAGAAATCAAATCCAATGAGAGAAGAAGGAAAAACAAAAGAGTCAGATTCGTTCTGTCAGTTCGGTGTTCGAACTTGTTTCAGTGCCTCCCTGCACGAGTTTGATCATTTGATTCCCAGGATCGGCGGTGTTGCCGTGGGGGGAAAAAAAGCAGGTACAGTAGCAGCTGGAGGTCTGGGAGTGGCTCTCACCTTCTGGACTTAACTCTTTCCCTTCCCTCGCCGAGCTCACTCAACCTGTTTTTGTAACCTGTTCCTGCACGGCGTGAAGCGAGCGGCCGCCCCTCCCGCTCCCTCAGCTCCGCAGCCGACAATGCAGGAAAATCAAATCAAAGTGCAGCCTGCATACGCACCGGGGCTGCTGGTAAATTCCTCACGGAAACAATCTGAGAAGACAGTGTGAACTTGAATCTTTGAATCTGCTGCCTTTACCGGAGAATTTCAGGAACACCTCTTTTTTTTTTCAACCCCTTACACTCATTGAACTAGAGAGCCATTCATAGGCAAATGAGCTGGCACTGAAAACAAAACCCCAACTGCAAGAGGTGGTTCATCCCTAAATCTGACCACATCAAGATTCGGATCATACTGACATTAGAGAAATACACACTAGAGCCAATTGACAGGTCTGAAAAATAACTATCTAAAACTTTTTTTTTTTTTTTTTTAAATCTCACTAGATTGTGTGTAGGCTCTGTGCGTAGGCTCTATGTTTATGGTGCTCCGGCCACTTTTTTAGGTTAGCTGCATGCTTTTTCAAAGGCAGACAAAAATAGGGGACGCATAACATCACAAATTTCTGACTGAACCATAAAAAAATTCTGATTTTATTTAATTTATTATTATGCAAAAGAAAAGTTCCTTTACTTAATTTAATTTAACAAAAAAACTAAAACTTAAACCGCAAATTCTTTCAACAAAGAACATTTCACGTGTTGGTCCAGTCAAAGCCCAGACTTAAATCAAATTGAGAATCTGTGGTAACACTAGAAAACCATTCACAGATGCTCTCTGCAAAGAGGAACTGGCAAATATTTGCCATTCTAAGCTGATGACAACAGAGCTCAGAATCTGCAGCTGCAACTGCTGTGAAAGATGGTTCTAGTAGAAATGACTCAAAATGACTAAAAATAAATGCACATGATCAAAAACTCTGTAACCGTTTAACTGTTCTGCTTTACATTTAAGCACTGCTTTGTGTTAAAATCCAAATAAGACGCACTACTGAAGATAAAAGTTGCAACGAGAGAAAGTGTAAAAAGTTACAAGTAGCCTATATTAATGCTTTTGCACTCTGTTAGCAAGACCTGGTGGTGATGGTTAGTCGTATTAGTAACCTCATATTCTGACACTAGTATTGGCAAAGAAATGTAGTAGTGTAGTCAAGATGTGCCACAATACCTGTTTCAAGAGAAAACCACTAATTCTACATTTACTGAAAACTTTGGTTTGTTTCTATAAGATAAACTATATTTGTAAAATATGTATCGACACAATATGACAGCTTGTAGCGCATTGCATTACCCCAAAGAGTCTCAGTAAATTTAAATAAATGTAAAATTACTTTTAGCATTACTTAAAAAAAAAAAATTGCAACAAATCATTTTTAAATGACATTTTTCCATATGTGTCCAAGAAAACTCCCTTCAACTCGTATAACTGTTGACAAAAATTACTTGCTCTCTCAAAATCACTTGAGAGAGCAAACAAAATGAATCATCTGCTTGTATTAATAGTGAATTTATCAGAGAGTCCTAATTATGAAATAGTGAAACCGAGACTTGGATGCCACCGAGTTCTGTTTCTGCTTCTCGGAGTGGGAAGTGAAATGATGTGGGGTTAAATAAAATGTCGAAGTGGGATGAAATTTCATTTGTACCTCTTTCTCAGACAGAGAAAAAAGTGTTGTTTTGTACCGATAATAGTTATCAGACGTGTATGGAGATTTTCTATTTATTGGTATTTTTCACAATTACACATTTGTCGGGTCGTTACGCTCGGTTGCAAAATGTCTCTGTCAACACCGGAATTTCATATCCCGATTTAAAGATGCAAAATGTAGAATCTGTGTATTCTACTTTTGAAAAAAAAAAATAAAAAAAAATAATTTAAATTCTGCATTAATATTCTTATTCTGCCAGTTCTATACCCAGAAGTTTTAGATGTACAAACCAAAGATGCTTCATTTAAACATTGTATTAAGTTAGCTTGAATTGAAGTCAACTTTTATTTAAATTATTGTATTTTTATTTTCATTTGAAGACATAGCAACATTAAGCGGATAATCCAAAGCCTTTATTCTGGTCGTCTAGCCTTATTTTAACCTGTAAGCCGTCGATCCTCCTTTACCTCCACAGTAAAAGCAGCTTCTGCAGGCCCTTTGCAAATTATTCACAGCCTTTGGGTTTTTCCATATTGTGTCCTTATTTTACAGCCACAAAGGTTGAAAACACTTTACTGTGATTTTGTATGACAAACCAGCACAGAGTGGATACATGTTTTCAAATCAAAATCAGTTGTGCATGCAAATTAAATATACACCTAATTTGTAAAAATAAATAAATGAATAATAATTAAAAAAAGAGAAAACCATGCATTGTTTCCCTTCCTTTGCACACGTGTGGAGTGCTTTGTGTTGGTCTGTCATAAAACCCTAATAAAAGTTCTTGCAGGTTGAGATCATAACGTGACAAAAAAGGTAGGAAAGTTCAAGGGGAAATTTTATGCTGCACTGTACATACAAGCCCCGTGATTTTCCCCTCTGAAAGGAACTCATTTAATAATTTCTAAAAGCCTGAGGAAATGAAACTAGCTGGTGCTTTGATTTCCCTACGAATAATATGCAATGAATTGCAACTAATTAGGAGTTTTTGTTACTTAGAATAATTTATTTGAAGCTTATTGGGATCGACAGCTTCTGCATAAATTTGAACAAGTTTGTTAAATTATACACTTAAGGGTCAACCATAAATAAGATGATCCCAAATACATTTAGATGAGCGTTTTTGTTCTTTTTCTGTCAGTTTTTCTTTCGGAACTTCCTTCAAATAGAAACAATATGGCAGTCCCACCCCACATTGACAAGTAAAATTACGCCATCTGGTGGTCCAAAAAATGATGTTAATACAACAATCAGTCATTAATTGTGTGAAAACTTTACCTGCTCTGTTGTGAGAGAAGCCTGTTCTGCTGCCTGGTGAGAACTTTGGTGCTGCGGCGCCGACTCCTTGGGTGAGGACGCTGCGAGTTCAGGAGGCTCAGGAAAGGAGTCACAGTCAGTTACGCTTATCTCTGGAGTCATGTCATAGAAGTGCGGTGGAGGTAAAGGAAAATCCATTTCACATATGTCATGTGGAGGTAAATCCACATCTTTATCATTCGCAGAAGCCAGGGACTTCTCTCTGGACTTGTCCTGGTTTGTGTTTTTTCCCTGCTGCTTTTTGCCGCCATGCTGAGGTGTAGCATAAAGTTGTTGATCTTCAGATACTAATGGTTCTGGAGTGACTGATCCACGGCGTGATGAGTTAGGAGTCGCGAGCTTGTTTCTATCGTCCAAACTGTGAGCACGGTTCCTGGCTGCTGGTGCATCTTTCGAAGTTTCACTTGGCAAGTTGACCCACAGACCAAACGTGGAGAAACGATAGGTTTCTTTTGAATCATCCTGAACAGCTGGATGAGTCACTGTTTTTGTATCGAGTGACGTTCTCTTGGTCGTGTTCACGGCTTTGTTCTTCCCAGTCGCATCTGCCGGTTTACGTTTTGTCAAACTCTTTGGTGATTCTGTTTTTTTAGGGCCAGAAGAAGTCCCAGGAGGCGCAGAGACCTCCTTCACGTACTCGGCTGGGATATAGAAGGGTTTGGAGTCTTGGTCTTTGGAAACACGCCACCAATGATCATTGGTCTTGGAGACGAGGACGTACCTCTCGTTAGGTTTGATGCAGATGTGGCGGCCATCCTTCGCTTTGTACTCAAAGTCAAACTCCACCAACACGAACGCCATCTCCTCCTCCCTCCTGTGGAAGCTCAGTTACTTTGGTGGCAGCTCTAACATTTTGGAGCTGCAAAATAGAGGAAATGTGATGTTAGAATAAGTTTCAGAATGAAAATGTCACCTAGTAGTACACAGTTCACTCTCCTACACTTCCACCTACCAAAACGAGTTTCTGTTTTTGCCCTGCTTTAATCTGACAACATGAACAACAACACACGACCTACGCTCTGGGGTTTGTTTATGTCACAGAACTTCCCCAGTTTGTAAAACTAAAAGCAGGCTACTAATATATTTTTAACTTTTCCATGTTTGTTTCAAGTCACAGCCACAAAATTCAATTCGTTTTAATGGGATTTTAAAACCATGTTTCCATCTGAGGCACTTATTGTAGCACTGGCTATAAGTTTACAGTTGTTGTAGTGTGCAGCCTCTACGGAGAGATTTTTAATTTTCTTTTTTAACACCTTAAAACAGTACAAACAAGAATATGGTTCGGTACTACACAGTTGATTAGCCTATCACAATGCTGCTAAATGTGGGGTATCGGAGAAAATGTTGCTTTCACAGAGTCCTGTAAGGTCAGATGAGAGCAAAGAGGAACAGTTTGGCCAAAAATACAAAGAACCGTGTTTACTCAAAATCAACCAAAGCATATGTGCAAAAAAAAAACAAAACAAAAAAAAAAAACACTTCACACTAACTGTCAAATTTGGTGGTGAAAGTGTGACTATTTGAGCTTCTTCTGTAGCCACAGGACATGATCATCCATAGAGTTCTATGTAAAACAAAACCAACCACATAATGTGAGGCCGTCTGTCTTTCCACTGAAGCTTGGAGGAAACTGAATTAGGGAACAGGTCTAAGAGGGGCAGGAAAGGAGAGGCATCTTCAAGAGAGCTGTGCATAAACAAAGGTGTGCAATCCTCAATGAAGTGTTGCCGTGTTGTAAACAACAAATATTACATAATTCCTTATAAAGCCTTTAAACCGAAACATTTACCCTCGGATTGACGACACAGTTTCACTACTTGTTGAGCAAACAAATATGCCAAAATTAGAATTGCAGGAAAAAAACTAAAAATAAATTATCTTCTGAGGCCCTATCAGTCTGTAACATCACTGATGATGGCCTCACTTGATGCCATGCAAAAGTATTTACACCTCATTGGAAGTGAATGCAGTTGTTATGCTGAAAATTCAAACAAGGCATGGACTCAATATATTTTGAGGACTTCTTTGTGCTCGATCAACACCAAGTAGTGTATAACTGCATAGTCAAAGTAAAAGCAGACATGATAACTCCTGCCAAAGTTTGACTGTAACTGCAGCCATTTTTGCTTTATAAGGGATATTTATTGTTGTTTTGATTCGCTTTACATGTTCCTACACTTATAGCTTCACCTTTTTGGATGGTTTGTCTTTTTTTCCTCTTTCTTTTTTGGAGCATTCGTTTCTTGCCTCGGTGCTTGATTTAATCTAAAGAATGCCGATTAACAAGGCAAGCCGAGATGGAACATTCACTCTCCGTGCAAAGGAGATACACAGGAAGTTGCCTGCAAATGCAACCTTGAACCAAACTAACTAACAGACACAAAACAGCAGACTGTAAAGTGCTTGGCCACAAAACAGGAAGCCTGCACCAACCTTGGCTCGGCATCAGTGCGACGTCATCTGGCAATCTCAGTTTGTCTTTTTTTTCTCCCCCCTCTGCATTTAATTCATTAAACACTTGGCATATCCTGGGTGTTTTTACCACCCTCCTGAAGCAAAAACAGAGGCAGAAGTAACATTGTAGATGAAAAACAAGATCAACTAATATGAATAGTGTGAAAAATCCTTAAGAAAAAGAAGATACATTCAGAACAGCAAGTACTTTACAAAGAATTCTGACTCATTTTCAAAGATAATTCCTTCTAAAAATCCTTCTCAGTTTGACATATTAGTATCGTTTCACACGAGTCCCTCAGCAGTTGTCGCTTCAGTGAAGTGGAATAAAAAACAGAAAAAGGTTTCATTCTGGAATCTGAAGCTTTGAGGATTCCAGAGGATTACTTGCATGTCTAATTGTCTCTACTTGCCTTCGGTTGCGATTTCTTTAAGTTTCCTTGTGATCAGATGAGTCACTGAAGGGGAAACAGCCACTCTGTCCAAACAAACTGAAATGTGGAGATGTGGAGTTGTAGAGCTTGAACCTGCTGCTCACAAGTGCTGTTTCTGCTCGACTGGCTGATTTCCTGTTCTGTGTGCCTTTACCGAAAGAGGCAAACTGTGAAACATCAGAGCTCTGAAAGCCACACGAAATGGGAAGTCTGACTTTACCCACACTTCCCAGTGAATACTTGGCATGTAAATTCTTTTTACGGCAGCGTGCTGACTTGGATTGAGCGGCATGCTGTTGAGTCAGTGTGACATAGCAACATAGTAGCTTTTTTTTTTTTTATAGCAGAGCAGACGCCATAAAATTGTTGTGGTTGTTGAAACAGGAGTGAAAACTTAGTTTGTAATTCAGTAACAAGATAACAATTTTAAGCAATACCCAAAGGAAAACATAACTGAATATACTAGTGAGACTGCTAACTAATGGCACCAAAGATGTAAAATGTAGAAACCATTGAAAACTACATAAACCACATAAAACAATTCATGTCTGTTTATATCACAATTGAACTGTATGTCTACCTGTGTTGACGATCAAATACGCCCTCTGCTGGAGGAGAACAGTCTTTGTTTTGAACTAAAACGATTTACATTCTGTGCTCTTAAAGTGCTTACTCCCTTAGAAGTTTGGTTTTGCTTTCTAGTCAAAAGTTTTGGTAAGCATATTTTAATATTAGACATAGATTTATTTGAGTAAATACAAAAAATGTTCACTAGGAACAGCAACAAATATAATTATTGATTATAAAAGGAAAACATGCCAAATAAATCAATATATTAGTTAAATAGAATATGTACAACAACCTCACACAAAAAGCCAAATAATATTTAGTGACTCTTTGTCATAAGGAATTTAAAATTATGACTGTCAATATCCTTAGTTCCCTTATTCCTTAAAACCAGGGTTGGCCCAGTAATAATCTTAAAAGGAAATAAAATATAAGCGACCCAGTTTTCAACCATATATTATCTGCCACTCACAATATGGCCACAGTAATAATTCATCCTTGTAAGTGCAACGAAAACCAATAGTTCTCTTAGAACTAAACTTTACGTCGTCTGCTGAGTTTGAGTAATTAATGATCAGTTTTTCATTTGACAGGAATAGGAGCCCTGCCATAGGCAGGGCATCAAAAAATTAGGTGAAACTCATGTTGTTCCTCTCCACGGAAATCTTTAGTAAAAGGCGAAAGATTTATACGATCTGAAGAGAAACATGAGTGCATGATACTTAGAGGGCTCCTCGAGTCTTTATACTCCAGCATACAATTCACACTGACGGTAGCGATTAACCTAAACAGTCAACAACAAAAAAACAGAATTTAAACTTCAACATATTACAAGAAGCTGAAAAAAAACGTCAAAAGATTTTAATATCACCACAGAATGCGCCAGAAAAGAGTTTTTATCTTAAATATTAACGTAAATAAACTGTACAACACATCGCGCAATGCATCATGGGTATCACTCCGCTTTCATCACAGCTACATAATGCCTAACAAAGTTCTGCTAGCTCATTAATAAAGCAAAATCAGCACGACTTATTCGAAAACCTAGAGGCGGACATGACGATTAAAACAAACTGAGAAAACGTTTATTTTATGATTGAAAACCTTTATAGACGGTTTCTAAAGTTAACGCATGCGCCGTATAGGAACTTAAAAACGAAAGATGATATCCGTGAATCGTGCATCCATGAGAAAAAGTGCGAAAAATAATGCCAAATTCTAGTATATTGCTGCACTATAATTCTAATACTTCTTAGGTTTATTTTATTCCGTCCGATTGACACCTATATTCTAGAACTGATGAAGCATCAGCAGAGAAATATTCACTCAAGATTTAAAAACGAATCTGTGCTATTATTTCAGCTAAATCTAGGACGATCAGGGAGGAAGGGAAAATGAGAATAAATGCATTAAGGAGCAGCTTCATCTATTCTTTTGTCTTTCTTGTACCTCAACTCCCTGCAAGAATCCTTTCTGACAGAATTTCAACTGTCTGTTTCTGATTTTATGCAAGTCTTTTTCGGTTTACTTAGGCTTTTTGAGATTTTCACGTTTCTGCATTTCATATGAAATGTAGATTTTACTAGTTTCATTTTGGAAAAAAAAAAACAAAACAGTGAAAAAGAAACATAATGAACAGATAGTTTAACAAGATGTGTGAGAATAACAAAATGGCTAACCTTTTCCCCCTCTCTACTGTGTAAATCATTTAACAAGTGCAAAATTAAAGACTCCTAACACTGCTCTCTAAAGCAAAGTACACAATGAACAAAAATAAAACTACTTAAACTGAGTGAAACCTTTAACCCTATTTAATATTGGATGAACAGAATGGGCCTCTGAACATTATTTATATGGAGAAAAGACAAACAGACCAAAAACAAAACTTCTTGTGTAGAACATTTTTTATTACTTTGCCGAGTTAAAGTGTCACTATATCATGAGGCCCTGACTGAAATTAAACAGATGCGGTTCATTTTCAGTTTTGTGACAAAAGAAAAAGACAATTAAATACAACATAATGAACATTACATTACACAGATGACAAAGCAAGAACATATCCAGTGCTAGAAAAATGTACAGAATAAGTTTCTGGCAGGACATTTTGAGTAGTAAACATTTTAAATTAGCTGTGTTGGACTGCTGGTTTTATGCTGCATCAATGGCACTCTGAATTCAGTCCAGTTATACTTCAGTGTCCGTTTTCTCAACACTTCACTTGTAGAGCCAGTGTAAAACAGGCTCTCCTGATTTGGATTAACAAGCTGATATTATGGATTATTACTGAGCATCTTGGTCCACAAACCCTAGAAGGATTGATTGGCTTAATGTTAGCATTTGGTCTTCCATTTAAATACAAATATAATCTGAATTCCAATATCAAAAATAAGGCATAGTTCAGTAAAAAAAAAAATGCTTCCCTTGTTCTGATTTTTTACTGTACAAAAAAAAAAAAAAATTCTGTAAATGTTCAGAATTTCACGATGAAGGCTGCAGAGTGAAGACGCGGCAGCTTTTTGCTATTTAAGACATCCCAGAAACATAAAAACGGTTATTTAAAAAGTGTCTTTGTGCAGCTCCGTGCGTTTGCTTTCTTTTAGTTTAAATGGCCTTGACGTCGATGAGACTACCATGCTGGGTCCCCTGCCGCAGGGTCTTGATTCCCTGCAGCTTTCGGCCGTGAAGAGTGAAGCGAGACCAGGTGGCCAGCTGGAGCAGGGCACAGGTGATAGGCACAAACACCAACATGTAGAAACAGCCCAGACGGAGAGGCGGAGTCCCTGAGTCGGATGCAGACACAGAATCCTTCACAGGTGTCCTCTGGAAAATATCATAACCTGGGGGAGGAGAAACCCAGAGTTGAGGAAAACAATCCCTTTGGTGTCAACAAAGTGCAAATCTCAATCTGAGAATGTTCAGAAATTCTGGAAAGATCTTTTAAAATACAAGAAAGAAAGAAAGAAAGAAAAAAAACAAACAAAATGGATGCATTATAGTTAAACTTGTATCCTTGTTTAAGTAAGAAGTATTTAATGAAATTATTTTTAACAAAGCTGACTTGCTAAAGTTCTGAATATTTGTAAGTATATGCTCAATATTACAGAGTTAATGACGTTCATCTTCTTTACTGCATCATTGCTACTTGTATTCAGGATTTGAAGTAGCAATTTACAAGATTACAGATCAATTTGACCTTACTAATTGCTAAAACAACTAAAACTTATATGTACTTGGGTGTTGGAACAGGACATTGATCTCAAACTCAAACAAAACAGGTTTTTAAATTGAATAAAGCAGACTATGACTAAGCTTCCTTGTGGAAAATGTAAGCTTAAAACCCCAATTTATATCAGAAAACAAACCCATCTAGTAAATCCGCAAGAATAAACGGTAAATAAATATCTGGCCAGGATGTATACGCTTTTTGATTTTATCCCCTGCAAATTTGATGACATTTCTCTTTTTAAAGTTGCTGAGTAAACATTCCACCCTGGAAAAAGAATGGTTCAAATGAAAAAATAAAATTTAATCAAATAAAAAGCCCCAAAAATGAATCTAGTTTTCCCAAAAGCTGTATGTAAAATGCTTTCGAGGAAGCGTGCGTACCTGTGTAAACGCAGAGCAGCCAGGTGCCGATGAGTGGGGCGAATGTCTGACCCGGTTTGGTCAACAGGTTGACCATCCCAAAGAGGAGGGCCGAGGCGGCCTGCTGACGTCTGTTCACCACGTAGTCCTCGTCGACCAGATCGGAAATGACCAGCTTCAGCAGCTTGCAGGTGCCCTCTGTGAACACCCGGTTACTGAAACGAAGAGGCGGACGGTTAGTGACCTGGCGGGAATCCTTTAGGTGCGAACAGCACAGGTCAATCTTTCCTGGCGTGTGCAGCTTTCAAAAATGTTCAAACCAAAAACAAGCAGAGCAGAGGAAAAAGCAGAAACTGTCAACGGTCAACTGTCGGCCATACCTAGCTATGAAGATGCACAGCAGATAAATGTGGTCAGCCCCTGCAAGCAGCATAACCACACTAAGTCCCAGTTTGAGCATAAACAGCCAGCGGATAACCTGGTAAACGCCGTAACGCCGGCACAGTGTCAGGAAATACAAGTTGTTGAGGTGGGGGGCAACGTAAGAGATCCCTGTGAGGGAGCAGAAGCAGAGCTGCATCAAAGAAAAAAATACAAACTGTGCAAAGAAACAGAAAAAAATGATCATGTGCTCGGTTTTAACCACAGCTAAGATAGAAGCTCTCTAACAGCACCAACTAAAACAGGCATGCCGAAGTGAGAAATAAAAATGCAACATTTTTTATTAGGTTTTAATATGACAGACCAACACAAAGTGGTTCATAATCAAAAAGAGGGAAAGATTTTCTTCTGAAAAGAGTGNATGCTGAAAATTCAAACAAGGCATGGACTCAATATATTTTGAGGACTTCTTTGTGCTCGATCAACACCAAGTAGTGTATAACTGCATAGTCAAAGTAAAAGCAGACATGATAACTCCTGCCAAAGTTTGACTGTAACTGCAGCCATTTTTGCTTTATAAGGGATATTTACTGTTGTTTTGATTCGCTTTACATGTTCCTACACTTATAGCTTCACCTTTTTGGATGGTTTGTCTTTTTTTCCTCTTTCTTTTTTGGAGCATTCGTTTCTTGCCTCGGTGCTTGATTTAATCTAAAGAATGCCGATTAACAAGGCAAGCCGAGATGGAACATTCACTCTCCGTGCAAAGGAGATACACAGGAAGTTGCCTGCAAATGCAACCTTGAACCAAACTAACTAACAGACACAAAACAGCAGACTGTAAAGTGCTTGGCCACAAAACAGGAAGCCTGCACCAACCTTGGCTCGGCATCAGTGCGACGTCATCTGGCAATCTCAGTTTGTCTTTTTTTTCTCCCCCCTCTGCATTTAATTCATTAAACACTTGGCATATCCTGGGTGTTTTTACCACCCTCCTGAAGCAAAAACAGAGGCAGAAGTAACATTGTAGATGAAAAACAAGATCAACTAATATGAATAGTGTGAAAGTCCTTAAGAAAAAGAAGATACATTCAGAACAGCAAGTACTTTACAAAGAATTCTGACTCATTTTCAAAGATAATTCCTTCTAAAAATCCTTCTCAGTTTGACATATTAGTATCATTTCACACGAGTCCCTCAGCAGTTGTCGCTTCAGTGAAGTGGAATAAAAAACAGAAAAAGGTTTCATTCTGGAATCTGAAGCTTTGAGGATTACTTGCATGTCTAATTGTCTCTACTTGCCTTCGGTTGCGATTTCTTTAAGTTTCCTTGTGATCAGATGAGTCACTGAAGGGGAAACAGCCACTCTGTCCAAACAAACTGAAATGTGGAGATGAAGAGTTGTAGAGCTTGAACCTGCTGCTCACAAGTGCTGTTTCTGCTCGACTGGCTGATTTCCTGTTCTGTGTGCCTTTACCGAAAGAGGCAAACTGTGAAACATCAGAGCTCTGAAAGCCACACGAAATGGGAAGTCTGACTTTACCCACACTTCCCAGTGAATACTTGGCATGTAAATTCTTTTTACGGCAGCGTGCTGACTTGGATTGAGCGGCATGCTGTTGAGTCAGTGTGACATAGCAACATAGTAGCTTTTTTTTTTTTTATAGCAGAGCAGACGCCATAAAATTGTTGTGGTTGTTGAAACAGGAGTGAAAACTTAGTTTGTAATTCAGTAACAAGATAACAATTTTAAGCAATACCCAAAGGAAAACATAACTGAATATACTAGTGAGACTGCTAACTAATGGCACCAAAGATGTAAAATGTAGAAACCATTGAAAACTACATAAACCACATAAAACAATTCATGTCTGTTTATATCACAATTGAACTGTATGTCTACCTGTGTTGACGATCAAATACGCCCTCTGCTGGAGGAGAACAGTCTTTGTTTTGAACTAAAACGATTTACATTCTGTGCTCTTAAAGTGCTTACGCCCTTAGAAGTTTCTTTTGGTTTTGCTTTCTAGTCAAAAGTTTTGGTAAGCATATTTTAATATTAGACATAGATTTATTTGAGTAAATACAAAAAATGTTCACTAGGAACAGCAACAAATATAATTATTGATTATAAAAGGAAAACATGCCAAATAAATCAATATATTAGTTAAATAGAATATGTACAACAACCTCACACAAAAAGCCAAATAATATTTAGTGACTCTCTGTCATAAGGAATTTAAAATTATGACTGTCAATATCCTTAGTTCCCTTATTCCTTAAAACCAGGGTTGGCCCAGTAATAATCTTAAAAGGAAATAAAATATAAGCGACCCAGTTTTCAACCATATATTATCTGCCACTCACAATATGGCCACAGTAATAATTCATCCTTGTAAGTGCAACGAAAACCAATAGTTCTCTTAGAACTAAACTTTACGTCGTCTGCTGAGTTTGAGTAATTAATGATCAGTTTTTCATTTGACAGGAATAGGAGCCCTGCCATAGGCAGGGCATCAAAAAATTAGGTGAAACTCATGTTGTTCCTCTCCACGGAAATCTTTAGTAAAAGGCGAAAGATTTATACGATCTGAAGAGAAACATGAGTGCATGATACTTAGAGGGCTCCTCGAGTCTTTATACTCCAGCATACAATTCACACTGACGGTAGCGATTAACCTAAACAGTCAACAACAAAAAAACAGAATTTAAACTTCAACATATTACAAGAAGCTGAAAAAAAACGTCAAAAGATTTTAATATCACCACAGAATGCGCCAGAAAAGAGTTTTTATCTTAAATATTAACGTAAATAAACTGTACAACACATCGCGCAATGCATCATGGGTATCACTCCGCTTTCATCACAGCTACATAATGCCTAACAAAGTTCTGCTAGCTCATTAATAAAGCAAAATCAGCACGACTTATTCGAAAACCTAGAGGCGGACATGACGATTAAAACAAACTGAGAAAACGTTTATTTTATGATTGAAAACCTTTATAGACGGTTTCTAAAGTTAACGCATGCGCCGTATAGGAACTTAAAAACGAAAGATGATATCCGTGAATCGTGCATCCATGAGAAAAAGTGCGAAAAATAATGCCAAATTCTAGTATATTGCTGCACTATAATTCTAATACTTCTTAGGTTTATTTTATTCCGTCCGATTGACACCTATATTCTAGAACTGATGAAGCATCAGCAGAGAAATATTCACTCAAGATTTAAAAACGAATCTGTGCTATTATTTCAGCTAAATCTAGGACGATCAGGGAGGAAGGGAAAATGAGAATAAATGCATTAAGGAGCAGCTTCATCTATTCTTTTGTCTTTCTTGTACCTCAACTCCCTGCAAGAATCCTTTCTGACAGAATTTCAACTGTCTGTTTCTGATTTTATGCAAGTCTTTTTCGGTTTACTTAGGCTTTTTGAGATTTTCACGTTTCTGCATTTCATATGAAATGTAGATTTTACTAGTTTCATTTTGGAAAAAAAAAAACAAAACAGTGAAAAAGAAACATAATGAACAGATAGTTTAACAAGATGTGTGAGAATAACAAAATGGCTAACCTTTTCCCCCTCTCTACTGTGTAAATCATTTAACAAGTGCAAAATTAAAGACTCCTAACACTGCTCTCTAAAGCAAAGTACACAATGAACAAAAATAAAACTACTTAAACTGAGTGAAACCTTTAACCCTATTTAATATTGGATGAACAGAATGGGCCTCTGAACATTATTTATATGGAGAAAAGACAAACAGACCAAAAACAAAACTTCTTGTGTAGAACATTTTTTATTACTTTGCCGAGTTAAAGTGTCACTATATCATGAGGCCCTGACTGAAATTAAACAGATGCGGTTCATTTTCAGTTTTGTGACAAAAGAAAAAGACAATTAAATACAACATAATGAACATTACATTACACAGATGACAAAGCAAGAACATATCCAGTGCTAGAAAAATGTACAGAATAAGTTTCTGGCAGGACATTTTGAGTAGTAAACATTTTAAATTAGCTGTGTTGGACTGCTGGTTTTATGCTGCATCAATGGCACTCTGAATTCAGTCCAGTTATACTTCAGTGTCCGTTTTCTCAACACTTCACTTGTAGAGCCAGTGTAAAACAGGCTCTCCTGATTTGGATTAACAAGCTGATATTATGGATTATTACTGAGCATCTTGGTCCACAAACCCTAGAAGGATTGATTGGCTTAATGTTAGCATTTGGTCTTCCATTTAAATACAAATATAATCTGAATTCCAATATCAAAAATAAGGCATAGTTCAGTAAAAAAAAAAATGCTTCCCTTGTTCTGATTTTTTACTGTACAAAAAAAAAAAAAAATTCTGTAAATGTTCAGAATTTCACGATGAAGGCTGCAGAGTGAAGACGCGGCAGCTTTTTGCTATTTAAGACATCCCAGAAACATAAAAACGGTTATTTAAAAAGTGTCTTTGTGCAGCTCCGTGCGTTTGCTTTCTTTTAGTTTAAATGGCCTTGACGTCGATGAGACTACCATGCTGGGTCCCCTGCCGCAGGGTCTTGATTCCCTGCAGCTTTCGGCCGTGAAGAGTGAAGCGAGACCAGGTGGCCAGCTGGAGCAGGGCACAGGTGATAGGCACAAACACCAACATGTAGAAACAGCCCAGACGGAGAGGCGGAGTCCCTGAGTCGGATGCAGACACGGAATCCTTCACGGGTGTCCTCTGGAAAATATCATAACCTGGGGGAGGAGAAACCCAGAGTTGAGGAAAACAATCCCTTTGGTGTCAACAAAGTGCAAATCTCAATCTGAGAATGTTCAGAAATTCTGGAAAGATCTTTTAAAATACAAGAAAGAAAGAAAGAAAGAAAAAAAACAAACAAAATGGATGCATTATAGTTAAACTTGTATCCTTGTTTAAGTAAGAAGTATTTAATGAAATTATTTTTGTTACTTTTAACAAAGCTGACTTGCTAAAGTTCTGAATATTTGTAAGTATATGCTCAATATTACAGAGTTAATGACGTTCATCTTCTTTACTGCATCATTGCTACTTGTATTCAGGATTTGAAGTAGCAATTTACAAGATTACAGATCAATTTGACCTTACTAATTGCTAAAACAACTAAAACTTATATGTACTTGGGTGTTGGAACAGGACATTGATCTCAAACTCAAACAAAACAGGTTTTTAAATTGAATAAAGCAGACTATGACTAAGCTTCCTTGTGGAAAATGTAAGCTTAAAACCCCAATTTAAATCAGAAAACCAACCCATCTAGTAAATCCGCAAGAATAAACGGTAAATAAATATCTGGCCAGGATGTATACGCTTTTTGATTTTATCCCCTGCAAATTTGATGACATTTCTCTTTTTAAAGTTGCTGAGTAAACATTCCACCCTGGAAAAAGAATGGTTCAAATGAAAAAATAAAATTTAATCAAATAAAAAGCCCCAAAAATGAATCTAGTTTTCCCAAAAGCTGTATGTACAATGCTTTCGAGGAAGCGTGCGTACCTGTGTAAACGCAGAGCAGCCAAGTGCCGATGAGTGGGGCGAATGTCTGACCCGGTTTGGTCAACAGGTTGACCATCCCAAAGAGGAGGGCCGAGGCGGCCTGCTGACGTCTGTTCACCACGTAGTCCTCGTCGACCAGATCGGAAATGACCAGCTTCAGCAGCTTGCAGGTGCCCTCTGTGAACACCCGGTTACTGAAACGAAGAGGCGGACGGTTAGTGACCTGGCGGGAATCCTTTAGGTGCGAACAGCACAGGTCAATCTTTCCTGGCGTGTGCAGCTTTCAAAAATGTTCAAACCAAAAACAAGCAGAGCAGAGGAAAAAGCAGAAACTGTCAACGGTCAACTGTCGGCCATACCTAGCTATGAAGATGCACAGCAGATAAATGTGGTCAGCCCCTGCAAGCAGCATAACCACACTAAGTCCCAGTTTGAGCATAAACAGCCAGCGGATAACCTGGTAAACGCCGTAACGCCGGCACAGTGTCAGGAAATACAAGTTGTTGAGGTGGGGGGCAACGTAAGAGATCCCTGTGAGGGAGCAGAAGCAGAGCTGCATCAAAGAAAAAAATACAAACTGTGCAAAGAAACAGAAAAAAATGATCATGTGCTCGGTTTTAACCACAGCTGAGGTAGAAGCTCTCTAACAGCACCAACTAAAACAGGCATGCCGAAGTGAGAAATAAAAATGCAACATTTTTTATTAGGTTTTAATATGACAGACCAACACAAAGTGGTTCATAATCAAAAAGAGGGAAAGATTTTCTTCTGAAAAGAGTGCGCTTTAATATTGAGCAGCACCTGAGCAAATACTCTGAACCATCCACTGCTGCAGCTGGAAGTACTTTGAGGTAAGTCTTCCACCAGCTTTGCACATGTAAAGACTGACATTTTTAAGATTTTTTATCTTTTCTTTTTTTTTTTTTTGCAAAATACCTGACCTTAGTCTGATTTAACTCAGATGGATTTAGGTTTGGTCTTTCACTGAAGATTCTAGCACATCACATATAGGCCTGTCACCAGAACAAATTTTACTAGACGATAAATTGTCCCAGAAATTATAGCAATAAATGATGGTATTGTTGTTTTGAGACAAATTCCAAGTAAAATTATGGTAACAATGGCACAATAATGCAAGAACACATACTTAAGGATCGATCGACTTTAAATTCTAATATACATTTAAACACTGGACCTGGAAGACATTTAAATAAAGAAAGAAAACGACACAATCAACAAATAAATAAAATGAATTATGAAGTCTCTGTAAACATAATCAAAAAGGGGGCTGGTTGAAACCAAAGCACCAGACTGAAAGCTTTTATCATTCAGTTTTTGGCAAAGGGAGAGAGAAAAGAGAAAAACAATAAATCAAGCAAATTAAAATTATTGAGTTTCTTTTAATTGATCATGTGATTAATTGACTTATTGTTTATTGTGACAGGCCTACACACATAACATATGCTTTGCAGTGTGTTTAGGGTGGCTGTCCTGCTAGTCTTAAATCTTCAGTCTTAAACAGTTTTCTTCAATAAGTGCCCTTGACTGCATTAATCTCTATTCAGCCATCTTCCCATTAAATGCGACCATTTTTCCCCTCTGCAGTGATTTCACACCTCAACTAATGCAAAGAAAACAAGTTCATATTCATTTAGAAACAATAATGCTAATGCTTTAACTCAGGAAGAGTTCAGAAATCAATATTTGATGGAATAACCATGAAGGTTTTCAATGCTGGGTTCAGTGCACAGTGCAGTGGTTTCAGAGCTGTATAGATGGAAAAAGTTTTTAAAAACAAAATAGAATTTTCCTTCTTCTTCTTCACATTCATGAACCACTTTGCGTTAACACATAAAACCCACCGATGCATTTTATGGTTGTTGCATGTCAAAAAAACATAAAAAAAAATAATAGTTCAGGGGGTCCAATACATTTGCAAGACACTGTAGGAAATAACAAAAGTATCACAAGGTGAGTCTATTAAATTTTGTCATGGCCTTAAGAGAATTCATGTTTACTGCTTTCTGATTTTTTTTTTATGCTCTTGGTGTGGAAGATTTTTCTGTGAAATCCTACCGAGCAGGATTGAACCTGTAGAGGCAGAAATGTTATCAGACAAGAGATGTTCCAGGAAAAGAGGAAAGAAGTTGTTGTTGAAATGGCAGTGAAACACCTGCAAACAAACAAACAAAAAAAATCAGACAAAAAGATCAAATGTATATGATTTGAAAATAAATATAATATTCCATTTGTACTGTACAACTGAAAATATGTCGAAACATTTAACATGATTTTGAACAAAGTCCTTACAATAATTTGGGATTCAATTAAAAAAATAAAAATAAAATCAGAAATTTTCCCTCACGCTGTAGAAGTTCGTTTATTATGCTGATAGATTAAATAGTCAAAGAAAAAAATATTTACACCTTCATACAAAACTCATTTTAAGTATTTACTATTGTTGATATTTTTACCTTTACTATCATCTCACCTGGATAAGATTCATGGACACAAACCACATGAAGTTTCTGTGCTTGGAGAGCTGCTTCAGATACTGGCCAATAGTGATGGGTTTCTCTGTTTGAGTAAATGGAGCGTGACCGACACTCAGCCTGGATCCAGACACATGAACACATATTATTGTAAAGGACAAAACAAAACAAACAAGCAAAAAAAAAAAGATATCGTTCAAAACTTAAAGACACTTTAAATGTCCGTACTCCTTCAGTGTTGACGCCTCATCTAGCTTTGAGCGGATCTCCTTGCTGAAACGCTGCTGCAGCAGCCGAGACACAACGAAAAAGCCCAGGATGGAAAAAGCTGCCAGAGTCACGCAGAACACACGGAAGGAGTAGAAATCCTCCTTGTCCCAGACGGAGTAGGAGAGGAAAACAGAGACGGAGCCCAACGCGCTGAACACCGAGCAGTGGAAGTTGAGGCGCGTGCGGTCGGCGGCCGACACGGCGAGGTCGGCCAGCAGGGCGCTGTGGTGGAGGTCCACCATGGTGAGGAAGCCGTCGTACAGACACAGGCACAGCAGGAACTGCAGGCCTGGCCTGGCCCACGCCACCCAGAAGGCCAGGAAGGACAGGGCGAAGAGAGGGCCATTTGTAGAAAGGGCCTTCAGGCGCTTCAGCACCACCTCTGGCGATGTGATTTGAGAGCCTGACCTGGGTGGAAAACACACGCCGTGTGAGAGAAATCTGCAGAAACAAAGGCTGCGATCTCTTCTCGCTCTCCTTCCTACAAAAAAACACTTAAGATTTGAATAAGTTAAAGTCTAAGTCAGCAACAGCAAACAAAACATATTTATAAAAGCGTGAATAAATACTGAATATCCTGGAGAATGTACACTCTTTGTTTAAACTTTTTTTTTTTTTTCACCACTCACTGAATAAACATAACTGGTTTGCAATATGACAGAAATGTAAACACAGGTGGCAGACTGTTTGACGCGATCAACTGGTTTTCCTGTCAACGTGGCGGACAAGGCCACATGTCCGACAGTCAGACGTTGGCATCGGCTGCGTGGGAAGCGGCGGCATTTTTTGTGTTGACTGGAAAGTCAGGAAAAACAGGAAATATAGGAAGAACACGACTTGTTATATTTGTGATCATTTTACACAAAGTCAAGGATTCCAACGGTTTTGTTGTCAAACTTATAGAATGAAAACTAATGTCTAAGCTCGTCGATCGCCAGCAATGCAGCATAGAGAGCAGAAAAATGCTAATTCTGATTTATTATTTACTTTTGTTCATGTTTAAAATAATTTTATTTTCACTCTTTAGGGTGATGCTCTTATCCTTTCTGCATTTGTCAAGACAACATAAATCTAATTCATTGGTGTTCTTTAAAGTAACTTTATGTTTTTGTGAAGCCATCATTAATGCATTATTTGCTACAAATTATCAATGTTGTTGCGCTTTAGGCATAAAAGAAATCCTTGTTTAAAAAGGGAATTGAGTTATTCTTTTATTTTCCCCTTTAATGTATTTCAAATATTGTATAAAAATGCTTAAGGGAGTAAATGAAAAATCTGCAAACTGTGCCAATTAGTTCATCCGATTAATCATGAGAATAACCGATAAAATAATCTATTAGCAATGCTTAAACTTTGGTTTAGGACGGCATTAAACGAAAAGTCACGAAGATGACGTGCACAATTACGCCAGGCTTCGTTTTCGCTGTGATCTGTTGAGTCACAAAAAAGACCAGCAGGTAAATATTCTGCAGGGGAAGAATGTTTAAAACAAGAGATGCAGAGGCTTACTGAGGAGAGCTGAGGAAGGCGTGGTCACTCAGCCAGCCGAAGAGAGGGTCATTCAGACTGTTCCAGATAAGGAATACAGTCTGTGGAGCAGAATAACAAGAAGATAATTAGACGTAAAGCAAATGGACATCAGATCAAAACGACCTCAGAAAACCTTTTAATCAATTTGTATAATAAACTGAACTTTGCTAGATAAGTCAATAAGAAGAATAAATCTAGTGGAATCCATTCGCTTGACTTTGAATCTTTCTGTATAATTGCATTGAATGAACATTTCTTTTGTAAAGTCCTTTGTGACAACATTTGTTATGTACTGGTGCGACATAAAAAATAAAAAAAAACCTGAATTGAACAATTTCCTGTCAACTTCACTTTGGTTTCTCCATTTACCGTACTCACCTCTCCCACCCAGAAGGAGATTTTATCGATCTTGTAGATGGACACAAACGTCTCCACGTAATAAAGCAGGAACACATTGTGGAGAATGGACGTAAAAAGGGCCAGTGAGCCGTAGAGCACTGCGGTGGAGAAGACACTCTGCCAGAAGCCCCAGACGCTCCTGCCCATGCTTTTCTCTCAGGTCCTTTCTCTGAGGTAAGCTGTGATCGTCATTGCCTGGACGACCCACCTTCACAGAAACATATCCTGACAAAAAAAACAAACAAAAAAAAAACAAGAAAAAAAATCCAGTGTTAAATACATTTAAGTTTATTTTATTTTTTTTACATTGTTGCAGTTCTGTAATTAGCAGGAGAGAAAATGAAATCTCTAAATTGTTTTTTTTTATAATAATGCATTAATTAAACAAACAAAAAACATCTAATCATTTTTGGTTCATATTCATGTGAAGTGAAAAATTTTTTTATTAATGCTTTCCTACAGGTTTCAAAAGTAGAAAAAAAGTGATATCTATTCATTTCCTTTTTTAATCTCATACTATTACATACAACCCCTCCAAAAAAAAAAAAAAAAACAAAAAAAAAAACCCCTCAGAGCAGCTACATCTAAACTAATAAAATTAATAATACGACTGGCTCCGTCTTCAGACTACAGGAATGCTGTTGGCAAAGCAACGGGACTGCAAGTGCTCATTAAGGTTTGTTTAGCTGTGAACAACTTTTTCTTTCTCTCTGGGCAGATCCACGGCCCGCTGTGTTTCGCTTGAGTTCGTGTTTGAACCACGGGCTCTATAAAAAGCTGCCCCACTTCCCGGTGAAGAAATAAAAGTGAAGTCACACGACTGTTGCCGGACAAGTAATTTTTGCTGCATCGGTTTGCCCTTCGGCCTCATATTTAACGCTGAACTATGAACGTTCAACACAATTAAACAGTAACAGCTACTGGGAAAAGTTGAGGGCTGCATCTCAACTTTTGTCACTGCTTTCCTTCACTGAAAGCAAGAGAAACCTTATTCCAAACCATGAATGCAAATCCTGCCCAGCCGCGTTTATTTCTGAGCCTTTTTTCACTTCCCCTTTGCCGACTCAAGGTGCTCTTCTCACTCTTAGGGAAAGAATTCACATAAGTACCGGCAGGTTTATTTCTCACCCCACACTTAGGCACCACAAGCGCAAACCCGTCTGCATCTGAAAACCTCTCGTCAAATCTCGAGCGCAAAACGCCTTCGACGGGTGAAAGCGACCGCGTTTCAACGTGCGATGTGGCGTATTCTTGTCCGGGTAAACAGCAGAGCGGTGTTGAAGCACGGCCCTGAAACGTTAAGATTCGGATCAGCGAGATAACAAGGGGGAACGCAAAAGCTCCGCGTTATCAGATCTCGGCTAGGTCGTATCACGTCTAAAACGTGGCCGCGTCGTGTCAAATCGGTCTGCAGGAAAAAAAAAAACCCACAAAACAAGACAACATCTACAAACATCCCACTGAAGTGCAACAAAGCAGGAGATGCTTTTTAACCTGCGCGCAGGTCTCTTTGTTTCGACGGCAAAGATACACCTGCTGCTCACTCTGAAAGCCAAGAAGCAGGAGCTGATGAGGCCTGATCTTTGAACTCCAGGTTCTCCACATTTTCAAACATCAAACTTTTTTTCGAATTACAACTTACAGCCAATATCTGAACTCAGGCTTTAAATATCTGCCTTTTTTAAAAAAAAATTTTTTTATCCCAGACAGTAAGGAGGGACAGAAGGATTTACCGATGGTTTGATGAATAGATTGGATGGGCAAATTGTTCGATGGGAAAGACGTCATCCCAGAGGGAGGATTGCTATTCAAATACCTCCTTCACATGCGGTTGCTTGTGTTGCCTGATTTTTGTGCTTCCTATGATGTCATCACTCCAAATGAACACAAAGCTAAATTAGCTGGGGTCGTTTTTGTGGGATTTTTAAAAATTGTGTATGTTGTCAATCCATATATATATATATATTTGTTTGTTTTACTCAGGGAACATTAAAGAGGAAATCAAATTGCATCTTAAACTGCATTCTTCAACTAAACAAGAAGAATTTAATTTGTAACATTGTGAAAAAAATAAAATCGAGAAGTAATGTTGCACTTTCTAAATCTTTCCAAACTCTCTCTTGTTTTTTTGGGTTTTTTGCTTTTAGAAAGCTCTGAAGTTTGATAAATACTAATCGTAAAAATAATATCGAGCTGTATGTAACTGCCTAAATAGTATTCCAGTCTGAATCTTGATTTTTCAAACCATGAAAAAAAAAAAAAAAGAGCAATTATGAAATTGACTTCCAATTTTCAGAGATTTGGCTCAGAGCCACTTTACTGCTTGTCTGGCATCCGAACTAAATTACACCAGCTCCATTAAAAAATCTGTAACTCTTGGACTGCTCAGTACAGATTGGGCTATCTGGCTGTAACCGCAGATCTTTAATGGAACAGAAATATCCTTTATCGCCCCACTGTGGGAAACAGAAGGAATGCAAATTGAAGCATGAATATTCAAACCTAGATAAAAATTAAAAAAAATAATAAAATCGACAAACAGAACCATAAAAATGAGACTGTCAGTAAATGGAAATTTTGAAAATTTTAAATACACATGTATTAAACACATGTAGTGTTGTCAGTACTTTAAAGTTGGTTATAAAAAGTGACACTTTCTGATTTATAATTTTCTTATTTTTGTGCCATATAGATTATGTTATAGTTAACGCTATATCTGTGCTTTATTAACACACTTGATTTTCTTTGTGACATTACGACAATTGTCTTTGCTGGCAAAGACAATTGTCCTGTAAAACAAAGTATTACAGGTGGTCTACAATAACGCTTACAATGAAAGAGGAAACCAGATTCATTTGTAACACTTTTGTTCTCGAAAAGCTACAGATTCCCACAGTAACAACCTGCCTGGCTCACTAACTCCACTGTTGTTCTCATACTAAACTGATTAATACTGAAACCACCACATCACTTCAAAAGTTAATAACAGCTGACTCGTTCCGTAAGGCTATCGATAATCAGTTTGTTTGCCGTTCTGCTAATCTATAGCACTAGCTAGTTGTATTAGTAGCTGCTAGCATTAGCTACCTAGTTAACCTCACCCGGGCAGCTTATCTGTAAGTAAACACAACCACCGCCTCCAACAGTGCTAAGAAATAAGAAAATACGTGTTGCGTACCGACTAAAGAAGCTGTCAGGTATCCAGACCGAACACACCGAGATCGTATCGACACCGGGGGAAGCAGCTGCTTCTTCTCAGAACCAGACAGTCCACGTCATGACCATTCACTGTTATCGGTGGGTTACTCACGCCAGTGACGACTGTACTGGATTACTGAAGGGGTTTCCCAACGAACAGATGGGATCCGCAGCGCCCCCAGCTGGCAAGCACTAATTATGACAATACATTTAAAAAAAACAAAACAAACTGTATTATATGTAATGCGTCAAAGATTCTCAAGATGGTGCTGTTTCACAAGCCTTGTCTCTATTTGCAGGAACAACTCAATAAAAAAAACAACCCAACCATAACCCCTCTCTCCCCCCCGAAAAACAATAAAGTACTGTATTCGGTATTTAACTTCAAAACACATGTATTGATTACAAGCAGAGTAAAATATTTCAAGTTGTTTTATTTTTCTGATAAATTTGATGATTGCCACTTACACTTAATAATAATAATAATCAAAATAAGAAAATTAGGATATTATGTAAAACTAATAAACAGGGATTTTTAATCGACCTGTTGAGAGGCTAGTTCATGTACTTAATAATTACATCAGTGGAGAGGGGCCTGTGGTTCTGCTGAGGTGTTCATTAAGCACAGGTTGTCTTCCTTAAGCACAGGTTGTCTTCCTTAAGCCTGTCTGAATTGTTGTCTCTGTTGTCTCTGATCTTCTTCTTGATAACGCTCCATAAATTATCTGTGGGGTTCACACCAGGTTGTACATATTTCTGAACTGTATGACTTTGGGAAAAATTATCTAATTAACTGCTACTTTTTAAGTTATACAGAGGCAATGTTGAATTTTACAAGAATAAGCTTGATAAAAGTACAAATAAACTGTTTACATAGGCTGGTCATTCGATAGATGTTAGATCCATTTTTCAAAGTCTGAACTGGAACTTGGCTTAGTTGAGTCTGACGTTATTCAGTCCAAGGCACCCTCTTGAATGGACTTTATAGAGCTAAATACAAATGCACTTTTCCTTTTTTCGCTCTTGTTTTAATTCTTATAATCACTCTCCTTCCATGTCATCTTAT
>NW_006799946.1:3273730-3316476 GCF_000485575.1 Poecilia formosa
TAACTAAATTGTATAATTTAGAACATACTTAAGACTTTTTAAAACCTCGACATGGAGGTTTTGGCCACTTATTTCAATCGTAGTTTTCAAGTCAAATCTCTTTAAGCATTTATTTTCATAAAGGATCTGGGAATCAATGGCCACGTCAAGAAGTTTTTAACTGTACGCAAACATAGAAATTTTAAGCCAATAAGCAGTAAAGCATTTCTGCAGGTTTGCAGGGAGGGCTCAGCGTAGCAACACCTGAATTCCTCAGTCAGAGCCTCCAATGGCCATATTTATGACTTAAAGTAAAGATCTTTCAATTCAGAGCAGATCTGACATTTTCTGAACTGAGAGACAAAATGTAAAACAGAATATAAGATGTTCAGTGAGATTAGCTGATGACAGAATGGATCTTTTTAACCTTAAGCCAAACCCCATAACATGTTGTTCCTCCCATTTCCTGGTTTTATGAAAAGTTCACCATTTTAAATATAAACACAAACGTAAAATCAGCCTCTGTGTCCTGGAAAGAACAAGCAATCCTAATTTGCAAATTCAAAACATTTACATAAGAGATGCCTTTTCTTTTTTTTTTTTTTTTTTTCATTTAACTACTTCCTGTTCATGGTTCTGGTCAACAGGAAGTAGACCAGGACTTACGAGCTGTTGAATGGTGTCCTTTAAAATTTTGTGCCAGTCATGGATGATGCTTTCCGTATCGTACTGGATAAGGAACTCTACACCATTTTTCCCTTTGAGCTGAAAGACGGGAGAAAACTCACATCAAGGAGGATTTAATCAAAGTTTATATTAATGATTCAAATGATTTTTTTTCCATGTACATAATTATATTTTAACAGCGCATGTTCTATTTTCTCAAAGTAAAAATCATCCGCTCAGCAGAACACTTAACATTGCTTTCAGTGTCAACAAACAGACACACCTCTAAAACATTCTTTTTACTGGATTTGTCCTTTGTGGCCCAGCCAATCGTAGCACCCTTCAGCTCCACCGTAAACTCTGGAACAATCTGATTGGTCTTGTTCTGTTGGAAAAACAAGAGGAGAAAAAAAAAATAAAAAAATTCAGCTGATTACCAAACTGACCGCGCCACATTCCAGGAGGTGAGCTGAAGTTGAACAAAAGACGTGACTGTCACTGCCGGCTCGTGACCCGAAGGCTCGTCTACGCCGGCGATTCTGACAGAAGTGACAGAACAGCCGAGGCAGCGCTGCGGCTTAGGGTTTTATTTGGGGATGAGGAGGCAGCACAGGCGAAGCACAAGAGCGTGAACGCAAGAGAAACGGGAGGTGGACTGATGATATGAGAAGGAGATAAGAATAATTCAAGAAAGGCTAAAACCAGTTTAAGAAGCAGAATAGCAAAGAACAATAAGGAGGAATAAACTAAGAAACGAAATATAAAGGAATATATATTTTATATGGCAAGACCTAACGAGCAATAATTAATACAAGGGGTTGAATAGAACACAGCAAGACTAAAACCACATTAGATAATGACAGGGGAAAAAATACATACATTTTAAGGAAGAAGAAAACAAAAATAAACCTAATACTGAAAATAAATATATTTTTCTGGCTGTAATAGTAATAAGCTTATTGAACTCTTAAGCCTGAGGGTGACTTGTCACTTCTTTGCGCTTTTTAGGAGTTTTTCTTTGTTTCTTCAAAGTTCGTTTTCAAGTCCATGTTAACGCCATGAGGCTTGACGTTATTAAAAGTGGCTCCAAGTACAATAAAACTGCTAATCTATAGATTGATTAACAAATGTGCATAGAAATATTATGCACATTGCTGTCCCATATTTGTGTGACATTAACAGAGAAGTGCCAGAACTCTTTCTTTTTTTTCTTTCTATAAAGCACCGATTTTAATAAAGTGAGGACCCTACCACAGCGCCTGGGGAGGGTTTGGGGTCTTTGTGGAACGTCAGGACTCCTCCGTGGAGAACTGTCCATGTTGGAACCCAGTTTTTCCTGGGAAAAAAAAAAAAAGATAAGACACACATACAGATTAGGTGCATCTCAAAACCTGATAACATTACTGAAAATGATTTTAGCAATTCAGTTTTTAAAAGCAAAAATATTATACAGATGTATGACAACCAGGGAGATATTTCAAGACTTAATTTCTGGTCATTTTGATCATTCTGGCTTACAACTAATGAAAACCAAAACTCAGAAAATATGACATAACTGCAATTAAAAATAAAAAAATAAAAAAAACAGATTTCTACAGAGATGCTACATCTTTGCAATCACAGAGTTGACTGCTGACTTAACAAGGAGAACGTCAGTGACACTTTCCACAAGGAGTATGAGCCACAAAAAGCCATCGGTAATGGAGCTGGAGTTTGACACAGTTCCATATCCAAGAATGTCGATGGAAAATAATGTGTTGGGAAAATGTTTGCGCAGACAATAGGAAAAACTGAAGTCTTACGAGAATTACGAAACAAAGCCTGTTCAAGAGTTTTGGGGAAGATTCAGAAGGCGGGGACTGCAGCTGGAGTCAGAGCTTCAAAAGCCACCACACATACCTATCAGGGACATGAACTGCAACTGTTGCACTTTTTATGTTAAGTCTCTCCTGAACCAGAGACAACGTCAGAATGTCTTACCCTCGGCTGAAAAGGAAAAAATAAATAAATAAAAAATTGGACTGCTTCTAAGTCTCCAACTCCTATTTTCAGATGAAAGCAAGGTTTGCATTTAATTTGGAAGTCAAGGTCCCAGAATCAGTAAGAAGAGCGCAGAGGCATAGAATCAAGCCGTTTGAGGCGTAGGGTGAAGTTTTCACACTGATTTGACGACTAATCCCATCTGCTGCTGTCGGCCCACTGTGTGCTTAATCAACTCCCCAAGTCAGTGCTGCTGAAATTTTTGCACACTTAATGCTTCCCCCTCTGCTCGCAAACTTTCACTTGACCCCCTTTGTCACGCTGCCAAACGTACCACAGGCCGCTTTAATGACCCTGGTATCGCTGTGCTGAACTGACGACAATCTGGGTCGACTCCACATGTAACCTTCGGAGTCTAGATTTTCATGGGATATAAGCCACAATAATTAATTTAAAAGAAACACGTGCTAGTAGGCCTGTCACGATAACAAATTTTGCTGGACGATTAATTGTCTAAAAAATTATTGCGATAAACGATAATATTGTTTCAAGACCTTTTGACCCTGATTTAATGGAAATGACTAATAATGCATGTGATTTCCTGCCATAGATAGATGCACTTTATTTTCAAAAGAACACATAACACTGGAACTGACAAACTAAATAAACAAAACAACCAAAAACAAAAATAACATGGATTCTCAGTCTCCATTAACAAAAAACGTACTTGAATAAAAACTAAACAACATAAAGCCAAAGTGGAAATAAATATTGCATTCAACCAAAAGAGTTGAACGCAGATTATGAAGTCTGTATGTCTCCTTCAGTAATCACTAGATTTAAATAGAGATTTAAATAGATCCGACTACCTAATGCAGTAGTTCATACTACACAATTTTTTGCCCCTATTTTCTCCTCATGACAATCTTAGAACGTTGGCTTATCTAAGATTGTCGCTGGTGATTTCGTAACCGATCATCATGCAGTATGTGGTGTGTTACGGTAGATCGTCGTGGCCGCTCCGATCTAAATCAGGAGGTTTCCTCGACTGGGAGCTTAACGCAGCCTGTTGAATGTGACAGGTAGCCAATCAGAAAGTGCGGATTCTCCTCCTGCTTTCTGAGGGGAAATTATGGAGGGGAATCCCAAACAGCTGACACGGCGCAACCCGAAGTCCAGCGGACATCGGAGATGATATGTGGAAACATTAATATTTATTCAAC
This sequence comes from Poecilia formosa, assembly GCF_000485575.1. Lineage (NCBI taxonomy): Eukaryota > Metazoa > Chordata > Actinopteri > Cyprinodontiformes > Poeciliidae > Poecilia > Poecilia formosa. The sequence goes on from NW_006799946.1 coordinate 3,277,579, forward strand.
ATGTCGTGCAAAAAATATAGAAATGACCAGGGGAGGAGTTGGAGCCAAATTGCTACCGCAGTTGATAAACCCGGTATCTTTTCAGCTGTTCTTTGTTAACGTGACATAAATAAGTTATAATGATTTTCATTCAGTTGGGACTTTACGCCGACTCTAGCCACACGCATCACAGGTAGATTCTGGTAAAGCATTGATTAATGCCTGATTTTAAAATTAGTTAACTGGACTTGTAGCCATTATTTTGTGCCCATTTGGCTGCACACCACACGGCACAATCGAACCTGATTGAACCGTTATACCTAGGATTTCTGTCAGCTAATGTGTCTCTCAGGTTTTGAAAATGGGCCGACAGCCGGCCAACAACTCGTGTAGTGTGCGCTGGACATTACACTAAGGAAATGAGGAAGGGAGGGTCAGTGGAGAGCACCGGAGTTGAGCCTTTTTTCATTCAGTGTCATCAAGAGAAAGAAAAAAGGCAGGAAGAGACGATAAAGCCGATAACTAAAATGAGGTCAATAGGTTTAATTTATCGTGCGATTAATTGATTTATCGTTTATCGCGACAGGCCTATGTGCTACTTCACTTTTTGAATAATGGCTGCGTTTTTAATGATATTATATTTTACTAAGATGAACTTGCATAAGAATCAAAATATACATAAACTATGAAACAACAAACGTCTAAAAAAATGAACAGTATGGCTTACCTTACTTTCTTTCCGTTCTCACTGATTTTTGTTTTGTTGAGAATTCCCGCTTTCTCCAAATTCTGTACCTGGAATTGTAGCAGAAAAGCCAATATTTCATTGTTTTGAAGATTTGGCTTGTACACGTTAGACGTTTGTGCGAAAATTAGATGAAGGAGGCGATGTTCTACAGGGAAATAAAACTAAAAATGAAATGTGAAAAAAGGACTCCGAGTGCTCTTGCGTTGTTCTACAGTGCAGTGTCATTTGCAAGGACAAAAAAAAAATCTGCACCCTGACCACAAAAATCTGCATCTAAAGTTTGCAAATAGACACCGAGACAAGGTCGAGGCATTTTGTTCTGCAGACTGCGTGTTTAGAGATCACCTCACATGAGGACCTTTTATAGTAGAAGAAAATTACAATGAATGCTACATTGTGAAACAAATGTCGCACAGTCAGTAGAAAGTAAAAGACTGCCTGGCCTGAGATTCACTGGCCAAAATTAAAGAGCACAGGCTGAAAGGGAAACTTAAAGCGCAGCTCTGCAAGCCGCTTAGACGTCTCTCAACACTTACGAAGAAGCGAGGATTTTTGATTTATAATTTTTCAGTCTTTTAACCGAAAAAGTCCAATACTTTGTGAATTAATAGCTCGGTCACAAGTCATGTTGTTGCCGTGGAAGCTCGACGCACAACAGCAGGAAGTAAAAGTCAGACAGCGGAGAGGACATGTTAAGAGGTTATTAATCCACAGTTAATATAAGACTTTCAAACGGTTGATGCTTCGAGGGCATAAACAAGCCCATATTCTTGTTCATCCATGCGGGATGAAGAAACATCTGCTTAGGATTACTTGCAAAGTACCTTGAAATAATTGGATTCGTTCTGGAAATCACAAAGATGAGAAGCTAATCTCTTCTTTTCTTTAGTTATTTTTACAACATATATTTTGCTCGGCTAAACTCACATCAGCATCTAAATGCAAACGTATTGAAATTTTGCTTTTGCTTTCAGTAAACAGAACATACTGCACTCCTGGGTTGATATTATTGATATTGCGACAACTTTCACTTTATTAATATATTTATCTGCAGTGGTGATGATGCACATGAGAGATGCTTTTTATATCACTGCAGAAAAAAGATGGTTTGCTAATGAGAGGCAGGGTGATTTGAATGTATAAAGTTTTTATGGAAATTATAAAAAAAAATAAAATAAAAAAGCTTATCAAGTTATTAATAGCCACACCTTCTGCCCATCATAGATAGATGCTGCTATCTATGGCTAAAGCTCAGGTGAGTGCTTAAACTAATAACCCACATTATAGCGCAGCCACTTTGAGGTCAAATAATAAGGATTTCTCCAGGGCCTAAACCCAACAGCCTTAAAGGAGAGACACAAAACACCATTCAGATGTAGGGATAGATCGGAGGGCTTAATGGTTCACTTTACTGATGTCACAAAACTCAAATGGCGGAGCACCAAAGTCCACTTACATTATGCTCTGGAGAGTTTCCCGTACTGGAGCTGTCGCTGCTGTGGTCTGACGTGTTCCTCAGGTGACTCTGGGTGAACCTCTAAAATCAGAGCACGAATGAAAATCTTAGTGTCGAATATGTGAATGTAAGACAAAACAGAACAGAAGAATAAGCAGGAAAAAAAAAAAAACTGAAGTGTGTTGTGGATTTCAGTGGGTGGAACTTCCTCCTACACATCTATAATTTACCAGAATTAGTCAAACTGAGCTCATTTTGGTAGAATGATTATTATTAACTCAAGGAGTTAAAATGATGACTCAAGTGATTAAAACTAATTGTTTGTCAGTGTGCTGTAATACCTTTTTCAATTGTTTCAGAGTGCGACATACAAAAAACAAACAAACAAACAAAAACAAAAAAAAAACAAGTGCAATCTTTTTACCTGCAATTAACTGTGTTTTTCTGCTGCCATTTTAATTTGATAATAATCAGACCCGCAAACATTCAGCGAGTTTCACACAAACACAGTTTCGGGCACGCTCGTGTACTGAACTTGGCCGAATACAGGAAGCGTTCACATAGAAAGAGTTTCTCATCTCCAGTTCTTATGCTAAGCCACAATGTTTTCTTTCAAGACCAAAACAGAAACCTTCTTTCTTTTAAGGCAAACCTGCAAAAATCTGTTTTTTATCTTTCTGATCTTAAGTGATTGATTTTCTACAACTAGACTACTTTTAATGTTAAAATTTGTGGCCCGCAAGTACCTTGCCTATGTCATCCACACATGACAAGAATTTATTAATTCAATGTTTTGTGATTAAGCAGTCTCCACTGCGCCCGTTGGAAAAAAAAAAAAAACTTTCGACGTTTGGATCCCGAGGTTTGTAGTAAGGAAAAGCAAAAGCCCGTATTTGTACACAGGAGTCTCACTGGCGCTTGTGCAAATGTTGCCTCTCCCTTAATCAGAGAGCAATGCAGCCGATTTGCCTTGCTAAATAAGGGTTAAACCTTTTCAGTGTTGGCGGATAAACACAGACTTAACCACGCTACTTGCCAACTGCATAACTTTATATTTAGCTGTCGGACACACCCTGGATGTGCCACACAACCTGTGTGTACACACACATGTCTGTGACGGCGTTAGTGTGTGTACATGCATGTACCCCATCTTCCTGGCCCGTGCAGAACTGAGCAGGTACCCTCGAGTCTCTCCAGTTTTTGACGACGTGCACATTTTCATTCTCATCGCCATTCGGGACATTGGAGTGAGAAGGAGCTGCAGGGGCCTTCAAGGACAAAAAAAAAAAAAAAAAAAAAAAAAAAAAAAAAAGAAGAAATTTCACACCATAAAAATGACAGAGATTCCACGTTCTTAACTTAATTTGTCAGAAAAGTCTGTAAAGTAGAGAAGGGTCTTCACCTCAGGCAGATTCCACTCAGACTTGGTGCCATCTCTTAGGTAGTAATAGGTTTGGCCCTGATCATCCACAGACTTGATCCACTGTTAGACAACAGAAACATTTTTATTTGGCATATTTTTTCTGTAACTTAAGTCACAGTTAAAAAAAAAAAAAAAAAAAAAAAAAAAGTTACAGAATAGCATAATAGTAATAACTGAACTTCTTTTTCTAATGCAGTTTTTCCAACCAGAGCTGCTGCTTCACGGCTTAAATCCCGCAACGAAATATATCTAGGGTTTCATAAAAGACATCAGCAACGTAATGAAAAACAGGTGCCGTTTATTAAACTAGGATGTGATTTTGAAGGGCATACATCATATTTTAGATGCCACAAACGATTCTCAAAGGATGAAACATGAATAAATGATATTTCTCAATGCTGATGTGACTTTCAAAACATGCTTTTCTGAAAGAATTATTATTATTTTTTTTATGTCACAGCCACTAAACAGGAAGGCCCCATCGTGCATGTATGACAACGTTGAGCCTATATACATATTTATCATCACAGAGTGGATTGTTGTGAAGACGTGAAGGAAATGAATTTCTCCTCATCCATCAAAAATAGTCTCTTTTTCTCCCAGGATTGTACAACAAATTGGGTCTTGAATTTAGGTGAGAGTGCAAGCCGAGGTTGGGGAAGAGGGCTGAACACAGGAGAGAACACGGCTTGTGTCAGGGTCATCGGTCATAGCTCAAGCAGAGTCAGCATTTATGGTGAGAATAAAGTGTGCCAGGTAAGAAATGTCTTTCATTGCCTGATAATTACCCATCACGTTGCTTGTTCCTCAGTGTCTGAGCCAATTAACAGAGAAAACTTTTGGCTGTAGCGCCCGTCTGAGTATTCCAACTGGTCTAGTATTGGCTTAAACTTTAAGGCAAAATGATGAGTTTTTCTGAGAAATCAGACTGCGAACATTTTTACCTTTTCAGTGGCATAACAGATGGTTTCCTCAGGATAAAACTGAGAAAACCATGTAGGTATGTGACGCACAGATTACGCGGAGAAAAGGTGAGACTTTGTAACCACTGCAGGTCTCACTAACAAAGTATTCTGGCCGCACAGCTGTTTGAAAAAATAAACAGCCATTTTGTTGTGGTTTTTAATAAAACAATACATCCACTCATACTGCAACAGATACTAGTGCCTTGGTGCAGTTAGAAATGGTAAATAAGTTAAATTTATCTCACGCTTTTCGCGTCAAAGCACTTGATCGGGACCATGTAAACATGTGCAGCTAGAACTGAACCTACAACTTTGTGATTGAAAGACAACTGCTCCACCACTGAGCCACAGTCACACACACAGTTGAGCGACGTACTCCTTTAACAGCATTGGTATAGTGTACCGATGCTGGATACGGCATCTGTGAAACTAGACCAAAACAAACTGAGTTCCGAGCTGAGCATGCTAAGATTAGCAAGCTAGCACTAACATCCGCAGGTATTTATTGAGATTTTCAGGCACACCAGTTCCTCAGATGCATCAACCCTTATCAAGTTCTATCCAGAGGGGTATTCTTGCTCTTCAAGCATATTTACAACACCTGGTAAAAAAATACAATTGTGTTCAGGAGCATGAACTTTCACTGCAGGACTTCGTCAAATGTTTACCGCAGAAAGAAAACAGTTATTTCTGCGTTGTGGTTCTGGTGGCTAACGGTACCACGAGGGACTGTCATGTCCGCCTAACTGTGACTACATTTGTTTGCTTTTGACTTAGTTTCTAAAGCACGAGTCGCATTTAAATGTAAGTGTTTATCTTGATGAGCCACATAACACCTCAGCCTTCCTGGCAACATTTTCCACAGCAGTTTTTGTATGAAAACATTATTAGGGTTTTGATAAAATGAAGCTTACTATATGGTTTTAGAATAGCACGGCTCAAAAAAAAATGATAGCTGACGTTTTCTCTGGTCCTCTGCAAAAATCACTACCTTGTGCTACCTGAGATCCATGTACTTATCTCACGTAAGTCTCAGTTATTTTGCCGCAGTGCAAAACGAAAAAATAACAAGGCTTTGAAAAGCAAAATAAATCTTATTATTCATAGTGAACCTTTGAAGTTTCACATCCAGCCATGTGACCAGTTTCTATTTAAGTTGTATGTTGTCCACTAAGATATTTCTCGACACATTTTTTTTGTAACTAACTTTTAAGCCTTGAGCAAGTTTAAAATAAAAGTAGCATATTTCAAATTAGCATTTTATATGCTGCCATTTTTTTTTACAACAAATAATTTTACAATATATATTTTTTTACTTTATTATTTATATGTTGCATCATGCACACTAATTTAATCCTGTGCTATTTAAATAATGATAGCTACTCATTAGTTATTTTTAAATTTGTACAGTTTAGGTTGTTTTTTTATAGGTTTAAATGAAGCTTAAACTACAGTACACATCCAGCTCTATTCTTTGTTATGCTACTGAACTACTGAAATTAGAGGAGAAACAGACAGGGCTGAAAAAGTGCTGCAAAATACTGGCACATTTAACGTGAAAGTCCACTGAACGCCAACTGACACGTCCACATTTCACACCTTCTTCAGTTATATTGAGGGGCTGTCCTTACCTGATCTGGAGAGTTTTCACTGGTGAAAACCCATGTCCCACTGGGTTCCACGGTGAGGTTCCAGCCAGGCGGGGTACTGCGGTCCAGGTTGGCCCGGGGGATGGTGGTCCGACTCACATGGCCAAGAGCGTACTCCTTCGGAAGAGTCGGGGGTCCCGTGTTCTTGATGTCCTCGTACAATTCTCCTTGGTCTGGGTAATCCTCTGATGGGTAGTCCTCCACAGGTAAAGGAGGCTAGCAAAAACAATGTACATTAAAACAATTTATTGCATTTTTTGAAGTTATTTGTCTTTTTAGTGAAAATTACACTGCAGGGTAAATTTGAACAAATTATCGAAGGAAGGCTGGTCCAGCCTTCCTTCGATTGTCAGAGACCAGATTAATCTGGAGTAAACCTAGTCGGAAAAAACACACTTGACATGCTTTTAAAATTTTTCAATCATAAACCTTCCTGTATTACATTTAGATTGGTCAACATAACGTAGTATACTATGAAGAGAAAGGAGAAGAATAAGGGTAATTTTTAATTCAATAATTTAGGGTTAGGGATCAGTTTCCAAATCTCGTCACAGATTCTCAGTTAGATTTATGTCAAGGCTTGACCGGACAATTGACGCAGAATATGCTTTGATGTAAAACATTTCAATGCAGCTCTGGCTGCATGTTTAAGGTTGTTGTTCTGCCTACACCACGGTCTCGAGTCTTTTTTTTCCGGCTTCAAACAGGAATGCTCTCACAGGAATGCTTTGTACTTTTCTCCATTCATCCTCCCATTGTCTCTGACGAGCTTTCTTGTCAGTGATGATGCTGCCAACGCCAATGTTTTACTGGAGAAATGGTGTGTAATGGCCACACCCAAGGCTGCACTACAGGTGAGTCAGTAACCCTCATGGCCTTTCCACTTTTCATGTTTTGTACATTTTCAGTACAAAATAAGAGTTTGTCATAAATGATTAGCGAGACGTTTAAATAGATTTGTTCTATTTCAGGTACATCTAGGGATTCCTGATCAGAAATGGAAACTTTTGACGTCTAAACAGAAATTTCAACAAGCGTGTAGGTTTTTCCATTTATCGCTCGTCAATTGCAGCAAGTGACACAAACTGTTTGTTCATACTTCGTGTTGAAATGTTCCAGCTTAACGCAGAGTCACCGAATAATGTCAGTTTCCTCAGTTACTGCTACGATCTTCATGTCAAGTCTTTGACTTTCAGAGCTGCACTGACTTCCAGGTTCTCTTCCTCTTTCTGCAACTCGTATGAAGTCATTCAAGGGCAAAAATTGGGTCACTTGCTTCTTGGAATGTGAAAGAAAAATAAACCCCCAAAACAAGTGAATTAATATGTTTACTGATGGGGTAAAAAATATTTCCGTATGATGACAAAATTCCTGTGAAATCTCAGGCTATTCAAAGATTAATACCGTCTCTTTTCGAAATCCAAATGAGGCCAAATGTTCTTTCAGGGAAACTATTTGGGACTACCGCTGAGCCTATTCTGTTCGGAGATAATGAATTAAGTCATGTCTGTTATGTAGGTGCAGGACATTTCATTCCATTAAGAGCAGACTGTATTTAGGTTCCCCCTGGGTGAAGCTAAAACTGGAGACAGAGGAAGCCTAAGTGGAGCAGCCAGGCTGTCTGTCCTTACCGGCTCGTCATCGCGAAACCTGTGCACGCTCATAGGCTCCATCGGAGAGGGGTAAAGGCTCTGCTGCTCAGGAGGGTCCCAGGACGTCTCCCCGGACATGTGGTTATAGAAGTAAGGCTGACCAGTGGTCTCATCCACCAGCTGCTCCCAGTCTGAGGCCCAGTCGGATTGAGGGGACGGTGGAGGGAAAGGAACCTCCGGAGGGAGTGGCTCAGGGTCTGTGGGGGAGTCTAAAAAGGGGTTGTCCCAGGTGGTGCTCCCCGTGTCGGGGTGGTAGTAGTATTCCTGTCCACTTTCTTGGTCAACATGAACCTCCCATCCCTCCTGTTTTAGGTAGGAAGGAGAGCAGGGCGAAGGGTCCGACGGGGGAGACTCTGAGATGCTTTGGCGAAGCTCTGCTACGTTGACGTACACTGCTGACCGGAGATTTTCATTCTGCACCTGAAGATGAGAAAGAACAATGCAATAAGAATAGAGAGTTGCTGACATCCGAACACATCTATTAGTGTTTCTACTGTAGACTAAGGAAAACCTGGCCTGTATCCACCTCTACCTGTTGAGTGCCAACAAGGTACTTTTCTAAGGGAAAGATATGAGACTTACTGCAGGGTGGCAAGGGGGCAATTACAGGGTACCTACAGGGAGTTTAACATTTTAGTGAGTAGTATGAGTAGTTAACAAAAGGTAAAACTAAATTGTAGTACTTAGTATGTTTTGCTGTAGTTTTTACATAAAGCCGTAAATAAAAACCAACGCAGGTGCCCTGCAAATACCCTGTAGGTATCCTGTCGTACCAAGTGGGCATCTGAATAAGAATCCTGTACTCATTATTTCCCAAAATTCCTCTCAAATATTCTTTAGATATCCTGCAGGCACAGTTTTTAGAACCATTTACATAACAGGATAGGTTAAACTCCCATTACATGCATGTACCCTATAGATATACTGTAATTACCCAGTAGATATCCCTGTGGGTATCTTGTATGCACCCTTCTGAAAACACGCAAGATATACCAAGTAAATTAAAATAAAGTTTAAAACAGGAAAAACTGTTGTAGGAAGTACCACACCCAAGCTTTAAGCTAAGCTGTCGTTCACCCTAAATCTGTCTTCTGCAACAAACTGAAACACAGGAAGTCTAACGCTGAAAAAACCCCCACAAACCTCTGGGGCGTTCCCTGCCGTGCCAATAATCAATAATGGAGCCCAGTTGCATTTACTTTGCAGTGTTGCACCCAGACTTCATCTTCTGATGTGAACCACTGTAAGCTATTGCCTGCCATAGAGCTCAAATTAAAAACGTGAACTGTGTAATCTGGGCTGCGTTTAATTATGTACTGGATTGAAAATAAAAGTTTAACAGCCACACAAACATGTGAGCGCGGGGCATTTTCAGTGGACTCTAACTGGGTTAAACTTCACCATAACAGTCACGGCATTAACTTCTGCGCCCCACTTTCGTCCGGCTACCTTTCACGCACAAGAGCTCGTCGGTGTTTTTCTTGCGTACACAAAACTACGCGTTCGGTTTCCTGACGAGAAAGGGAAGCTGCACGTAAACAGAGCTCCACATGGCAGGAACACGGCATGTAAAGTAGACTCAGCCTTCACAACTAATTTGCTTAAAGAATACCAATGAGAGTGACAGAGAGCGATGAAAGGCCGTCTCTGTCCTCTGTGCTGCTGAAACTGATCATCCCGATACATATGTGTCGTAGCTTCCATCAAAACACCCTCTTCTTGGCAACATCAAAAGCAAATGCCTTTTCCTCTTTAAGCTGATTTTCTTTTTCTTACCTTTGCTCCAGTGAGGCGCTTAATTCTCTGAGTAAAACTCCTGGGAATTATGGTCCTGCGCGCCCTCTCATTCGCCATTGTGAAGACAGCGCAGATAAAAGCTGTGACATGACTATTCTAGACTAAACTTTAACTAGACCTTGTGTCACAGCTAGACCTCTTGAGCTATATTTACCAAAACCTACGTGTGTGTGTGTTTCTGCGCAGTATATGCTGATCACTAGAATAAACATATCATGCTAAAAAGAGAAGTGTAGCAAAAGTTAGCACAGAGAAAAAGAACTTGTAGAGTATCAGAACTCAAAAAAAGAGGGAGAAAGGATGTATAAGCATCTGAAATATCCGTCACCTTCTATTTTTATTTACTGTTTTTAGGTCCGCTTTAGTTTTACTTTTATTTTTGAAAGAAAGACCGATCAAAGGGCATGCAAAGAAAAGTCCAGAAGAAAAACAGGCCTTGGGATTGTGTTCTCTTCCAAAAATGGGAATCGATAGTCAATAAAATAATGTTACAGGCTCTTCGAGTTTTTGTTTTTTTTGCATGTCTCCAACATTTGCATTCTCTTCTAGTTTGAATGAGCATTGATATATTGTTTTTCTGCTGGGAAATTTAAACATTTGTAGGATTACAAATTCACAGGAAGGTCTTTGTAAAATCCCTGGAAGCTGCTTCCAGCTTCCAGCTTCCCTGGTTCCAAACAAGTCTGGATTAAAGGTTGTGTTTGGATATTTTGGGATTGTTTAAGAATGGCTGCATGCATCACTTGCTCTAGGAAACTATTACAGGCCAACATTTAGGGGCTTTGAAGAGACAAGCACAAGAATTTTAAATTCTTATTTTTTCTTAAACGTGACACTTTATTAACTTCTGCTACTTGCCTCTTTGTTGATGTCAGACACATTTCATTTAGCTGCAAACTTATCAATACATAGATTACAATTGGCCGCCACCCTCATTCCAACTCTGATGAGTCGCCATGAAATCTTTGTACCATCTCAAAAAGAGCGAGTCAGAGAAACAAGGTCATCTCCACAGTTTATTTGCTGCTTTTTTATTCAATAAAACAAACAAAATTCTGTGCAGGACACCCATTATTATAACAGATGGCTTGTCGTGGAGGAAAAGCTGCACAGCCAATGATTAGGGAAGCAGGCAGCTGATGGAGCTGACTGAATAAGGATGCATGGAATGTGGTGTGCTTGAACATAGCATAGCATAGCATAGCATAGCATAGCATAGCATAGCAGTTAGCAGACCACAGCTTCAAGCTAACCTGTGGGAAACAACTGCACATCAGCTTTGTCCTGCTAGTTTTTGCCCCTCAGATAACAGGATGGATTATTTACAGCGGGGAAAAACACCTACAGCATATAAAATAGTAAGAGTTTGTTATCCTGTGTGTTTCTGCTCGGAGCTTTCTGCGCAGCTGACAAAGAGATGGTTCTTCTGGGAATACATTATCTTAATGTTGTGGTGCATCTTTGAATTAAATGGAAGTAGTGGAGACTAAGCCGTCTACCACCGAGTAAAAATGATGGTTACCATTGAGTCTGGATGCGGCTGGCGGGGCAGACAAACAGGATGTAGAAATAAAAAAAAGAAATAAAAAAATGATTACGAACAAAGAAAAAGGAGCCCTTCTGCTCTTACACAACACTTGTTTTGATCCTATCACATTACAGACTTTGCCTCAGTCATTGATCAAAATGTAATCTCAAAACAATCGATGTGGATGGCCAGACAACTGACCTCAAAACAGATTGATTTCAAACAATGCGAAGCAGAAATGCAAGGATTGCCTCATCGACCCGTAAGAAAAATATTAAGCTGGAAATCTTTCAAAGCAAACCATGGAAATGTAAGAGTGGATCCCGAAGAACAATCATTTCCAAATGATATATTTGGTTACTATTTCTGCGTTATGTCTGCTTTAGATCAACACAAAGTAGTGCATAACTGTGAAATGCAAGGAAATGGATACATGGTTTTCTTTTTTGAAATATTCTATAAACATTCGTAGCCACAAAAGTTTAGTTTTCTTCCAGTACTGCCCTGTATTTAACTCCAGCCTACATTCTACATGTAGGTCAGAAAGTTCAGTGTTGATTTCCTCTAACTAGAGCACATTCTTCACATATTAGCTTTATTCTCTTGTGACAAACTGTACGTTGGACTTCTTTAGTACCATTTTACACAGGTGGACTCCTTTGGTTTACTTCTAGGGGCAATAGTTTTGCACTGGATTTTGTTCAGGGGTGAATGAGAAAAAGGGGCTGAACAGAAACGTATTGCGGCACTTTTTTATTTAAAATGCATGTCATTGTTGCTCATCTTTGAATGTCCCTGTGTTGATGAATCACCTGAAATCCCCCAAAATACAATCACCTTAGTGGTTGTAATGCGACAAAAACGGGAGAAGCTTCGAGATGAATCAATACTTGGAAAACCCGCTGTATCTATCTGACGTAGAAGTGAGTCCCTTATCAGATTTCATGTCAGTCAATGATGTAATCTGTCATTTTAAGTCCCACCTATCTGAAGTCCTCAAGAAAACATACAACAAAACATGCATACGTCTCTCATTGTTTTCGTCCTTCTGCAAGAACTCTGGTTACTGTACATGACAGCAGTTATTGTGTGAGCTGATAATATCAGAATGTATTGCACCATGGTTCTAATGACCCCAATTTTGAAGCATGCAAAGAAAATCTGTCCTCTCCAACTACCTCTCTGTGTTTTGCTAAAGATCCAGCAAGCGCTGCCTGACAGTCAAGATCCACTGTAACTTTTTGAGCTGACGCTTGTCTTTTTCCCCCCGCCACCCTCAAGAACAGTCCAAAATTATAACCCACATGAAGTGTACTATGACACAAAACAAACGCCTTCGCCTTCAGATCTCACCCAAAGCCGTATACGCTACAAACTGCTGCAATGACATCTGAGCACACTTACAAAGTGTCTCTCACATCCAGAGGAGCAAAAGAGCTACAGATTAAAGGCAACAGCTGCAAAGATAAGAGTACTGTGAGTTTATATTTACGCCACTTCAACATGTACAGGAAAAGACAAGTGCACAGGAGGCACGGTTCATTGAAACAGGAAGCAGCGCACTTGTCGAAGTGTTCGAACCAAGTAGCCAGTAGTAAAATTAGACATTTTAATTTTACAACGCGGTGGATGTAATCTCCTACCTGGGCAGCCACCGGCAGAGTCAAGCCCCGTTGGGCTTGATGACCTGTCCAAACCCTGGAGTACATCTCCACCATGTTTATCCGTTTCTAGCAACACGATCCATAGATCCAAACACGGAGAGACTCGGAACCAGCGAGCTAACTATTCAGCAGCCTTCAGTCGACCTGCGCTATGCCAGACTCCTTAGCACCCTCCTCATGCATGCAGCCTTCTCTCGCAGCGGCCGTGATAGTAGCAGCCCAGATAGAAAAGAGAACTGAGGTCTGTTACAATAAGCAGCAGGAAGGGACTGTGAGAGGGCTCGCCGATGTGGGTGTGTGTCACTGTTTGTGTGTGCTTAAATTCTTGTGCACAGGATAGGAGGGTAGAGGGTAACTGTCTGACTGAGCTAAAAAAAAAAAAAAAACAGAGTCGGTAAAAAGTAGACAGGAAGAAAAAAAAGTTTTAGTAGGCAGAACAACATGAGCTCTGCGGGTCACTTCGACCTACTTCCTGTCTGTGTATATACATGACAAATAAAACGGAAATGACAGCAATGGAAACAAAGATTTTGGAGAAGGACAGCAAACACTTAGGAGAAGAAAAGAACAGCTTCTGGTGAGCTTTTAACCTTTCCTTGGGTGGATGACTCAGACAATAATGGAGAGAAAGGGGAAGCAATAATTTCTTACAATAAAGCAGGGAGCTGCCACGGCCGGGCCAATCTGAAAGTACTACAGAATTCAAACGTCAAACAGGAAGCTGAGTGTTGGTTAGATTGCAAAATGCCCCAGCATGAAGCTTGTGGCCAATGTTTTGGAGGTTTCTGGGTTAGAGTTGGTTGCAAATGAGGTTTGAGGAGACATGGAGAAATATGATTTTTTTTTTTTTTATTTGGACAATTCCGGATAAGTGAATGAGTGAAAATGTGTAAAATTCAAGAAAAAAAAACACATCATATGTGCATATGTATCATTCCTTTAGAGATTTGTTTTTCTTTTGTTTTTAATTTGGGGCAATCCCATTAACTAACTTACAAAACAGCTACAGTTAACCTGAATTCAACACAACATAGTATGCAGCATAATGCGACAAAAACCAACACAACACAATTTCACATGACACAGTTCGGCACTTTACTATGCAACAGGACGCATGTATATTTCACTTGGGATTTTTTTTTTTCAGTCTGGTCTCTCCCAATAAAGGCCATAGTTAAATAGATACATAGAACAAGCAATAGCAGTCTAAATTTGTATTTAACATTTCAGCTAAATACAATTTAGCTGAAATAGCATTTAGTAATTAGAGTTAAGCTTCAGATTAACTCTGGCGCTTTTGTCTTTGTTATCTTCTATACCTTCTACAAAAGAATTGGGGACAAAATGTGTTTTTTTTAATATCAAATTAGGTATAAGAGTCTTTTTTTGATTAAATAATTGAAGGTAAGGAAGGTCTAAGTGCCTTAAGAACTATGAAAAATATGTCCTCCGAACATGAGTGATTACTGGAGCAAATATTTGTTAAAAAAAAAGGAGCCAAAGGCAGCACAACCTTCAAAACCCAAGAGAACCATGGATTGAAGAATTAAAAGAAATATCACAAGAATTTCCTGGAGAGAAAATGCAAAGAAAAGAGAGATGACTCAAACTTCTTCCAGAGTACGGCATAAAAAAAGGGAAAAGAAGACTTTTTGTACAGCAAAGCTGAAGAATTTGCAGTAAAAGCTTTGCAAAGTACTTCTCGTCATTTTTCCAAGGCATGGTTTGAGGCGAAATTCCTTCAGTCAAGAACCTTAAACTCTGTGCCCTGAGCAAAGCATGAAGCAGCAATCCGCCTGATTACTTAACCACATTAGAACCCATCCAGTCTAACAATGGGGTCCCAAATTGGGGCCCAAATCACGCCACAGCACACAGTTGGGCTATTGAATCAAACTGGCTCCCTTCCTTCTTACATCACACTCATCCCGGTGTGGAATCCAGGATCCTGAAAATGCTCAGCCGCTTATCACCACCTTATCTTTGCTTTCCAGGTCAGGGCTGTATCCTGATGTGCAAAACTGACTGATGACAGATTTCGCCTTCTCCCACATTTTGTAGATGAAATGTATTTGTGTAGGAGGGGAAACATTTCCGTACCGGTTGCCGCACAGCTCTCTGCTAAGAGGAAAACATGACTCCTTTTGGAGTATGTAGTTTGGGTTGCAAGCAAAAGATCACGCAGTATGCAAACGGACAGGAAACAGTTTGTCCACAGATTCTGGTTCCTGCTTCCTGGAACCTGTAATAATTACAGTAAACAGAAATCCCTTTGTGTTCAATGTAAAATGTACCAAACTACAGGAATATTGCAATCAAGCAGCTCACTACAGCTGCACTGTGTTTTTGTAAACTTATGAGATTCTAGAGCACATTACTAATCCACCATCTGATGACAACATTCAAGCTTTCTTTGGTATATTTTCACAGATTTTTTTTTTTTTTAGCCGATTTCTGTCAGATTTATGATTATGAAGGGATTGAAAGATCAGAGGTTAGATCATAACCTTTCTTATTTATTTATTTTCCTAATTAATAACCACAAATGGAACAAATTCAAGAGAAAATATAGCGCAACTGGTTCTTTGAAAGATGTTCTCCTTCTGACTCCAACAACAACAACAAAAAAAAAGGATTTACAAGAGTATACTTATTTATGCATCTGAAAATTAAAAAAATAGAACATGTCTAACCCCCTTCTTATCTCTGGAAAATAATTTAATTTAACTTCATTTAAAATAAACCTTCTTTCACTCATCTTCCCCTCATTGGCTTCTTGTAGCTGTCACTCTGAGGGTAGCTCACTTCTCACTTTCTGCCACATTGAACCACAATATTATTTAGACAGATGAGACAAAAGTAGAAACAGACGTCATAATGCATAGCATTTAGTTTGCAAATCCATCTGTCCATAGTCTGTGCACTATAAAACATTTGAAGGTGGTTTAATTTGAACATGAAAGTTCAAAGTACAAGAGAATTGTTTTTGTTTTAACTCAGAAATTAAAGTTCATGAAGCTGATTTGACGACAAAAGGCAAGTTGTCTAAAATATTATTTTCTTTTAAGTTCATTAAAATTGCGAGTTTTATCTTAATGCTGCAATTTAGACCAAATAATCATTTCACAATATGGAAGAAAAAACTTCCCTAGCCTTGTTATAGAGCACACATTTCTCCATTATTTTCACTCTCAATATCAACTTAAAATAACTTATTTTACTTTAGAATAATTTAAATTCTTGTTTCAAATTGCATGAACAAAAGCTCACGCAATTTGATGAATTCTATTAAACATCACAATAGACTCTGCTCTGAAACATTTAGTGTGAACAGGACATCATCCTAAAGCTTTGTAAACTGTCAACTGCATTGAAACAAGCATTTATAATAACGCACAAGAGTCAGATCAATATAACACACTCCCATCTCACTCACGGTGCAACAAAGTGCACAAAAAAAAAAAAATGCCACTAACCACACTGGGAACTAGTTCCCACTTCTTGCTAATACTTCTTTCATTGTTTTTAAGTGCTACCCTAAAATCTCTAGTTTATTCAACAGCAAAAAGTTAACCCAACTTACTATGTGCGTTTGTCTTTCGCAAACTCACAGATTTAGGTTCAAAATTTAAAACGCGCGACATTTATTTGACTTAAAGAGTGGAAGAGAGTAAGCACAACTAATTGAGGCTCAAACGTTTTACAGTGTACCCGCTTATCCTTGCTGGGTCGCAGTAACGTGGAGGCAGATTGGGGCTGGTGGTGCCCCGATTCCTATCTTCAGCGGTCGGTGGGGGGTAGCTTGTAAACAGCTAAACATGTCATTTCAGCGCCAAACCTAAAATTAATCGTCAGGCATGGTAGAGGAGAGGTGATGAGTTGGGATTTTTACGGCCTTTTGCAGTGACAGAGCTGATCACGGATTCATCTGTATGCCAGAGTCATTTGCGGTCAAATGTGAGACCATTTGTCAGAGAGCGGAAGCCTGCTGAGACTGAACCATCGACGGGATCTCAACAGAATCTGAAACACAGCAGCTAAACTACAACAGCCCCAGTTAAATTCCAGTCTTAAACCAGACTGAAAGGCTCTGGATGGAGCCGAAGACAGCTGGACACAAATGAATACAATGAACTCTAGAAATATTCCTCAACAACAATGTAAAAGACTGAAAATATCATACAGAAAACAGTTACTTCAAGTAATTACTGCTGAAAGGTGGACTCGGGGGGGGTCTCCCATGACTGCTGATGCAAAAAGTTGTCTTTCTCATCACTACAGAGAGTGAGCAAGGTTTTACAATCCTGTCTAAACTATATAGTAATTATATTTTTGAGACATAACTCTACTTGTGTCTAAGCTGCTGATCATTACAGGTGAGTCAGAGTTGACGGTGAAAATGCTGCTGTGAAGAGACTAAATCCTAAAGGACTGAAAAACAAGCAAGACGGGACGGAATAATGTCAATCCCATTTCACCAACATTTTCATTTTGTACCTGCAACCATGTAATCATTGCAAAGTAAGTAATTGATTAGAATAAGCTTAAACACACAGGTCATTTGTTTTTGTTACACCTCAGTAGCTTGTTAACAAAAATGGGAAATTGACCAATAACACAGCAGCAGAAAAATGCCTCTAGGCATGTCCCCGCCTTGGTGAAGATGTCTCAATAAAGTTCAAACTGTTCATTAGAATGAGGAAGAAAGGGATTTAAGTGACTAATCTTTTTTCGATCTTACAGAAAATGGGCAAAATAAACAAACAAACAAACAAAAAAGAACAGCGAGCGGGATCACGTGGATGAAGGTGCCTTGTTGATCTCACTAGCGAGAGAAAATGAGATAATCACTTGTAAACAAGGTAAACAGAACACCCTCTCTGAATGCACAACACATCAAGTCTTAATGAAAATCGTCAACAGCACAATGGGTGAGATTAACGTAAGCTGAGAACTGGAAAGTGACGCAGCATACTGCTCAGAGCGTCCTCAACGAAGTTCTTCCAGTTTCAATTCCCAGCCACAAGCTATAGGATTAATGCCTTCCCCTTCCCTCTCTGTTGACTAGTGTTGAATAGAGGCCCCTAACGCTGAAGAACAACAACTGGCTGGATGGGGCAAAGTCAGTCCAGACATGTTTGAATTTTAAGATATAAGGAATTAGACGACCAAACTCAATATTTCTTGTATTGTCAGATTTAAAACAAACAAACAAAAAAAATAGGACAAGGAAGTACTACATATGACTCAAATGTCTGTTTTGATGACACCAAACGTGTTTCCTTGTCTGGTTGATGTTGATTTGCAGTCTGTTTTTGGAACGCTCCCTCTAATCAGACCACATGAGCTACAGCAATTATCATAATGCTAAAAATGACTACACATGTAAGAGGTTACACAGATCTTGTATTGTTCCAGTGGGGGTGGAGGGTGGGAAAGCCATTTGTAGCTCAAGAAGAAGAGTTCACCCCGCAAAAGAAATGAAAAGCACCAGGAAGCTAGATACACATGCTCTTAAGATAAACGACTGACATGGGAGCTCTGCAAGGAGACGTCTGACGAGATGCTCACTCTACCTGTCGGTGCAGTTTCTCGGCATTTGATTTTTTTTGCCTTGTTTTAAGGAACAGGATGTATCAGCAGTGCCTCTCTGAGGTGATGCACCTTGACAGAAACCAGTTCCCAAGGGCCGGACTTGGAGGTCTGAAACATCAAATCATGCAACAGAGACGAGACGTTTTCACTAAACCTCATGTGCTAAAATCAATCAAACCTTGGACTCGACAAGTCTCTCAGCTTAAAAAAAAAAAAAAAGAAAAGAAAAAGAAAGATATATGAGTCATTTCGACTCAAGTTTCATACAAAGCTCTACAACTCTCTTTTGCCTATACTTGCAAATTGAACGACACAAACTTTAATTACTACGCTTGCCCTTCGTGTTACAGACCACATAGCGACATACACGCCCTCCATAGCGAGTGACCTACATTGGGGCTAATTGCAAGTCCTGTTTATTACATATGCCCACACTCAGGCCAACTGGAAAGCTCTGAAAGCTCAAAAAGATCTGCGTCCTGGGAGTCAGGCCAGACTCCCCCGCCACCACATCACCATGGAGAGGCCCCACATCCATTGCCGGGGTGAGAATGGACTTCGGGGATCCTGGGCTCATTTATTTTGTACACCTCTCTACATTCATCTATGTAGAGAACCCAGATTTTTTAAATATCTTTGGTTTTGAGTACAGGAATTTAGCCAGATTGTTTAATCAAACTGAAACGTGCGAGGCCCTTAAATACAAAACTAGGAGAGGCTGGAGAGATGAACCTTGCGTTTCAACTATAGTATAGCCTTCCTTTGCAACAGGTGCAAAAACACAGAGACAGACGCGAAACTTACCCGAATGAGAGTCTTCGAGAAATCAAATCCAATGAGAGAAGAAGGAAAAACAAAAGAGTCAGATTCGTTCTGTCAGTTCGGTGTTCGAACTTGTTTCAGTGCCTCCCTGCACGAGTTTGATCATTTGATTCCCAGGATCGGCGGTGTTGCCGTGGGGGGAAAAAAAGCAGGTACAGTAGCAGCTGGAGGTCTGGGAGTGGCTCTCACCTTCTGGACTTAACTCTTTCCCTTCCCTCGCCGAGCTCACTCAACCTGTTTTTGTAACCTGTTCCTGCACGGCGTGAAGCGAGCGGCCGCCCCTCCCGCTCCCTCAGCTCCGCAGCCGACAATGCAGGAAAATCAAATCAAAGTGCAGCCTGCATACGCACCGGGGCTGCTGGTAAATTCCTCACGGAAACAATCTGAGAAGACAGTGTGAACTTGAATCTTTGAATCTGCTGCCTTTACCGGAGAATTTCAGGAACACCTCTTTTTTTTTTCAACCCCTTACACTCATTGAACTAGAGAGCCATTCATACGCAAATGAGCTGGCACTGAAAACAAAACCCCAACTGCAAGAGGTGGTTCATCCCTAAATCTGACCACATCAAGATTCGGATCATACTTACATTAGAGAAATACACACTAGAGCCAATTGACAGGTCTGAAAAATAACTATCTAAAACTTTGTTTGTTTTTTTAATCTCACTAGATTGTGTGTAGGCTCTGTGCGTAGGCTCTATGTTTATGGTGCTCCGGCCACTTTTTTAGGTTAGCTGCATGCTTTTTCAAAGGCAGACAAAAATAGGGGACGCATAACATCACAAATTTCTGACTGAACCATAAAAAAATTCTGATTTTATTTAATTTATTATTATGCAAAAGAAAAGTTCCTTTACTTAATTTAATTTAACAAAAAAACTAAAACTTAAACCGCAAATTCTTTCAACAAAGAACATTTCACGTGTTGGTCCAGTCAAAGCCCAGACTTAAATCAAATTGAGAATCTGTGGTAACACTAGAAAACCATTCACAGATGCTCTCTGCAAAGAGGAACTGGCAAATATTTGCCATTCTAAGCTGATGACAACAGAGCTCAGAATCTGCAGCTGCAACTGCTGTGAAAGATGGTTCTAGTAGAAATGACTCAAAATGACTAAAAATAAATGCACATGATCAAAAACTCTGTAACCGTTTAACTGTTCTGCTTTACATTTAAGCACTGCTTTGTGTTAAAATCCAAATAAGACGCACTACTGAAGATAAAAGTTGCAACGAGAGAAAGTGTAAAAAGTTACAAGTAGCCTATATTAATGCTTTTGCACTCTGTTAGCAAGACCTGGTGGTGATGGTTAGTCGTATTAGTAACCTCATATTCTGACACTAGTATTGGCAAAGAAATGTAGTAGTGTAGTCAAGATGTGCCACAATACCTGTTTCAAGAGAAAACCACTAATTCTACATTTACTGAAAACTTTGGTTTGTTTCTATAAGATAAACTATATTTGTAAAATATGTATCGACACAATATGACAGCTTGTAGCGCATTGCATTACCCCAAAGAGTCTCAGTAAATTTAAATAAATGTAAAATTACTTTTAGCATTACTTAAAAAAAAAAAATTGCAACAAATCATTTTTAAATGACATTTTTCCATATGTGTCCAAGAAAACTCCCTTCAACTCGTATAACTGTTGACAAAAATTACTTGCTCTCTCAAAATCACTTGAGAGAGCAAACAAAATGAATCATCTGCTTGTATTAATAGTGAATTTATCAGAGAGTCCTAATTATGAAATAGTGAAACCGAGACTTGGATGCCACCGAGTTCTGTTTCTGCTTCTCGGAGTGGGAAGTGAAATGATGTGGGGTTAAATAAAATGTCGAAGTGGGATGAAATTTCATTTGTACCTCTTTCTCAGACAGAGAAAAAAGTGTTGTTTTGTACCGATAATAGTTATCAGACGTGTATGGAGATTTTCTATTTATTGGTATTTTTCACAATTACACATTTGTCGGGTCGTTACGCTCGGTTGCAAAATGTCTCTGTCAACACCGGAATTTCATATCCCGATTTAAAGATGCAAAATGTAGAATCTGTGTATTCTACTTTTGAAAAAAAAAAATAAAAAAAAATAATTTAAATTCTGCATTAATATTCTTATTCTGCCAGTTCTATACCCAGAAGTTTTAGATGTACAAACCAAAGATGCTTCATTTAAACATTGTATTAAGTTAGCTTGAATTGAAGTCAACTTTTATTTAAATTATTGTATTTTTATTTTCATTTGAAGACATAGCAACATTAAGCGGATAATCCAAAGCCTTTATTCTGGTCGTCTAGCCTTATTTTAACCTGTAAGCCGTCGATCCTCCTTTACCTCCACAGTAAAAGCAGCTTCTGCAGGCCCTTTGCAAATTATTCACAGCCTTTGGGTTTTTCCATATTGTGTCCTTATTTTACAGCCACAAAGGTTGAAAACACTTTACTGTGATTTTGTATGACAAACCAGCACAGAGTGGATACATGTTTTCAAATCAAAATCAGTTGTGCATGCAAATTAAATATACACCTAATTTGTAAAAATAAATAAATGAATAATAATTAAAAAAAGAGAAAACCATGCATTGTTTCCCTTCCTTTGCACACGTGTGGAGTGCTTTGTGTTGGTCTGTCATAAAACCCTAATAAAAGTTCTTGCAGGTTGAGATCATAACGTGACAAAAAAGGTAGGAAAGTTCAAGGGGAAATTTTATGCTGCACTGTACATACAAGCCCCGTGATTTTCCCCTCTGAAAGGAACTCATTTAATAATTTCTAAAAGCCTGAGGAAATTAAACTAGCTGGTGCTTTGATGAATAATATGCAATGAATTGCAACTAATTAGGAGTTTTTGTTACTTAGAATAATTTATTTGAAGCTTATTGGGATCGACAGCTTCTGCATAAATTTGAAATAAATGTTACAATGCAGACTACTAAAACAAACTCTCTATGTGTTGATTTGCTTATTATTAATTGTAGGACTTACTAAAGTGAAGTAATGCTTTAAGTTTGTTAAATTATACACTTAAGGGTCAACCATAAATAAGATGATCCCAAATACATTTAGATGAGCGTTTTTTTTTTTTTCTGTCTGTTTTTCTTTCGGAACTTCCTTCAAATAGAAACAATATGGCAGTCCCACCCCACATTGACAAGTAAAATTACGCCATCTGGTGGTCCAAAAAATGATGTTAATACAACAATCAGTCATTAATTGTGTGAAAACTTTACCTGCTCTGTTGTGAGAGAAGCCTGTTCTGCTGCCTGGTGAGAACTTTGGTGCTGCGGCGCCGACTCTTTGGGTGAGGACGCTGCGAGTTCAGGAGGCTCAGGAAAGGAGTCACAGTCAGTTACGCTTATCTCTGGAGTCATGTCATAGAAGTGCGGTGGAGGTAAAGGAAAATCCATTTCACATATGTCATGTGGAGGTAAATCCACATCTTTATCATTCGCAGAAGCCAGGGACTTCTCTCTGGACTTGTCCTGGTTTGTGTTTTTTCCCTGCTGCTTTTTGCCGCCATGCTGAGGTGTAGCATAAAGTTGTTGATCTTCAGATACTAATGGTTCTGGAGTGACTGATCCACGGCGTGATGAGTTAGGAGTCGCGAGCTTGTTTCTATCGTCCAAACTGTGAGCACGGTTCCTGGCTGCTGGTGCATCTTTCGAAGTTTCACTTGGCAAGTTGACCCACAGACCAAACGTGGAGAAACGATAGGTTTCTTTTGAATCATCCTGAACAGCTGGATGAGTCACTGTTTTTGTATCGAGTGACGTTCTCTTGGTCGTGTTCACGGCTTTGTTCTTCCCAGTCGCATCTGCCGGTTTACGTTTTGTCAAACTCTTTGGTGATTCTGTTTTTTTAGGGCCAGAAGAAGTCCCAGGAGGCGCAGAGACCTCCTTCACGTACTCGGCTGGGATATAGAAGGGTTTGGAGTCTTGGTCTTTGGAAACACGCCACCAATGATCATTGGTCTTGGAGACGAGGACGTACCTCTCGTTAGGTTTGATGCAGATGTGGCGGCCATCCTTCGCTTTGTACTCAAAGTCAAACTCCACCAACACGAACGCCATCTCCTCCTCCCTCCTGTGGAAGCTCAGTTACTTTGGTGGCAGCTCTAACATTTTGGAGCTGCAAAATAGAGGAAATGTGATGTTAGAATAAGTTTCAGAATGAAAATGTCACCTAGTAGTACACAGTTCACTCTCCTACACTTCCACCTACCAAAACGAGTTTCTGTTTTTGCCCTGCTTTCACCTGACAATATGAACAACAACACACGACCTACGCTCTGGGGTTTGTTTATGTCACAGAACTTCCCCAGTTTGTAAAACTAAAAGCAGGCTACTAATATATTTTTAACTTTTCCATGTTTGTTTTAAGTCACAGCCACAAAATTCAATTCGTTTTAATGGGATTTTAAAAACATGTTTCCATCTGCAGGCACTTATTGTAGCACTGGCTATAAGTTTACAGTTGTTGTGGTGTGCAGCCTCTACAGAGTAATTTTTAATTTTCTTTTTTAACACCTTAAAACAGTACAAACAAGAATATGGTTCGGTACTACACAGTTGATTAGCCTATCACAATGCTGCTAAATGTGGGGTATCGGAGAAAATGTTGCTTTCACAGAGTCCTGTAAGGTCAGATGAGAGCAAAGAGGAACAGTTTGGCCAAAAATACAAAGAACCGTGTTTACTCAAAATCAACCAAAGCATATGTGCAAAAAAAAAACAAAACAAAAAAAAAAAACACTTCACACTAACTGTCAAATTTGGTGGTGAAAGTGTGACTATTTGAGCTTCTTCTGTAGCCACAGGACATGATCATCCATAGAGTTCTATGTAAAACAAAACCAACCACATAATGTGAGGCCGTCTGTCTTTCCACTGAAGCTTGGAGGAAACTGAATTAGGGAACAGGTCTAAGAGGGGCAGGAAAGGAGAGGCATCTTCAAGAGAGCTGTGCATAAACAAAGGTGTGCAATCCTCAATGAAGTGTTGCAATGTTGTAAACAACAAATATTACATAATTCCTTATAAAGCCTTTAAACCGAAACATTTACCCTCGGATTGACGACACAGTTTCACTACTTGTTGAGCAAACAAATATGCCAAAATTAGAATTGCAGGAAAAAAACTAAAAATAAATTATCTTCTGAGGCCCTATCAGTCTGTAACATCACTGATGATGGCCTCACTTGATGCCATGCAAAAGTATTTACACCTCATTGGATATGAATACACTTGTCATGCTGAAAATTCAAACAAGGCATGGACTCAATATATTTTGAGGACTTCTTTGTGCTCGATCAACACCAAGTAGTGTATAACTGCATAGTCAAAGTAAAAGCAGACATGATAACTCCTGCCAAAGTTTGACTGTAACTGCAGCCATTTTTGCTTTATAAGGGATATTTACTGTTGTTTTGATTCGCTTTACATGTTCCTACACTTATAGCTTCACCTTTTTGGATGGTTTGTCTTTTTTTCCCTCTTACTTTTTTGGAGGATTCGTTTCTTGACTCGGTGCTTGATTTAATCTAAAGAATGCCGATTAACAAGGCAAGCCGAGATGGAACATTCACTCTCCGTGCAAAGGAGATACACAGGAAGTTGCCTGCAAATGCAACCTTGAACCAAACTAACTAACAGACACAAAACAGCAGACTGTAAAGTGCTTGGCCACAAAACAGGAAGCCTGCACCAACCTTGGCTCGGCATCAGTGCGACGTCATCTGGCAATCTCAGTTTGTCTTTTTTTTCTCCCCCCTCTGCATTTAATTCATTAAACACTTGGCATATCCTGGGTGTTTTTACCACCCTCCTGAAGCAAAAACAGAGGCAGAAGTAACATTGTAGATGAAAAACAAGATCAACTAATATGAATAGTGTGAAAGTCCTTAAGAAAAAGAAGATACATTCAGAACAGCAAGTACTTTACAAAGAATTCTGACTCATTTTCAAAGATAATTCCTTCTAAAAATCCTTCTCAGTTTGACATATTAGTATCGTTTCACACGAGTCCCTCAGCAGTTGTCGCTTCAGTGAAGTGGAATAAAAAACAGAAAAAGGTTTCATTCTGGAATCTGAAGCTTTGAGGATTCCAGAGGATTACTTGCATGTCTAATTGTCTCTACTTGCCTTCGGTTGCGATTTCTTTAAGTTTCCTTGTGATCAGATGAGTCACTGAAGGGGAAACAGCCACTCTGTCCAAACAAACTGAAATGTGGAGATGAAGAGTTGTAGAGCTTGAACCTGCTGCTCACAAGTGCTGTTTCTGCTCGACTGGCTGATTTCCTGTTCTGTGTGCCTTTACCGAAAGAGGCAAACTGTGAAACATCAGAGCTCTGAAAGCCACACGAAATGGGAAGTCTGACTTTACCCACACTTCCCAGTGAATACTTGGCATGTAAATTCTTTTTACGGCAGCGTGCTGACTTGGATTGAGCGGCATGCTGTTGAGTCAGTGTGACATAGCAACATAGTAGCTTTTTTTTTTTTTATAGCAGAGCAGACGCCATAAAATTGTTGTGGTTGTTGAAACAGGAGTGAAAACTTAGTTTGTAATTCAGTAACAAGATAACAATTTTAAGCAATACCCAAAGGAAAACATAACTGAATATACTAGTGAGACTGCTAACTAATGGCACCAAAGATGTAAAATGTAGAAACCATTGAAAACTACATAAACCACATAAAACAATTCATGTCTGTTTATATCACAATTGAACTGTATGTCTACCTGTGTTGACGATCAAATACGCCCTCTGCTGGAGGAGAACAGTCTTTGTTTTGAACTAAAACGATTTACATTCTGTGCTCTTAAAGTGCTTACGCCCTTAGAAGTTTCTTTTGGTTTTGCTTTCTAGTCAAAAGTTTTGGTAAGCATATTTTAATATTAGACATAGATTTATTTGAGTAAATACAAAAAATGTTCACTAGGAACAGCAACAAATATAATTATTGATTATAAAAGGAAAACATGCCAAATAAATCAATATATTAGTTAAATAGAATATGTACAACAACCTCACACAAAAAGCCAAATAATATTTAGTGACTCTCTGTCATAAGGAATTTAAAATTATGACTGTCAATATCCTTAGTTCCCTTATTCCTTAAAACCAGGGTTGGCCCAGTAATAATCTTAAAAGGAAATAAAATATAAGCGACCCAGTTTTCAACCATATATTATCTGCCACTCACAATATGGCCACAGTAATAATTCATCCTTGTAAGTGCAACGAAAACCAATAGTTCTCTTAGAACTAAACTTTACGTCGTCTGCTGAGTTTGAGTAATTAATGATCAGTTTTTCATTTGACAGGAATAGGAGCCCTGCCATAGGCAGGGCATCAAAAAATTAGGTGAAACTCATGTTGTTCCTCTCCACGGAAATCTTTAGTAAAAGGCGAAAGATTTATACGATCTGAAGAGAAACATGAGTGCATGATACTTAGAGGGCTCCTCGAGTCTTTATACTCCAGCATACAATTCACACTGACGGTAGCGATTAACCTAAACAGTCAACAACAAAAAAACAGAATTTAAACTTCAACATATTACAAGAAGCTGAAAAAAACGTCAAAAATATTTTAATATCACCACAGAATGCGCCAGAAAAGAGTTCTTATCTTAAATATTAACGTAAATAAACTGTACAACACATCGCGCAATGCATCATGGGTATCACTCCGCTTTCATCACAGCTACATAATAACAAAGTTCTGCTAGCTCATTAATAAAGCAAAATCAGCACGACTTATTCGAAAACCTAGAGGCGGACATGACGATTAAAACAAACTGAGAAAACGTTTATGTTATGATTGAAAACCTTTATAGACGGTTTCTAAAGTTAACGCATGCGCCGTATAGGAACTTAAAAACGAAAGATGATATCCGTGAATCGTGCATCCATGAGAAAAAGTGCGAAAAATAATGCCAAATTCTAGTATATTGCTGCACTATAATTCTAATACTTCTTAGGTTTATTTTATTCCGTCCGATTGACACCTATATTCTAGAACTGATGAAGCATCAGCAGAGAAATATTCACTCAAGATTTAAAAACGAATCTGTGCTATTATTTCAGCTAAATCTAGGACGATCATGGAGGAAGGGTAAATGAGAATAAATGCATTAAGGAGCAACTTCATCTATTCTTTTGTCTTTCTTGTACCTCAACTCCCTGCAAGAATCCTTTCTGACAGAATTTCAACTGTCTGTTTCTGATTTTATGCAAGTCTTTTTCGGTTTACTTAGGCTTTTTGAGATTTTCACGTTTCTGCATTTCATATGAAATGTAGATTTTACTAGTTTCATTTTGGAAAAAAAAAAACAAAACAGTGAAAAAGAAACATAATGAACAGATAGTTTAACAAGATGTGCGAGAATAACAAAATGGCTAACCTTTTCCCCCTCTCTACTGTGTAAATCATTTAACAAGTGCAAAATTAAAGACTCCTAATACTGCTCTCTAAAGCAAAGTACACAATGAACAAAAATAAAACTACTTAAACTGAGTGAAACCTTTAACCCTATTTAATATTGGATAAACAGAATGGGCCTCTGAACATTATTTATATGGAGAAAAGACAAACAGACCAAAAACAAAACTTCTTGTGTAGAACATTTTTTATTACTTTGCCGAGTTAAAGTGTCACTATATCATGAGGCCCTGACTGAAATTAAACAGATGCGGTTCATTTTCAGTTTTGTGACAAAAGAAAAAGACAATTAAATACAACATAATGAACATTACATTACACAGATGACAAAGCAAGAACATATCCAGTGCTAGAAAAATGTACAGAATAAGTTTCTGGCAGGACATTTTGAGTAGTAAACATTTTAAATTAGCTGTGTTGGACTGCTGGTTTTATGCTGCATCAATGGCACTCTGAATTCAGTCCAGTTATACTTCAGTGTCCGTTTTCTCAACACTTCACTTGTAGAGCCAGTGTAAAACAGGCTCTCCTGATTTGGATTAACAAGCTGATATTATGGATTATTACTGAGCATCTTGGTCCACAAACCCTAGAAGGATTGATTGGCTTAATGTTAGCATTTGGTCTTCCATTTAAATACAAATATAATCTGAATTCCAATATCAAAAATAAGGCATAGTTCAGTAAAAAAAAAATGCTTCCCTTGTCTGATTTTTTACTGTACAAAAAAAAAAAAGATTTCTGTAAATGTTCAGAATTTCACGATGAAGGCTGCAGAGTGAAGACGCGGCAGCTTTTTGCTATTTAAGACATCCCAGAAACATAAAAACGGTTATTTAAAAAGTGTCTTTGTGCAGCTCCGTGCGTTTGCTTTCTTTTAGTTTAAATGGCCTTGACGTCGATGAGACTACCATGCTGGGTCCCCTGCCGCAGGGTCTTGATTCCCTGCAGCTTTCGGCCGTGAAGAGTGAAGCGAGACCAGGTGGCCAGCTGGAGCAGGGCACAGGTGATAGGCACAAACACCAACATGTAGAAACAGCCCAGACGGAGAGGCGGAGTCCCTGAGTCGGATGCAGACACGGAATCCTTCACGGGTGTCCTCTGGAAAATATCATAACCTGGGGGGAGGAGAAACCCAGAGTTGAGGAAAACAATCCCTTTGGTGTCAACAAAGTGCAAATCTCAATCTGAGAATGTTCAGAAATTCTGGAAAGATCTTTTAAAATACAAGAAAGAAAGAAAAAACCAAACAAAATGGCTGCATTATAGTTAAACTTGTATCCTTGTTTAAGTAAGAAGTATTTAATGAAATTATTTTTGTTACTTTTAACAAAGCTGACTTGCTAAAGTTCTGAATATTTGTAAGTATATGCTCAATATTAGAGAGTTAATGACATTCATCTTCTTTACTGCATCATTGCTACTTGTATTCAGGATTTGAAGTAGCAATTTACAAGATTACAGATCAATTTGACCTTACTAATTGCTAAAACAACTAAAACTTATACGTACTTGGGTGTTGGAACAGGACATTGATCTCAAACTCAAACAAAACAGGTTTTTAAATTGAATAAAGCAGACTATGACTAAGCTTCCTTGTGGAAAATGTAAGCTTAAAACCCCAATTTAAATCAGAAAACCAACCCATCTAGTAAATCCGCAAGAATAAACGGTAAATAAATATCTGGCCAGGATGTATACGCTTTTTGATTTTATCCCCTGCAAATTTGATGACATTTCTCTTTTTAAAGTTGCTGAGTAAACATTCCACCCTGGAAAAAGAATGGTTCAAATGAAAAAATAAAATTTAATCAAATAAAAAGCCCCAAAAATGAATCTAGTTTTCCCAAAAGCTGTATGTACAATGCTTTCGAGGAAGCGTGCGTACCTGTGTAAACGCAGAGCAGCCAAGTGCCGATGAGTGGGGCGAATGTCTGGCCCGGTTTGGTCAACAGGTTGACCATCCCAAAGAGGAGGGCCGAGGCGGCCTGCTGACGTCTGTTCACCACGTAGTCCTCGTCGACCAGATCGGAAATGACCAGCTTCAGCAGCTTGCAGGTGCCCTCTGTGAACACCCGGTTACTGAAACGAAGAGGCGGACGGTTAGTGACCTGGCGGGAATCCTTTAGGTGCGAACAGCACAGGTCAATCTTTCCTGGCGTGTGCAGCTTTCAAAAATGTTCAAACCAAAAACAAGCAGAGCAGAGGAAAAAGCAGAAACTGTCAACGGTCAACTGTCGGCCATACCTAGCTATGAAGATGCACAGCAGATAAATGTGGTCAGCCCCTGCAAGCAGCATAACCACACTAAGTCCCAGTTTGAGCATAAACAGCCAGCGGATAACCTGGTAAACGCCGTAACGCCGGCACAGTGTCAGGAAATACAAGTTGTTGAGGTGGGGGGCAACGTAAGAGATCCCTGTGAGGGAGCAGAAGCAGAGCTGCATCAAAGAAAAAAATACAAACTGTGCAAAGAAACAGAAAAAATGATAATGTGCTCGGTTTTAACCACAGCTAAGATAGAAGCTCTCTAACAGCACCAACTAAAACAGGCATGCCGAAGTGAGAAATAAAAATGCAACATTTTTTATTAGGTTTTAATATGACAGACCAACACAAAGTGGTTCATAATCAAAAAGAGGGAAAGATTTTCTTCTGAAAAGAGTGCGCTTTAATATTGAGCAGCACCTGAGCAAATACTCTGAACCATCCACTGCTGCAGCTGGAAGTACTTTGAGGTAAGTCTTCCACCAGCTTTGCACATGTAAAGACTGACATTTTTAAGATTTTTTATCTTTTCTTTTTTTTTTTTTTGCAAAATACCTGACCTTAGTCTGATTTAACTCAGATGGATTTAGGTTTGGTCTTTCACTGAAGATTCTAGCACATCACATATAGGCCTGTCACCAGAACAAATTTTACTAGACAATAAATTGTCCCAGAAATTATAGCAATAAATGATGGTATTGTTGTTTTGAGACAAATTCCAAGTAAAATTATGGTAACAATGGCACAATAATGCAAGAACACATACTTAAGGATCGATCGACTTTAAATTCTAATATACATTTAAACACTGGACCTGGAAGACATTTAAATAAAGAAAGAAAACGACACAATCAACAAATAAATAAAATGAATTATGAAGTCTCTGTAAACATAATCAAAAAGGGGGCTGGTTGAAACCAAAGCACCAGACTGAAAGCTTTTATCATTCAGTTTTTGGCAAAGGGAGAGAGAAAAGAGAAAAACAATAAATCAAGCAAATTAAAATTATTGAGTTTCTTTTAATTGATCATGTGATTAATTGACTTATTGTTTATTGTGACAGGCCTACACACATAACATATGCTTTGCAGTGTGTTTAGGGTGGCTGTCCTGCTAGTCTTAAATCTTCAGTCTTAAACAGTTTTCTTCAATAAGTGCCCTTGACTGCATTAATCTCTATTCAGCCATCTTCCCATTAAATGTGACCATTCTTCCCCTCTGCAGTGATTTCACACCTCAACTAATGCAAAGAAAACAAGTTCATATTCATTTAGAAACAATAATGCTAATGCTTTAACTCAGGAAGAGTTCAGAAATCAATATTTGATGGAATAACCATGAAGGTTTTCAATGCTGGGTTCAGTGCACAGTGCAGTGGTTTCAGAGCTGTATAGATGGAAAAAGTTTTTAAAAACAAAGTAGAATTTTCCTTCTTCTTCACATTCATGAACCACTTTGCGTTAACACATAAAACCCACCGATGCATTTTATGGTTGTTGCATGTCAAAAAAACATAAAAAAAAATAATAGTTCAGGGGGTCCAATACATTTGCAAGACACTGTAGGAAATAACAAAAGTATCACAAGGTGAGTCTATTAAATTTTGTCATGGCCTTAAGAGAATTCATGTTTACTGCTTTCTGATTTTTTTTTTATGCTCTTGGTGTGGAAGATTTTTCTGTGAAATCCTACCGAGCAGGATTGAACCTGTGGAGGCAGAAATGTTATCAGACAAGAGATGTTCCAGGAATAGAGGAAAGAAGTTGTTGTTGAAATGGCAGTGAAACACCTGCAAACAAACAAACAAAAAAAATCAGACAAAAAGATCAAATGTATATGATTTGAAAATAAATATAATATTCCATTTGTACTGTACAACTGAAAATATGTAGAAACATTTAACATGATTTTGAACAAAGTCCTTACAATAATTTGGGATTCAATTAAAAAAATAAAAATAAAATCAGAAATTTTCCCTCACGCTGTAGAAGTTCGTTTATTATGCTGATAGATTAAATAGTCAAAGAAAAAAATATTTACACCTTCATACAAAACTCATTTTAAGTATTTACTATTGTTGATATTTTTACCTTTACTATCATCTCACCTGGATAAGATTCATGGACACAAACCACATGAAGTTTCTGTGCTTGGAGAGCTGCTTCAGATACTGGCCAATAGTGATGGGTTTCTCTGTTTGAGTAAATGGAGCGTGACCGACACTCAGCCTGGATCCAGACACATGAACACATATTATTGTAAAGGACAAAACAAAACAAACAAGCAAAAAAAAAAAGATATCGTTCAAAACTTAAAGACACTTTAAATGTCCGTACTCCTTCAGTGTTGACGCCTCATCTAGCTTTGAGCGGATCTCCTTGCTGAAACGCTGCTGCAGCAGCCGAGACACAACGAAAAAGCCCAGGATGGAAAAAGCTGCCAGAGTCACGCAGAACACACGGAAGGAGTAGAAATCCTCCTTGTCCCAGACGGAGTAGGAGAGGAAAACAGAGACGGAGCCCAACGCGCTGAACACCGAGCAGTGGAAGTTGAGGCGCGTGCGGTCGGCGGCCGACACGGCGAGGTCGGCCAGCAGGGCGCTGTGGTGGAGGTCCACCATGGTGAGGAAGCCGTCGTACAGACACAGGCACAGCAGGAACTGCAGGCCTGGCCTGGCCCACGCCACCCAGAAGGCCAGGAAGGACAGGGCGAAGAGAGGGCCATTTGTAGAAAGGGCCTTCAGGCGCTTCAGCACCACCTCTGGCGATGTGATTTGAGAGCCTGACCTGGGTGGAAAACACACGCCGTGTGAGAGAAATCTGCAGAAACAAAGGCTGCGATCTCTTCTCGCTCTCCTTCCTACAAAAAAACACTTAAGATTTGAATAAGTTAAAGTCTAAGTCAGCAACAGCAAACAAAACATATTTATAAAAGCATGAATAAATACTGAATATCCTGGAGAATGTACACTCTTTGTTTAAACTTTTTTTTTTTTTTCACCACTCACTGAATAAACATAACTGGTTTGCAATATGACAGAAATGTGAACACAGGTGGCAGACTGTTTGACGCGATCAACTGGTTTTCCTGTCAACGTGGCGGACAAGGCCACATATCCGACAGTCAGACGTAGGCATCGGCTGCGTGGGAAGCGGCGGCATTTTTTGTGTTGACTGGAAAGTCAGGAAAAACAGGAACACGACTTGTTATATTCGTGATCATTTTGCACCAAGTCAAGTTCAGATATTTTTCTTAAAGAAAATGGGATCATTTTCCTGGGGCTTCCAACGGTTTTTGTTGCCAAACTTATAGAATGAAAACTAATGTTTAAGCTTGTCAATCGCCAGCAATGCAGCCTAGAGAGCAGAAAAATGCTAATTCTGATTTATTATTTACTTTTGTTCATGTTTAAAATAATTTTATTTCCACTCTTTAGGGTGATGCTCTTATCCTTTCTGCATTTGTCAAGACAACATAAATCTAATTCATTGGTGTTCTTTAAAGTAACTTTATGTTTTTGTGAAGCCATCATTAATGCATTATTTGCTACAAATTATCAATGTTGTTGCGCTTTAGGCATAAAAGAAATCCTTGTTTAAAAAGGGAATTGAGTTATTCTTTTATTTTCCCCTTTAATGTATTTCAAATATTGTATAAAAATGCTTAAGGGAGTAAATGAAAAATCTGCAAACTGTGCCAATTAGTTCATCCGATTAATCATGAGAATAACCGATAAAATAATCTATTAGCAATGCTTAAACTTTGGTTTAGGACGGCATTAAACGAAAAGTCACGAAGATGACGTGCACAATTACGCCAGGCTTCGTTTTCGCTGTGATCTGTTGAGTCACAAAAAAGACCAGCAGGTAAATATTCTGCAGGGGAAGAATGTTTAAAACAAGAGATGCAGAGGCTTACTGAGGAGAGCTGAGGAAGGCGTGGTCACTCAGCCAGCCGAAGAGAGGGTCATTCAGACTGTTCCAGATAAGGAATACAGTCTGTGGAGCAGAATAACAAGAAGATAATTAGACGTAAAGCAAATGGACATCAGATCAAAACGACCTCAGAAAACCTTTTAATCAATTTGTATAATAAACTGAACTTTGCTAGATAAGTCAATAAGAAGAATAAATCTAGTGGAATCCATTCGCTTGACTTTGAATCTTTCTGTATAATTGCATTGAATGAACATTTCTTTTGTAAAGTCCTTTGTGACAACATTTGTTATGTACTGGTGCGACATAAAAAATAAAAAAAAACCTGAATTGAACAATTTCCTGTCAACTTCACTTTGGTTTCTCCATTTACCGTACTCACCTCTCCCACCCAGAAGGAGATTTTATCGATCTTGTAGATGGACACAAACGTCTCCACGTAATAAAGCAGGAACACATTGTGGAGAATGGACGTAAAAAGGGCCAGTGAGCCGTAGAGCACTGCGGTGGAGAAGACACTCTGCCAGAAGCCCCAGACGCTCCTGCCCATGCTTTTCTCTCAGGTCCTTTCTCTGAGGTAAGCTGTGATCGTCATTGCCTGGACGACCCACCTTCACAGAAACATATCCTGACAAAAAAAACAAACAAAAAAAAAACAAGAAAAAAAATCCAGTGTTAAATACATTTAAGTTTATTTTATTTTTTTACATTGTTGCAGTTCTGTAATTAGCAGGAGAGAAAATGAAATCTCTAAATTGTTTTTTTTTATAATAATGCATTAATTAAACAAACAAAAAACATCTAATCATTTTTGGTTCATATTCATGTGAAGTGAAAAATTTTTTTATTAATGCTTTCCTACAGGTTTCAAAAGTAGAAAAAAAGTGATATCTATT
Source organism: Poecilia formosa (assembly GCF_000485575.1). NCBI lineage: Eukaryota > Metazoa > Chordata > Actinopteri > Cyprinodontiformes > Poeciliidae > Poecilia > Poecilia formosa. The sequence goes on from NW_006799946.1 coordinate 3,312,409, forward strand.
CATTTCCTTTTTTAATCTCATACTATTACATACAACCCCTCCAAAAACAACAACAACCCTCAGAGCAGCTACATCTAAACTCAGAAAATTAATAATACGACTGGCTCCGTCTTCAGACTACAGGAATGCTGTTGGCAAAGCAACGGGACTGCAAGTGCTCATTAAAATTTGTTTAGCTGTGAACAACTTTTCCTTTCTCTCTGGGCAAGATCCACGTCCCGCTGTGTTTCGCTTGAGTTCGTGTTTGAACCACGGGCTCTATAAAAAGCTGCCCCACTTCCCGGGTGAAGAAATAAAAGTGAAGTCACACGACTGTTGCCGGACAAGTAATTTTTGCTGCATCGGTTTGCCCTCCGGCCTCATATTTAACGCTGAACTATGAACGTTCAACACAATTAAACAGTAACAGCTCCTGGGAAAAGTTGAGGGCTGCATCTCAACTTTTGTCACTGCTTTCCTTCACTGAAAGCAAGAGAAACCTTATTCCAAACCATGAATGCAAATCCTGCCCAGCCGCGTTTATTTCTGAGCCTTTTTTCACTTCCCCTTTGCCGACTCAAGGTGCTCTTCTCACTCTTAGGGAAAGAATTCACATAAGTACCGGCAGGTTTATTTCTCACCCCACACTTAGGCACCACAAGCGCAAACCTGTCTGCATCTGAAAACCTCTCGTCAAATCTCGAGCGCAAAACGCCTTCGACGGGTGAAAGCGACCGCGTTTCAACGTGCGATGTGGCGTACTCTTGTCCGGGTAAACAACAGAGCGGTGTTGAAGCACGGCCCTGAAACGTTAAGATTCGGATCAGCGAGATAACAAGGGGAACGAAAAAGCTCCGCGTTATCAGATCTCGGCTAGGTCGTATCACGTCTAAAACGTGGCCGCGTCGTGTCAAATCGGTCTGCAGGAAAAAAAAAAACCCACAAAACAAGACAACATCTACAAACATCCCACTGAAGTGCAACAAAGCAGGAGATGCTTTTTAACCTGCGCGCAGGTCTCTTTGTTTCGACGGCAAAGATACACCTGCTGCTCACTCTGAAAGCCAAGAAGCAGGAGCTGATGAGGCCTGATCTTTGAACTCCAGGTTCTCCACATTTTCAAACATCAAACTTTTTTTCGAATTACAACTTACAGCCAATATCTGAACTCAGGCTTTTTTCATCTGCCTTTTTTTTTTTTTCAAATCCCAGACAGTAAGGAGGGACAGAAGGATTTACAGATGGTTTGATGAATAGATTGGATGGGCAAATTGTTCGATGGGAAAGACGTCATCCCAGAGGGAGGATTGCTATTCAAATACCTCCTTCACATGCGGTTGCTTGTGTTGCCTGATTTTTGTGCCTCCTATGATGTCATCACTCCAAATGAACACAAAGCTAAATTAGCTGGGGTCGTTTTTGTGGGATTTTTAAAAATTGTGTATGTTGTCAATCCATATATATATATATATTTGTTTGTTTTACTCAGGGAACATTAAAGAGGAAATCAAATTGCATCTTAAACTGCATTCTTCAACTAAACAAGAAGAATTTAATTTGTAACATTGTGAAAAAAATAAAATCGAGAAGTAATGTTGCACTTTCTAAATCTTTCCAAACTCTCTCTTGTTTTTTTGGGTTTTTTGCTTTTAGAAAGCTCTGAAGTTTGATAAATACTAATCGTAAAAATAATATCGAGCTGTATGTAACTGCCTAAATAGTATTCCAGTCTGAATCTTGATTTTTCAAACCATGAAAAAAAAAAAAAAAGAGCAATTATGAAATTGACTTCCAATTTTCAGAGATTTGGCTCAGAGCCACTTTACTGCTTGTCTGGCATCTGAACTAAATTACACCAGCTCCATTAAAAAATCTGTAACTCTTGGACTGCTCAGTACAGATTGGGCTATCTGGCTGTAACCGCAGATCTTTAATGGAACAGAAATATCCTTTATCGCCCCACTGTGGGAAACAGAAGGAATGCAAATTGAAGCATGAATATTCAAACCTAGATAAAAATTAAAAAAAATAATAAAATCGACAAACAGAACCATAAAAATGAGACTGTCAGTAAATGGAAATTTTGAAAATTTTAAATACACATGTATTAAACACATGTAGTGTTGTCAGTACTTTAAAGTTGGTTATAAAAAGTGACACTTTCTGATTTATAATTTTCTTATTTTTGTGCCATATAGATTATGTTATAGTTAACGCTATATCTGTGCTTTATTAACACACTTGATTTTCTTTGTGACATTACGACAATTGTCTTTGCTGGCAAAGACAATTGTCCTGTAAAACAAAGTATTACAGGTGGTCTACAATAACGCTTACAATGAAAGAGGAAACCAGATTCATTTGTAACACTTTTGTTCTCGAAAAGCTACAGATTCCCACAGTAACAACCTGCCTGGCTCACTAACTCCACTGTTGTTCTCATACTAAACTGATTAATACTGAAACCACCACATCACTTCAAAAGTTAATAACAGCTGACTCGTTCCGTAAGGCTATCGATAGCCTTACGGAACATGTTTGTTTGCCGTTCTGCTAATCTATAGCACTAGCTAGTTGTATTAGTAGCTGCTAGCATTAGCTACCTAGTTAACCTCACCCGGGCAGCTTATCTGTAAGTAAACACAACCACCGCCTCCAACAGTGCTAAGAAATAAGAAAATACGTGTTGCGTACCGACTAAAGAAGCTGTCAGGTATCCAGACCGAACACACCGAGATCGTATCGACACCGGGGGAAGCAGCTGCTTCTTCTCAGAACCAGACAGTCCACGTCATGACCATTCACTGTTATCGGTGGGTTACTCACGCCAGTGACGACTGTACTGGATTACTGAAGGGGTTTCCCAACGAACAGATGGGATCCGCAGCGCCCCCAGCTGGCAAGCACTAATTATGACAATACATTTAAAAAAAACAAAACAAACTGTATTATATGTAATGCGTCAAAGATTCTCAAGATGGTGCTGTTTCACAAGCCTTGTCTCTATTTGCAGGAACAACTCAATAAAAAAAACAACCCAACCATAACCCCTCTCTCCCCCCCGAAAAACAATAAAGTACTGTATTCGGTATTTAACTTCAAAACACATGTATTGATTACAAGCAGAGTAAAATATTTCAAGTTGTTTTATTTTTCTGATAAATTTGATGATTGCCACTTACACTTAATAATAATAATAATCAAAATAAGAAAATTAGGATATTATGTAAAACTAATAAACAGGGATTTTTAATCGACCTGTTGAGAGGCTAGTTCATGTACTTAATAATTACATCAGTGGAGAGGGGCCTGTGGTTCTGCTGAGGTGTTCATTAAGCACAGGTTGTCTTCCTTAAGCACAGGTTGTCTTCCTTAAGCCTGTCTGAATTGTTGTCTCTGTTGTCTCTGATCTTCTTCTTGATAACGCTCCATAAATTATCTGTGGGGTTCACACCAGGTTGTACATATTTCTGAACTGTATGACTTTGGGAAAAATTATCTAATTAACTGCTACTTTTTAAGTTATACAGAGGCAATGTTGAATTTTACAAGAATAAGCTTGATAAAAGTACAAATAAACTGTTTACATAGGCTGGTCATTCGATAGATGTTAGATCCATTTTTCAAAGTCTGAACTGGAACTTGGCTTAGTTGAGTCTAACGTTATTCAGTCCAAAGCATCCTCTTGAATGGACTTTATAGAGCTAAATACAAATGCACTTTTCCTTTGTTCTCTCTTGTTTTAATTCTTATGATCACTCTCCTTCCATGTCATCTTATACACTTCTTTATGGTTATGTATCAAATAAAATCCCAATAACATATAGTGATGTTTCTTAATGTGGAATAAGCGTGAAAAAAAGTTCAGAACGTAAGAAATAGGTGAGTGCTGGCGAAGGGACTGGAAGCCTATGCTATTTAGATTGAGCAAACATTTGATTGTTTTGACTGTGAAAGCGTGTAAAAATTCAGCGCCGAAATCCAGTCCCATCAGAACGTGTGAAATAAATTCCCTGTTCTCGTCAGCAAGCAAGAGGCACAGACTCCCCATGGACTGCACATGCGTTAAAGCTATATAAGGGAAAAGTT